>NC_090923.1:1385347484-1385648002 GCF_040938575.1 Ambystoma mexicanum | reverse complement strand
GGGCACCAGTCAATTCAGCACAGAGCTGCCACCAGCCCGTACCCTGCTCTGTGGGCCACACACATGTTCCCCAAAATATACACTAGGGGCACAGAGTTGTACCACTACCCATGGGTGCCATAAGGGTATCTCATGGGTCTGTTCAGCAAACCAAAAGAGAGCTGCACCGCCAGGAGTCCCACATGAACTCCTGCACGGAAAACACGACAGAACACACGATAAAAAGCAGTAAAGGACAAGGATACGGAGGCCCTGTCCCTCCGATGCATTTCCAGCATCACACACACTTATGCAAACAGTTGCCGAAACACGCTCCCAAGCTAAAGTATAGCACCGAGTGGGTTAAAGGACATGCCCACAAGATGTTTATGCCATGGCCACAAAATGGGTCTTCATCCAAAGCCGTCTTACAACACATGACGACATATTTGCATGCCACAAATACAGGCAAAAAGCTAGGGAAATGCCTTGCTGTTCTAGAACTCTGGAAGATGTTTGAACAGTCAAAGGAGGAAGAGCCACCTACAGATTTGATATTAAATGTATGCACAGAGGGGGGTGAGATGGCTACCGCGCCACCTGCCCTGCCTGTAACAGAAATCAAAGAGAAGGGACTACCCATTAAGAGAGCTTAAAGCAGCCAGAGGGTACAGCAATTCCGCATATGAGTCACCTACATACAGTAGTGATGAAAATCAAGGGAAGGATAAGGACAAGAATTTTACCTCTGCAGTGCCGAGGGACAAGGGGAGACGCGATGATGAAAGAAAGGATCAGGCACAGACAAGTACATCTCTCGACAAGGAGAGAGAGGGAAAGAAGTGGAAGGGAAGTGAAGACAGAACTGATGAGATAGCATTCGCAAAAGACGACTGGATGGGAGGACAAATCTTATTGAAACTCGATGGGAAAGGAAGTGATACTCGATGGGAAAGCAAGTGATGACGTGAGAGCTAAAGAGAGGTTAGATGAGGCACAGAGAAAGGAGAAAGAGAAGGAGTTAAGGGACGAAAGGATAAGAAGGAAAGATAGGCGAAGGCGAGAACAGTTATATCGCGAAGAGCAAGCTCGATCGCAGACCAAGAGGAGCCTATGATCAAGACAGACAGAAACAGCAAAGGTTGGAAGAAGAGCAAAGGGTACTTGCAAAAAGGATAAGGAGATGAAGAGATTAAGTAATTCAAAGGGCAGATGAACGTAGAAATGAAAAGAGAAGGGAAGTAGATAGGGTCAGAGAAGAGGCGAGGAAGCGCAGAGAATTTGATGATGATATTGAACATAAGCGGAGACAGAGGGCACGCGATCTTGAATATTTGGAGAGGGAAGTTAAAAGACCTGATCCAGGTGTAGACTGGGAAGACATTGAAGAATTCTTTCCTGCATACGATTCAGTACCAGGCACCTCTAGGGCAAATATTGAAGATGACTTTGACACCAGAAGCATCGGGGAAACGATTGATAAAATATATGATGAAATGGGGCTAGAACAAATACCCCAAGGAGAGGGGGAGGACGAGCACTTGGAAAGCACTCAGCTGTATGACACTAAGGATGTCACCCGAAGTAGTGGGAATAGGAAACTGTCCCTGGATAGATTAGAAATCAGTAGAAACAATGATGACACAAGGAGTTGCGTAAATTGGGAACAAACAATGTCCGATTCCAAAGAGGAGGAGCGCAAGGCAAATGAAGAAGGGAGACGGCGCGAAAGACGACTCTCAAGGGAAAGAGGGGGCCGATGGTCAGATGCTAGCGTGTCCGCACCAAGGGCATCAGAGACTGCTGCACAGTCTGACCGGCATGAAGGAATACCCCATGGTCAGAGGGGGGTGTCGTCACTGCCCTATATAGACAGATTAAGGACATTGCCAGGTAGACAGCGATGCGGGAATATTAACCCTGCGTTAGACAGGAGGACAATGAGGGAAGAGAAAGAGGGCTGCGCACTCCAATTTCCGCTACTAGAAAAAGGGGGAGCAAGACCACAATATATTCCATGGCCACACATGGATCAAGAAAACCTAAAGAACAAGCTTCCAATGCTGACATCGGGAGCCGGAAAATGGATACATCAGTTAGACAAAATAACAGGAGGAAACACGCTAGCTATAGGGGACTTTAAAGGTCTCCTGATCGCCATACTTGGTGAAAGAGAAGACGATGTGTGGACACGGGCAGGCTACCCTGGTGTAACCACAATTAACACTGCGCATGACAGAGCGCCATTTAACAACTGCAGAGTAGCAGTATGGAAAGCTCTATGAGTGCTTTACCCGGACACTTCCAAATGGGAGCTATAATGACTCGAAAAATGAAGGCGACGGAAGATCCGTTAATTTATATCCAGAATTTCCAAGATGTGTGGGTGCTCGAAACGCATGAATCTTGGACGAAATCAATACCTGTGTTTTACCACATATTGTGCCAAGGGTTGCCAGAACCAGTGCAGAAACAACTCAAGAAATTGGTAGGAGTTCAGGCTAAACCTTGGGCTGAAATACAGTTGACTATCGCACATTACTGTAGACTGTTGCAAGAAAAGAATTGGAAAAAAGAGGAGACTCAAAAGGATGAGGAAGCGAAGCTGGGGCAAAAGAAGTATCAAAGTATGCTCTTGGAGGAGCTATGCTAACTAACACAGCTGAACAAAACATGCAGAAGGTGGTTAACCCGCAACAGAATAACCACGGTAATGTAGGATTTTACCCGAGGGGAAGAGGATTTAGAGGAAGAGGATGTCAGAGCAATCAGGGAGCTTTCCAAAGTAATCAAGGAGGCCTTCAAAACATGTGAAATGGTAATCTGGATATGTCAGATAGACAAATGATCCGACCACTGCTAGCATGTTGGCTGTGTGGAATGACAGGGCATTTAGCGCACACGTGCAGAATTCAAGGCATGTTGCAGAATGGCCAAAGAATGGGAGCAGGCACGGCGAATCCACCTGCAACCTCACAACAGGGTGTTGCACAGAATCACACGGTGTAGCAACAAGCGCAAGGAGCGCAACAAGGGGTGCAACCACAAAATGTGAGGAATTTTTCACAAGGACAATCCCAACAGATAGCGTTGCGCGTGTCACACACGATGAGGACAGGGCAGGTCCAGAACCCTGGAAGGGGAAGCAACACTTGGAATGGGGAAAATCTGCAAGTGCACAGTGTGCCAAACTTATATATAAACTAGGACAGCTCACTGGGAACCCTGATGTGCTCTATCCTATCAGTGACACCAGACCCTCATAGGGAATCTAGGGTGGATGTTGTTATATGGGGTAAAGAATATTCCTTCCTAGTGGAAACGGGTGCAACATGCTCGTGCATACGTGAAGGCAAGTTTTCCTTGTCCGGCGAGGCCATAGATACTCAGAGCTTTACAGGAGCTCACAGTCGAGTTCCCTTTACAGACGCTCTCCCAATTTCCATAGGAGAGTGCGAAATGAATGTACCTTTATTGTATTCACGGCAGACCCAAGTAAACATTTTAGGTCGAGACTTGATGACAAAATTGAACATGACAATTTCGTTCATCGAAGAGGGCATAGTATGCTCCACTCCAGGAATGCACTATTCAAATTTATGCGAAATGATTAGGGCATATTCATGACACATAGCCATGAGGGCCATACCCTTGGAGCCAGAAATGTTCATATATGGCATGCGTGTGCTTATGGCAGGATTGCCAGGCCTTCTAGATAGACCCATGAGCACCTGTGATGAGTTTTTATTCAGACCAACAATACCTATGCACGAGGAGGAGGGACAAGTATTTCCCTTGATGATACATATTGCAGCAGTGCGAGGGAAAGTAGCATTGGTTGACGGATATGATGATGAAGGCAGACAATGGTGCACGATTATCGCCATCGAAGAAGGGTATCGAGTGACTGACGTCACTTATGACGACCTGTTTGAAGAACAATCAGACACGAAAGAGACAAGGGTGGGAGTGAGTCTCATATTTTGGGTAAAAATGATCAAAAGAGAAGTGCCCCAGAGAATGATGTTGACACTGAAACGCCCAGAATATTTTGATGAGGATGTAGCTAAAGAACCTGTCTCAGTGTGGACTACAGGACCCTATGACATAGGCCTCTTGAAGGGGGTGGGAGTGTGAAAATTATACTAAAGCCGGGAGCAATTTGCCGAGAGTCTGACAATATCCCATGTCCAGAGAGGCAGACAAAGGGATTTTTAAGACATGGACCAGGGCATCCTAGTGACGTCAGAATCACCATGTAATACGGTGGTTTATCCTGTCAAGAAATCAAAGGGGGGTCTTGGCATTTAATCCAGGATTTACAAGCATTAAATGATATTGTTGAAGCCGAGTTTCCTTTAGTCCCTAATCCATCTACAATTCTATATAATGTACCCGTCAAGGCAAAATATTTCGCGGTGATTGACTTGAAAAATGCCTTTTTCTCAATCCCGTTGCACCGCGACTCACAAGATCTAACGTCATTCACGTTCAGACAAATGTGTCTGAAAAGCACGAGGCTGCCACAGGGGTACTGTGAGTCCCCTTCCATTTTCAACAGAGTCCTGCAGATGGACCTGAGCAATATTGCATTAGAAAGTGTTGTCTTGCAGTATGTGGATGACATCCTAATCTGCAGTACCACAGAAAAGTAATGCAGGCACAATTCTGTTCAGCTACTGACTATACTGGCTGAGAAAGGCTATAAGGTTGACAAGGAAAAGTTACAATATTGTCAACAGGAAGTGCTGTACATAGGCCAGCTGATCGCTCATGAAGGAAAGAAGTTGTCCCCAGAAAGTGCTGAAGCAATATTGAACACCGCTAAGCCACACACGATAAAGCAAATGCAGAGCTTTCTAGGCCTGTGCAACTGTTAGGTCATGGGTTTTTGATTAGAGCTCGTATACTAAGCCTTTACTTCAGGCCCTAAAGAAGGCCCAAGTGACAAAGAAAAAAATGCAATGGTCTGAGGCGATGGAGAAAGAGTTTACTGAACTCAAGAGAGCGATTTGTATGGCTCCAGTTCTCGGAATTCCTAATTATGCAGAGGAATTCTACCTTTATTCGCACACAGATGGTGACATTATGACGGCAGTGCTCGCCCAAAGAACGTCGCTGGGGTACAAGCCTTTAGCATATTACAGCAGGAACCTGGACCCAGTTATGAAGGGTCACTTCCCATGCAAAAGTTTAGCTGCCGCAGCGTTCACCATAGAGAAAGCGACAACCATTGTAATGGGATGTTCCATGATGTTATACGTCGAGCATTCATTATTTGCCATTTTGGAGAAACCAAAGGGCACATTGACATCTCAGAGAGCTTCTGCTAATGAAGTGATCATATCAAATCCCTCGATTAAAATAGTCCGATGTAAAATAGTGAACCCAGCTATGTTTATAGCAGAGCCAGTCACTGAAGGAGAGCCGATACATGACTGCACGAATTATGAAGAATTCTATGATGAAATCCCCAGGGTAAAAGAAAATGCCTTGGCAGGAGGAGAGATTGTCTTTATTGACGGTTCTTCAAGGATCGACCAAAGTGATGGACAAAGATACACAGGCGTCGCGGTGGTGAAAAACATAGCAAATGGATAATTTCGAGTACTTGTTAGTGCGCGAATACCATCTCACTTACTCAGCACAGGCTGCAGAATTATTGGCACTGATACTCGCCATTGAGAATCACGCAGACCAGGAAGTAACGGTGTACAGTGACTCCACCTATGTGACGTCAACAGTACATGCAGGCTTAGCATGCTGGAAAAGGAGGGGCTACCTCCGAGCGGACGGCACGCATGTACAGCACGCATGTACAGCACGCAGCCTTACTGGACAGGCTGATTAAGGCACTAGATCTCCCAGTGGGCACAGCGGTCGTGAAATGCGCCGCCCACACCAAGGGGACAGATTTTGTGTCACGCGGAAACCACGCCGCAGACACAGAAGCCAAGCGTATGGCATCCAAAAGTGAGACGGTTGTGGAAGTGGCGTACACCCATGAAAGGATGATGGTAGCACGAACCACACCAGAAGCCTATAGCAATCTTGGCCAAACACAACTAATGGAACTCCAAGGGGAGGCACCACAGGAAGAGAAAAACCTGTGGAGACGTTGAGGGTGTTCTTTAAACCCCTCTGACAGCTTGTGGTGACAAGACAGCACTGGTAAACCAGTAATGCCTGTAGCCCTACTAAAAATAGCATTGGAACAGTTGCATTTCCCGACGCACATGACAAAGGAGAATCTAGCAGCAACGCTCACGAAGACTGGTTTATACCGAATTTAGCTGAGCATGTTGCATTTTTTATGGTGAGCTGCATAATCTGCCAGCAATTCACGGCTGGGCACACATTAAAAGTTATGAGAGGAGTCATCCCCAGGCCAAATGGGTCTTTTCAGCACTTGCATGTCGATTACGTCAACATGATTCAAGTATGCAACAGGCACTTAATTGTCGTGGTGTGTCCATTCTCTAGATGGATAGAAGCAGGTCCATGTACACACCCAAACTCTGCCTGTGCGGCCAAATTCCTTGTGAGGGAAGTGCTCCCTAGGTGGGGGGTGTGTGAAGTAATGAGATCAGATAATGGTGCTCATTTTGTAAAAGCAGTCTTTGAGCAGATTAGCTTGCTGCTTGGTATAAAGCACAAGTTCTCGTTGGCGTATCATCCAGAAGGGAATGGGATCTGTGAGAGGCTCAACAACTTGTTAAGGGAAAGGATAGCCAAGTTGAAGCTCACTCTAAAGAGGGGATGGTTGCACTGCCTTCCTCTGGCATTGTATGCTCTTCGGAACCAACCCGGCTCCGACTATTATCTTACGCCACACAAGATAGCCACAGGAAGACGAATACACACTTCCCTGAAACCCAGAGATAGAGTTAGATGTGATGCCCAGTCGAGCAGGGAGATTCTGGAAACTGAAATGCAAAACTATCTGAACTGCATGACATCTTGCCTTACTGTAATTTCAGGCCAGCTGCAGCGACGGCGAACAGGGTGCAAGGCAGAGAGGACACAGAAAGAGACAATACATCAGCCACAGCTCAGGATCTACGTGCTCCACTCGTCTTTCCTGGAGACAATGTTTTGGTGAGAAATTTCACAAGGAAAAAGTGGGATGAGCCAAGATTCAACGGACCATTCACAGTTGAAGATGTTACTCCATCCGCAGTCAAGTTACAAGGGAGAAGAGCGTGGATCTTCCTGGGTGATATCAAGCCATACGCCGGAGGTAATGCCCTGCCTGCACCCCACCGCGAAGAAACTATAGACAACGGGGAAGAACCACAGCACGAGCAGACGAGATCCATGATGAAGAAGAAGGACGCATGACCTGCAAAGTACAGAAAAAGAACCCTTTTTGCAAGTTGTGACTTAACTTGGACACATCCTCTAAACAAAAGGGGATAAGGACATAAAAAACTGACACTCTGTGCATCCTAGTTGCAGGGTGAAGAAGAAAATTGCACACATAAGCCACACACGTTTTGTTGACGTGAACTTTTGAACAAGTCACACTTAAACCCTGATGAGGAAAAAACTATAGAAAACTTTGATCAAAGATATTTACATTGGAAACAAACACAGCATCCAGATTCATCCAGAACCGAGACTTTGTTTGACAGCACTTATGGTGTCCCACAGTAGAGATATCACAAAACACATGGTCACGTACTTCCACTTAGTGTTAAGATCTTACCCGTCACTGGTAGGGAGGCCCACCAGTGTCACAGACTTTCTTCAAGATCCTGACAACGAAAAGGTAATCAGACACCTGCTTACTGTCATTGCAGAAGTGTTCACCGTACTCCCGGAGTACGGTGAGAAGGACATAAATGCTTCCACCACAGGCAATACTAGATGAACTCATCAATACACTTTTCTTCGCATAATCGAAGAGTGCCCATCTATTGTCGGAAGAACCATGGATACATTGACATTTCTTCGAGATCCAGCAAACATTGAAGATTTGAGTCATCTGTTAAATAAAATAAGCATTTTGGTCACACTCCACGTAACCGGACAGTGCAAACATTGTTCACGTCAAGGAAAGAACACATAATCCTGAATCTCAAGAAAGACTGGACAAATGTCCCTATCACCAGAAGACAGCATATTAGTGCACAGTGTCTTTTTTCGCATAGTCGTTGACTTTCCGGAATTAGTGCGGCGGCCTATCGAAGTTGACGTCCTCACATTCATCCGAGATCCAGCTAATATCGCACAATGGGGAGAGATTCTCTGAGGAGATTCTGAAGAATACTTCCGCCGAGGGACAGACCGAGGGAGCAGAGTCAAGAAACTTATTTGTAATAATTGTTGTCATTTTTCTCTATTTCTTCATACTGACCAGTGTCCAACACGTCCTCAGGACTGAAGCAGACTAAAGGAGTGAACTGGGAACTCGCACGCTTTGAACTTGCCCAGTGAAGGTGTCTCATTAAAGTGTTACTTTAATCTATTTTTCCCATAGTTTAGCAAAGGAACTGTTTCCTGTATCAAGAGACAATTACCTCCCGCAAGAGGGGGGACACATGTGAAGCACCTGACACTTTCTGCCACAAAACTGTTCAAAGAACGACATGGGGGGGGGGATAACAGTGACATTTGGTGAATGATCGAGATGGGGGCCCAGAACAGTAACCTGGTCCTCCCACAAGCAAAGCGGCACCCCCGCTTCACTGGAAGAAAATGCTGTCACCTTACGTATCGAATTATAATGTACTTATGTATTGTATTTATCATTATTTTACAATTAGCAGCGATACACACACAATTGGGGTAATGAATGAAGAGGAAAGCTGGAGACAGGATCAACACGAGATGAATGAAAACAGAGCACTAACAACTACACGCACACACACGCTGAATGCACACGAACCAGGCCAGATGGCAAGAACCACGGAACCTCAAACGAAAGCAGCAAAGATGAGACTGCCTACGGGAAAAGCTTTCGGAGGAGATAGTGAGAAAAAACTAGATGAATTAAGAGGAGAGCCAACTGAAGCAGTCATGTCCGAAGCCCTAAAGAAAACAGAAGCGGTGGCAGAAGGACTCTCCGTAAGAACACAAATATTAGTAGACCTCCTATTTCCACACCTGAGCAGAGCGAGAAAATGACAAGAGGAACTGAAGAACAGAGCAACAGAGACTGTATTACCCAGCATGCATATTCCAACACAAGAGACAAGTACCAGGCCTACAATACAACCATACACCGGACCAGTGCTAGGCTGGTTGGCATGGGCACTTGCACGCAGCAGAGAAAAAATGCACGTGGACCAGGAAAGAGCTGCCAGAGTCTTGTCCACTCAAATGGCGCAGATGAAGAAGCCTGCACCATGAACCAGAATACCTGAGAACCTTCCTGCAAAGAAAAGCCATACAGATGCACTTAGGGATGTAGTTATAGCAAACTACAAGAGAACATTAAGGATCAAGAGAAGCCCGCATGAAGATAATAATGAACTGAACGATTACCTGGACAGCACAGCACATCTAGGGAACAACATTTGGTACCAACACATGAAAGAAGTTGGAAGGCGAATTTCAGAAGGAGAATGCTTTGTTTCTGCACTTCTACCGTACAGCATGGGGAAATCCAAGATCTTTGTGGCTGTAGAAATTGATGTCCCGACAGCACATTGTCTGTCACATGTAGCAATGTGCAACACCAGAGGCCAGTTCATGGGAAGTGATGCCTCATTGATATGGGGCACCGAAGACAGATTACCCCAATGAAGATGATTATGTTCAGGACATTGAGACGAGAAATAGAGCTCATACTAGGAATCACGTGATCAGGTATGAAAAGCCTGAAGTTAAAGGAGCAGGAACAAGAGGGGAAGTAAACGCAAGACTGAACGTCCAAGGAAAAACCCTGAAGAGCCTCAAATTTGGAAGAACAGAGGCCAAATGCAGATTTGGGGAACAGTGCTTTCACCAAACGGATGGGAAGAAGGAGTGGTGATCTGCCGAGCATGGATGGTCCTTGGAGCCTGCAAGGAAGCAATAGAAAATTTGCAGAGATTGTGCAAACCTCTATGGCCGAAACTTACAAAATTACTGACATGGGTCGAAGACAGAGGAGGACCCCTGCAGATAGTGCCACTGGAAAGCCCACAATTGTGCTTCAAGAACAATGGCACAAGGAAGATGGGGGAGAATCAGAACTGCGGACACATTTTTGAAGCTCCAGGAATGACTCATGGGACTGCAGTCAATATGGATCATTATTGGCATGTGGATCCAAAGCATATATCAGAGTGCCGAAAAACTGGGGAGGCATATGCACAATAGTGAATGTCCACGTTCCAGCACTAGTGATCCCGAAAGGTGACCTGAATATTGATAGTTTCCCGAAAGCAGATGCTCACTTGAGGAAGAGGACATCTGTGGAACTGACAACTAGAGTGAAGAGAGAAAACTATTTCTTTGCCAAATCAGAAGAAGCATTTCATGCAATCCCATATGAACACAGGTTGTTCAGCCTCACCTCATCAGTGTTCGCAACAATCCTCATGTCAAGATTCCAAGTTGGAGCAAATACTAAATGGTCGCAGATAACCAGATGGGAATTGCTACAAACCATCAACTCAACAATAAAAGGATTCAATGCAATGAAGGAAGAGTTAAGAGCCATCCGACTGATGACTCTATAGAACAGATATGTACTTGACATGATCACAGCGATGGATGCAGGAGTTTGTTCAAAAATTGGAGAATCATGTTGCACATTTATACCGTCTCACGACGAAGAAAACTGAACTTTAACAGAAGCCATAGGTATGCTGACAAACCTACAGACCAGATGATCAATGAGACTGATGAAGTTGATGATGAAAGCTGGTTTGGATCACTGTTTTCATGGTTTCCACATGGATGACAGATGCATTCAAAGTTGCTAGGAGCCATGCTAGTAATGATATTACTAGGATTTTGTGTCATCAAGATGATAATTTCGCAATGCCTTAAAACTGCAAAGAAAGCCATTGGGATGAAGATCATGATTGATGTCAAACCAGGATGGAAGCCCAGAGATTTAACCGATGATGAAATAAGAGACCTTGTGAAGGCAAGCGAACATGCACCAGAAGGTACAAAGTTTCTATATCCCAGGAAACGCAGAAATTATGAAGGAAAATGGATATATTGTAGCCCAAATGGACAATGTCAGCTAATGACATGGAACAAGGATGAACATGTAAAGACAGCAGGAAGCCTGAAAGGAGTGATACAAATACGGACTCCAAAGAGACACTCCTTCAGACCATCATGTACAAACCCAGAAGACGAAGAAGAAATGAATACAGAGGAACCAAGTAAGACGAATCCAAAGGAGGAAGCGGAAGTGGTTGATAAACCGACCAGAGGGGGGAATGCAGAGGATGTCCCAAATATGGCCTGCACTCCAGCCACCCATGTTGAAGTACCAGGAACGTTCACACCGAGATATGTGACGTATGATGAACAAATAAACAGGCAGAGAGCCGCATTAGGACTCTGGGCAGTGCCCATCAGAAGAGCAACACCTATTTAAGTGCCAATAATCAGACAACCATGGACAGTAAGGTATCCATTGAGACAAACCTACCAGCAAATGACACGGAATAAAGATTGCTTAAACACTGTCCCAGAAGAAACTCAAAAGGCCTTAATTGAAGACGAACGGTGATGACACAAGGGCCCGGACAGACTCACAGATGAACGAACGACAACCAAAAAAATGGCACACAAAGACGAAATATCGTGAATAAGGATATCATGAACTTAGAAGGAAGCACAATGTTGAAACATATGAAACTTAAACTGTCAAACAGGATGAAAATATTCAACCAGCTAACGCCTGCACATATGCTTGTAATGCAAGAAGCTAAGAAAACAGTGAGGCTTGCTATGCTTAGTAGAAGAATAGAGCGGCAAGCGCCAACAATATACCTACCTCAACGAAACACACTATATAAGTGCGAGTCCACTTTATACAAAAGCAGAATTCACCCAGGTTACTAAGGGTCAAACAGGACAGGATTCGTATCCCAGCTAAAACAAGAAGAGACGGCGGAATCGAAACTCAGCAAGGAGGAGGCCGTGCCTGGGAAGTCAAGGTCAAACCAAGAAAGGGAGGCAGACAGAAACTTAAGAGCAGAGCAGCCTGTCCCGTGAAGGTCGAGATAAGGAGGCCCAGGCAGGTGGCAGGCCGAAATGAGAATTAAATGCACAAATAGAAGGAAAACAAAGCCGATCCACGGTGTACTAACACGTGACCAGCCAAGCGCGAAGAGGCACCAAAGTCTGATGTCACCCAAAAAACAGAAGATACCATAACTTTTCCTCACAAGAAGCTACAGGTTCGAGGCCAACCAATGCCAACTAATTGACACATAGCAATAAAATACTGATTGATGGAAGGGAGGCTGGGTGAATCTTGTGGCATGCTGCATCTGGGTGACCACTCTGCGTGTTGCTAATTAAAGTGGAGATTTATGCCTGTGGTTCTAGCCAAACCAATCACAATAGACCAAATAATCTAGGGTCCTATAGCTAGTAGAACCAATGAGACATCGTACTCTAAGTGACGTCTGCATGAGTAATGTTAGAGGGAAGGGCGTAGACGCCTACCTGATAAGGATTATCCAATCCTCGCACTCCATTACCATATACAGATATAGCACCTATAATTAAGTTAACTTTTCCAACCAATAGAATTTTATGACAAATTTATGAGTGTTACACGTCAATGATGATACATTTTGGGTATAACTGTTATTGTTTGAATGAAGATTGTGGGAGTTGAAGCGAGACGAGCTATCGCATCACTGTTAATTTCCATGTTTCCCTGTTTTTTGTACTTGTCATTAAACGGACTCCCCTTTGCCACACCATTGAGTTGTCCTTGTTGATTGGTGTTGGAGTAAGAAATCCTGCACCCCTTCCACCTCAAGGTGCAGCTAACTTGTCTTAAAGTACTCGAGGGCGAGCTATGGCTCTATGGGCCGGTCAGGGGTCACTCCCTCTCGTGTACAGGAGTTGGATAGGGAATGGGCTGAGGTTGTGGTGGAGGGTGGGATGGTTTGGGGAGTGGGGGAAGGGAAGTAGGGGGAGGTGGGCGCGAGTGGGTCTCTTTCGGCGGGCCTCGGTGGGCCGGGTGGACTCATGGCGTGGCTAAATTTAACTATACTACAGTTGGCATAGGATGATTTTGTTCACACTTTCCAAGTTCGACTATACCACAGGATGTTATTATTCACACTTTCTAAGTTTACCTATACCACATGTAGGGACACTTTCTAAATTCAACTGAACCACAGGATGAATTATTCACACTTTCTAAGGTCAACTGTACCACAGGGCGAGATTCTTCACACTTTCTAATTTCAACTATACCACAGGATGATATTATTCACACCTTTGAAATTAAATTATACCATAGGGTGAGATTATTCACAGTTTCCAAGTTCAACTATACCACAGGATGATATTCACACTTTGAAGTTCAGCTATACCACAGGGTGAGATGATTCACACTTTCTAAATTCAACTATACCACAGGATATTATTCACACCTTCTAAATTCAACTGTACCATAGGGTGAGATTATTCACAGTTTGAAGTTCAACTGAACCACAGGAAGATATTATTGACACTTTCTAAGTTTACCTGTACCACAGTTAGGTACACTTTCTAATTCAACTTTCAAAGCTTTTATTATTGTTCTCATTAGCCAAGTGCAGCAACACCAAACACAAGGCAGCAAGGAGATCCTGAGCAAGCCTGCAGATGTTTATGCAACTAACCCTATGGAACTACAGGAGTATATATGGAGCCTGCTAGGACCACGCACGACTACCCTATGGGACACAAAGCACAATATAAGTGTGTAGAAAAACATAGTGTAAGTCTAATCAAAATCATAGAAGGCCTTAAGCTGCAGGACACGAGACAAGGGAAGCAGACTCAGGCTGCACAAAGTGGGAAGACCGAGCTCACAGCCAAGTTCAGAGAAAAACAAGTGCATTCCAAGCTTCAAATGACAATGGAGCAGCTGCAGGAAAACAGAATAAATCCTCATAAATGCAGACCCAAATGGCTCAATTTTGTGGTTCACAACCACGTGATGCGGCCGAACTAGACAATGGGTTTTCACCTGTGGTGGGAAGATGAACCGTTCTCAGCAACCCAGACTAGAAGTGAAATAAATGTTGCAAAGTAGATTGCATTCTCATAGGCAAAGGTAGTGTTATTACCAGATACATCTGAGACACATAGTCACTTCACATCACCTTAATGAGGTGCACAGAGGGCTGAGAACCGAACTGGGTCCCAGGCCTGGGGAGACCAGTTCCAACCAATTAGGAGACAGAAATCCTGGGGTGGATGGCAGAGGGCAAGGGCCAATGGTAAGTCTGCAACCCTGCAACCCTGCAACTGTGTAATAGATAGTTTCATGGGGAAGGGGTAGACTTGCTACCTGACATGAGAAGGCCAATCAACTAAGATGCCTATAGGTGATCTATAGTGTATACTGCTCTGCGCACCAACCAGAAAAGGGGATAGGTTTTTGGGGGAGGGTCCAGGTGATGACACAATTTGGAATCAAAACTGTGAAGCGCGTCTTGTGAAATTGACAATTACTGTAGAATCGTGATTGTCCTGTATGGTCTCTGCTGGTTTTTGTAATAAACAACAGTTCTAACTTGCCCTTGGCTGAGTCCTCCATTTATTTTGGGGGAAGGGTTTTGGGCCCTTAGGATCCGGATGAGTAAGCTCTTAACCATCCCCAGACCTCTGGCCACCGGGTTTCTCTCATACAAGCTGGTAGCAGAGGATGGTCAGGCTATGCCCGTTCTGCACAAAGCTGCCTCTCCCGCCGCAGGCTGCGGGACACCTCATGGGTTTTCGAGAGCTCTGGGAAAGCGTGCCCCATGCAAAGGCCATCAGGAGGCAGCTTGGAAATATCCTGCTCGCGGTACGTGAGGAGTCCATCAGACCAGAAGGGTGGCGTGGCAGCTTTGGGAGACCCAGCAGCAGAGGCGTTGCTAGGGGGGCTCAGGGGGCTATAGCCCCGGGTCTTTTGGTTCTAGCCCCGGATAGAAGCTCAGGGGCTACAACCCAAAGGATATAGCTAGCCCGAATCCCACCAGTACCGACATTAGTTTAGCCCCTGATCTTTTCCAGGCCTAGCAACACCCCTGCCCAGCAGCCAAACAGTGTCAGCAGATGATGGAGTGTAAGTATTGACCCAACCACACCACAAACTGGGTGCAATGGTAGTACTGAGTATTGTTGAGTACCATTGTAGTATTGTCAAGTATTGTCTAGTAGTGTTGAGTATTGTCAAGCTTAGTTGGAAAAGGAGCGGAGGTAGATGTAAATTCCGTGATTAGGGCACATTCGGTCTTGAGATAAAAGGTTCTGGTGAATAACCTAGACTATTGACCTAAGGGCATGGATGACAGGAGTTGTGTGAATATTGGATATCCTGTGGGTTGGGCACTTTGGGTCGGTTCATAGATAATGGTATCCCTGTTTAAGGTTTAGCAAAGGGAGCTGGCCTAGGTTGTGGAAGGTGATTCATCTGGTTAAGTCTCGCAGAGAAGTTTTATCTACAAGGCGACGCTGTAGGCACAGATTGAACACAAAGAATATCGGTATCCCCTGTTAGGAGGCTGGAAGACGGCTGTGGGTTCATGTGGGGTTTTCTTTATAAATGTTTGTCTAAGTGAGACAAATGGGTAGGGGAATAGATCCTCCTGAAATTGAAGGGAACGACAACCAGGGAAGTAGCGGGGTCGACCAAAGAGATGGAGGGCCTTAAGGGGTGCAGCAAAGCCAGAGACTGGGCAGGGATAATGGAAGAAGTAGACAGAAGGGAAAGGGAAGCAGAAGAGAGGCGTGAGAGAGCGCAGAGACAGGCAAAGGGAGGTAGAGCAGGAGCAGCAAAAAGGGAATGAGAAAGTGGGAAATAGAACAACTCGCAAGAGAGCACATACGCAAGGAAGAGGAGGAGCACGCGATCAGAGACGCAAGGACACAGTCGGCAGTGGGCATGGGAGATGACAAAATGGGAGGGGATAGACGAACTGAGCCAGACAACACGACTACACAGGATAGGATTGCTGCCGGATCAGACAGGATGGGCATGGGGTCCTGCGGGGGAGGAGGCAGGCAAGACTTGATTGACATCGACTTCACAGGGAAGCCCAATACAGACATGTCCATCGACACAGAAGAGGACGTAGGGGGAAGTGGGGACGGGGGTGACCCAAGCACAGATTCACGGGGTACAGTGCAGAGAAAAGCGTAGCATGGGAAGGGGGAAAGAATACAGGGGCATCGAAGGGTGAAAGGGATGATCTATCACCAAGGACAAGAGACACTTCACACAGCTTTGACAACTTTCTCCCATACATTGAGAGACTCAGGGATCTCCCAGGATGAAGGAAGGGGGAGACAGCCATAGCATGTACAGGCATAAAAGATGCTGTGGGAGCAGACAGACAGATCTAAGAGACACAAAATCAGGTTCACACAGTTACCCCTACTGGAAAAGGGAGGGGCCGACCTCAATATATACCATGGAAGATCATAGACAAAAAAACTTGAGGTATCAGCTACACTCGTTAACCACGGGTGCGGGGATGTGGATATCTGAAATGGAAAGAATGACCGCGGGACAGAAATTAGCAGTGGGGGGTGTGAAGAAGCTACTAGTGTCAATTCTTGGTGAAGCCGCTGAGAACGTATGGAGAAGGGTGGGGTACCCAGGAGTAACCACCCAGAACACAGCGCACAATGGATCGCCATTTGCAAATTTCTGAGCAGCCGTATGGCAAGCTCTAAGGACACAATACACAGACACATCAGACAGTGTGATTATGGCACACAAAATGGGGGAGGACGGATATCACTTACACTACATTCAGACGATTCAAGAGCTTTGGCGTCTTGAATCGTGAGAATTGTGTGATAAAACAGTAGCATTATTCTACCACATATTGTGCCATGGGTTACCAGAACCGGTACAGAAGCAGCGTAAGAAATTAGTAGGCATGGAGGCAAAACCATGGCCAGAAATACAGCTCACGATAGTGCACCATTGCAGGCTACTGCAGGAAAATGCGAGGAAAACGTGCGAGGAGAGGAAGCACGAGGAAGCAAAATTAGTGCAGAGGAAGCTATGTCAATATGCCATGGAAGGAGCAGTACTGATAAGCACGGGGGACAAGGGACACCACAGCCGCAGTATGCACCACCGCCCATGGGGGAGAATTCATGGGGTGGGGGAATGTTTAGCATGGGTTCCGAGGAAGAGGGGGGCCACCTAGAGGATGCGGGTACGGGCCACAGATACATCACAATCAAGGATGATTTCCAGGGGGATTCGAGAATATGGGCAGCAGATGCAGCAGGGCCCAGGGGGATTTCCTAGGGGTTTCCAAGGGCAGAAGAGGAAGCTGCCACATTGCTGGGTGTGCGGACAGATAGGGCACATTTCGAGAGTGTGCAGAAGCCGGGGGATGCCACAGAATGGGGGGGATGCAATACCAGCCAGCATACCAAGGATGAGAATTATACACAAGACCAAACACAACAGGCACCAAATGCATACCCGCAGCCACACCAGCCCATGACACAGGCACCACAGATGCAAGCACCTATACTGCAGTATTTGCAATCACTACAGATGCCCCAGGCACAAGGTAACACACAGCATGTGTACACAGCACAGCAGCTACCGCAGACACAGAATAACGCTCAACCACACAACAGGACAATGGCACGCACGGACTCCATAGCAGCGGCCCCGATTAGGAACCTGGGGGGGGGGCATGGTGGGGAACAACCCATTTCTGGGGTATAGGATGTCCTTATACCCTCATTAGGACAGCCCACAAATGGACTTGATGTGTTCCATCCTGTTGATTACACCCAACCCTGCAGAGGAGCCACGCATAGGGGTGACGATAGGTGACAACACTTTTTCCTTTCTTGGGGACACAGGGGAAACTAAATCCTGCATCCAGGGTGGGAAATATAGGTTGTCAGGCGATGCCATGAAGATATTGCACTTTTTTATAGGGGAACATGATCTATCCTTGCCCCTACTTTACTCACGACAGACAGGTGTAAACATACTGGGGAGAGACATTATGAGCTGACTTCACATGACCATTTCATTCACAGACAAGGGGATAGTGTGCTCCACACCAGGGATACACCTTCTCAATGTAAGGGAAATAATTCAAGTTTATTGTGGACAAATGGTACAGAGGGGGATGCCAGTGGATGAGGAGCTGTTACAATATGGGACTGAGATTGCAATAGCATGGCTTCCAGGGATTCAAGGGAAGATCTGGCACATTCCAAATGCAGTGGCGGCTGCTATGCTAGGGCGGCCGGGCACCGCCCCCCCCAAAAAAAGAGAGAAACTAAAAGAGATTCAGTCAGAGAACTTCTCTGATTGAATCTCTTTTAGCTTAGTACTGCTGCAGTTCCTTTGCCAACAGCGCGGGGGCGCTGTGGCAAGGAAACAATAGTGTGCGCCCCGGCACCAGGCCGACCTACAGTGTATAGGTCGGCCTGGTGCCGGGGCGCGTCCCAATTTAGTATATTTTTTTTCTATAGCAGAGTGCGTGGAGCTCCTAGCTCCACGCACTCTACGTAGCCCCTTTCATTATAAGCCTGGCGGGGCGCTTCAGGGGTGGCCCCGCCAGTATTGAAATGTGCGCAAACAGCGCACTGCACTTATTCCCTCCCTCCCCTGCCATGGATACAGTAATGTCATTGGCTGGCAAACAGCCAATGACATTACTGTATCTATGGCGCAGGGTGTGTGCGTGCGCCTGCGCCGCCTTCACACCCTGCCGTTTTTCTCTTTCTTTCCAGCCCGACCTAGGAGTCAGGACTCGAGTGTGTGGCACAGACCAGCGGCGCCGTGGTAAGTACCCCAGTGTTTTCTTCTCTCTGGGCCCGGGGACTGGGAGTGCTCAGTGTTACTTACTAGACTCCCCTCCCCGGGCCCAAACTATGTGGTCCACTGTCCACGGCCCAGGGCCCAGGTCAACACTGAACAACGTGTAGGCCAAGGCCTACACGTCGTTCAGTGTTGCTGCCGAGCTGACTGCCGTCAACTTGGGCGAGCCTTGGTCGTAGCGGGCCAAGTTGACGGCAGTCTGCTCAGCGGGGGCCGCCGGGGCCTAGCCTTGCTTTGTTTAACCCCCGGTCCGTGCGTGGCCCAAGGGCCTTGCCTTGGGCCACGCCGGACCGGTACGCAAGGGCCAGGCCCAGGGCAGGCAGGCAGCAGGCGGGTGCTGCTTCTGCGGCCCGCCGCGACCACTCCCGCATCTGTTAGTGCCGACGCCGTTTTATATTTTCTGCATTTTTCGACAAAAAGAAGAATGCCGAAAATATAAAACGGCCTCTCCCTGCAAGCCAGGCTCTCCCTGACTTGTGCCGTTTTATATTTTCGGCATTATTTTTTTTGTCGAAAAAATGCCGAAAATATAAAACGGCACAATTAGCAGATGCGCCGCGAGTGGTCGCGGGCCGCAGCTGGACCGGAACCAGAGGCCGGAGAAGTGCCTGCAGTTCACGGTCCATTGCTGATTTTTTCTAGTAGCTTATCTAGTTCTGCTTTGCATTTAATTATTTATTTTGCACATTATAACACGTGTATTGAGGAGGACCGTGATACCTTTGCAAGATGTGTTTGCGTGTGAGGTAGGGAGGCCTGGGGGAGGGGTGCTGGGCATGACACCTTATTAAGGAACTGACTGCTAGCTGCATCACTGTCCCTCGGCAGCTCGCATGGCTGGCAGTGGCGGAATCTAATCCTTTAAAGCCAGCCCACGCAGGGCCACAGATGCGAAATAATTTCAGCAGACAGACGTAATGGAATCTGAGCGTTCCCGTCTGCTGCCTCGAAGCAATACTTTTTTTTATTATTATTAATTTCTTGTCTCATTTCCCAGGGTTGCCTCTAAGCTGTCTGCCACCGTCACGGTTTTCCGTGATGAGTTTCTCTAATCATGTAGATGCATTTTGTAAAATTGTGAACGGTCTGCGACAGGAGTATAATTATTTCAATGCAGAATACATGCAGTGGCGAGCAGTGAGATGTGGAGCACCCAGTGGTGTAAGAGCATGTCTAACTGCAGTGCTTGAAAGATGCCACCTGTGTCAATGTGTCCGGCCCCTAATTACAGGGCAGGGCTCTCACTGTAGAAAATACTATGATCCCTATATCATAGTGTGTTACCCCTAATAGGGTACAGAAAACTTCACTCTGCTGGGACCCCCATGGGGTATTATGTGCACAGAGCTACTGTGGCGAAAGAGCTCTCATTATACTAACAGTGCTGGAAATGGAAATACATTACTGCGGGATCCCTCCTGCAATGGCGGGCGGGTAGCAGTTGAGGGTAACGTGCTTGCTTCTCAGTAGATTAATCACAAACACTTGGAAAATGATCTCGCAGGCTAAGTTAGCTTACTACAGTTTCAGCATTGAGGTAGCCTCTAACAGGCTACCTTGCTCCTGCAAGGCCTTATTTGACGTAGTCAAGAACTGCTCCAAGCGCTCACCTCTCCCAGGGTGCTGGCTTCATGAGAGAGATTTGACAGAGGAAACAGCTTCTTCATTAGCAAAATGGATCAAATCAGAGGTCATATTGATGGCTGAAAACCAGACAGAGCCTTGCTAGCAGTGGTGGCTGCTGAGTGCTGACTCAGAATGCCACCGCCGACAACGTGACTGCCATTGCCAAGCAGCCCTGCGCCGACGGCTGGGACTACGACAGGAGCGTGTTCGTTTCCACCATCATCACTGAGGTATGAGGAGAAGAAATTTTCTTCTCCTCATACCTCAGTGATGTGAAATGACACCCACTGCGCAGAGCACACAGGCTGGGGAGCCGCAGTGCAAGACAAATAAGGACAGGTGCAGCTGTGCAGCAGCGCAGCATATTAGCCTCACAATGTGAGGCTAATATGCTGCGCTGCTGCACAGCTGCACCTGTCACAATGAGACAGCGACGGCAGTGGCCGATTGAGGGTCCCGCGGGGAAGATTGTCAGAGAGTCCGGGGTGGGAAGGACATAGAGACAGAGTTTAGGGTTGAAGGAAATAATGGCTGTCACAAGTGTGACAGTGATGAGTTTCAGGTCAGTTCAGTTTTTGGCGTCACCTATAAGCCTCGACGATTGCATTGGAGTACAGCTAGAGTAGAAATGTCACACAAGGAAGGACACAAAGCTTGTAGGTGTTATTTGGTTTTTACCCACCTATTCAATGACCATGGCCATGTGATTCCATATGGCTATTCCCACCCACTTCCTGTCCCTGCCCATCTTCTGCCATTTTTGAGCCTGTTATCGCGACGCAACGAAAGTCTGTAAAGGGGTGTGTGTTGTACGAGTCTGTCTGTGTGCCTGTTTTACTGCTGCTACTAAATGCATCCTTTACTGCACAATTGCCGCAATGCTGGGAAGCAAATTTAAAGCAGCACCTCACAGTGTCTGACTCTTGTCAGTAACTACAGTTGCAATTATAGGCTTCTTCTAATTTCATTAGCAAGTAGATTAAGGACACTTGTTTTGGTATACGCACTTACTGGTTCTCCTCTGCCAGAGAGGGTGGTGATCTTTTTTTTTTTAAGGTTTGCGCCCTGGTTTCCTAAGCGTGTCACTTCCCAGTAGGCGGTGGGTGTGCACCAATGAGAGTTTTTTTTAGGGCAGGAAACTAGTAATGCTCCCCCGATTCCTGGTAGTGCAAATGGGTTGTAGACGTGTGTTCCTCTCAAGACACTGTATCTAACCCCAAGCCTTTGTGAGAAGGGTTCGGAGCTGCCTATTTATTGCTTGTATGTGGAAAGGTGGCAGCAGCGTGGTGTTGGCACAGAACCTCTGAGATGGGTTTTGGAGGAATGGCGCTGTAATGTAATACTAGTCGTGTTCCGAATCCCATGAGTGAACGAGTGCTTTCCAATATTGTGAAAGTCATGTTTTAATGTCGGAACAGTGGAAACTGGTACTGTTGAATAATTTTTGTGCTGCATTCATCCAGATCTGGCGGCCTCAGTTGTTAATCAGCTTACCCAAGTTTATCTCTTTATTAGGCGAAAAATGTTCACCATACAATTTTAAAAATACAATATTCGAAATTAGGAAAAGTTGAGCAATTATAGTAATAACAAATTTATATTGTGTTTAGACAATCAGAAAACGTGGAATGTAGGCTGTAACCACAAGTAGACACCTCCATTCCATGCTTTCCTTTTGTTCTTTTCACTGTTTCCAGCTTTCTAGCCAATAATCGTGCTTGGAATGCAAGCTCTAACTGCCTGTAAAAGGCCACATTCCAAGATTCACTTTGTGATTTGTACACACTGGGCCCCAGTTAAGAGGAAACGGACCAACTGCATTGCAGGAAGCCCCAGGTCAGGATTCCTATTTTCCTCCTTCAGAACAACCAACTGCAACATGCGGTGATGGGAATGCAGTCAAATCTAATAGTGACTGGATGCAAACTTAATTGTAGGCCCGCACGCGACCCTGCTGAGGTGTTTGTCTCCACGGTCTTACCTTGAATGGGACAGTAGCATTAATCCCGTGCTGGCATAAGGGGGGATCGGGGAGAGTCCTCTTTTACAAACGATAGTGAGACTCCACTTGGCTGGAGCCTCAACTTGTAGAGTGAGACGTGCGCAATACAATCTAACGCATGGATGGCCTGGCACACTCATAAACCTGTAGACACAGTGACCGTATCCTTACAGACTCAGGCACGCCAAGTCAGGCATGTATCTTTAAGTGCTTGAGAAATTGACCAGTTTGGGATATGATTTCATTTATATCAATTATTTAAAACATGTCACTTGTTTCTTTGTCAGTCATGTATATATTCCATTATTACCCACTTGCCACTTGCAATGCAACACTTGTTTTTACTCTTCTAAGTGCGTATATCTAACACCCAGAAAAAGTATATGGCATGTAGTACCATTCAAAACAATACTGCCTACTGTTTGCTTTATTCATGAACAACACAGAACAGGGAAACCTGGTAAGCACTATGAGAACTGGGTAAATTAATTAGCACAATCAACACTCTTCCCTAAAGGAAAACAGGCGCGCTATAAATAAAATATCATATCATGCCTCTGTCCTTCCCTGGAATTGGCCATTACCATTTAAAGTGTTAGCAAATAGCTTACATGATCTCGCATGGGGTATTCTGGTTGCAGCACCAGTCATTATCCGTGTGATGTCATCTTGTTCATTCCCTAATCACTAAAGATGTTATGTTTAAAAACGAAAGACCCCCGAAAAACGGTCTTACTAGAAGCTTGCTGGTGTCTTGTGCCCGTTAGCTTGGCGCACGGCAGCCTGGCTGCTGCAAGGCTTCCTCGTGCAGCCATTAGCTGCGCAGCGCATGGCAGTGAACTTGCACAGCCATTTCATTAAAAACAGCCTGCAGGTGTATGTTTAATAGATTTAGCCAGTTCCGAAACCATCTGAAGGGTTTATATCTCATGATGGCACGGCACACTATTAATCATTAAAGTTCTCAAGCCTTTTAAAATCCCAAGTCCTCAGGCGGAAGCCCGGGTGGGAGCCGCAGTGAGGAGCTGCGGTAGCAAGTAGCATCAAGAGCAGGGACGGCGTCAGGGCATTTCGAACCTTTCAAATGAAAGGGGCCTTGAGCCTCAGAGGGGCCCCCAGCAACTGCCCCCATGTTGGCAGTATGCAGTCTTCACAAATAGCAACATATTCTTTTCATTCCTGAGTTTAAATGTGCATGTGTATTTAACTCTCAGCCTGCGCTTCTTCTTCTTGCTGTTTACCCACCTTCCCCTTTGACCTCAGCTCACTGCCTTGTGTTGTGCTTGCTTGATCTGTCTACCTTCATCCCTTCATCCCTTGTTGTGGCCAGGCACAGCTGTAGCACAGCTACACTTGCCAGGCACAGTGCCACTTGCCAGGCACAGCTGTAGCAGAATTAACTACTACCCGTTGTTGTAGAAGCAGAAACATGGTGCAAGTTCCTGGGCATCATGATCTAATAGCAGTGCCTGGCAGAAGCTTACACTGTATGCACAAGGCCAAAATGTTGGCTTTGTCAATGCTTGTGTTTGAACAGGATCTCAGTGGCTTTGCCAATGCTGTTTTTAACAGGACTTCAGCGAAGGACACGTAGAGTGCTTATAAATCGGGTGCCTGAAGGGCTGCAGCAAATCAATTTTGTAATGTGAGCTCCGCAAAGCGCACTTTTAAAGCCCCAGAACGAAAACATTACAAAAATGTATATATTGCAGGCAGCGTTATACAACTGATGACTGGCACATGGTGGTAGTTGCTGGTACTTTCTTTACACATGGAGGTACTAATGATTATTCTGGTGCAGCTTCAATGTTACAAGCAGTTAACTCTCTCTCCTTCATGTGTGAAAACCATTTTAATACTGCTCTGAGCCTATGTTGCCCTTTCTCAGATCAGTCTCTCACTTTCTCTTTACAGACAATCAGCAACACCTTACATGAACAAATCCAACCAGTCCAGGGCAATTGTGCAACTAAAAACATCGAACTTCAACCTCCACAGTGCACCTTCCGGGATTTGGATTTCCCATAGCCTGCGAAGGAGTTCATTGCAGTGACCATTCTCCAGAACGAGGTGAGCTAGCATGAGTCTTTTGTAGGGTTTGGTGCTCAGGGCACTCCAACTCTGTTTGTGTTCATCTGTAGTAAAGAAGGCACACAGCTATCTTGTTTACATTTTTTTTTTTAAAAAGAAGACCATGTTTGTGGGTATCAATGAGGTGGGGGAAAATTTGATGAACAGTACAGACTACAGATACAGAATGGCATCTATGACTAGCTGAGAGGGTGGCATGTGAAAATGGAAAGTCATACATATAATGCAAAAAGGCCTGCTTATGGTTCAACGGAAGCAAACCTGTCCATTTGGAAACTGTTTTTCGAAGGATAGGATTGGGTGGTGGTTCCCACTTACCTCATGATGTCCTGGTATCTTCCAGTTTAATGGTATACAGTAATTTGTTTTACTGCTGTAAAATCCCACAGTCTCTCAAACATCAGAATACCTTCTTTCTAATCTTCACCATTGCTCCCACAGTGCTTGGGAGGGGTTGGGGTTGTGTCATGCGTTCAGAAAAATGTCCCTACATTCTAAACAATGTGTTTTTTAGAACAGTATTAACAGAACAAACTTGCCTCATTTCTTCCATAAGTACTCATTTGCCAAACAAGCTGCAATACGTATTGTGTGGCTGGTGTCACATTTGCTTATGGGCATGTGTGTTAACGCATGCATAGATAACATCGGCAATTATACTCAACTGTACTGGTCGATGATAAGTACAGCAGAGATGTGTATAATTGCAGACGCTATCTGTGTCTAGTACCGACTAATTATACTTATGTGTTATTGAAGAGCATACCTAACAATGACTACATGATCCCATCTACATATACATGTACATAATCATTTTGCTTATTAACAGGTGTCACTGTTGCCGAAAATGAATTCAGTGGACCAATTACTCTCAAAACCATTTTCCGGACTCGCACACACTGAAAAACTGGAGGTGAAAAGACTAGGGCCTGATCGGCCAGATGTAAAAATTGAACAGTCCGCAAAAGATAGGGGAAAGGCTTACACACGCACATTTTCCATGGTGTGGTATGAAAAGAAGACATGGCTCACTGGTAGCATTGCTAAGCGGTCTTTGTTCTGCTTCCCTTGCCTGCTGTTTGGAGGTGAAACGGCCTGGACAAAAACCGGAGTCACTGACTTAAAGCATTTGTCAGAAAAAACCAAGAGACATGAATCGTGCAAATCTCATATTGAGAATATATTACAGCTGCGCATGTTGGGAAGTGTGAACATTGCAACACAGATGGATGATGCCTATCGCCGGAGCGTGATGAGGCATAATGAGGATGTGGATAAAAACCGATACATCTTGTCAAAGTTAATAGACTGTGTGCGTTTTTGTGGTGCGTTTGAATTGGCTTTACGTGGCCATGATGAAACTGAAGACTCTTTAAATCCTGGTGTGTTTAGAGGCCTGGTGGATTTTGTATCCAGCATAGACAGTGCAATGGAACTACACTTAAAAAATGCAACAGTATTCAAGGGCACTTCAAAAACAATTCAGAATGAACTGCTGGACTGCATGCTCACGGTCACCAGAGAGATCATTGTAGAGCAGTTAAAATGCACTGATTATGTGGCTATTCAGGCAGACGATACAACTGATATTTCCACTAAGACTCAGTCTGTGCTAGTCTATCGCTACATTGATGAACGATACAGAATTGTTGAAAGGTTTTATGGATTCTCTGATCTGAAAGACTCTAGTGCGCAGACCATTGCTACTGCCATAATGGAAAAATTGGACAAAGTATTCCCTGAAGATTGCCACAAAAAAAAAGTAATTGCGCAAACATATGATGGTGCGAGTGTAATGAGGGGGGTGTCTGGTGGAGTCCAAAAGAAAGTAGCTGAAGTGTATCCAAATGCACATTATGTACATTGCTATGCACACCAGCTTAACCTCATCATTGAACAGGCTGTTTCAAATATCTCACAAGCTCGAGTTTTCTTTTTGGATATCTCTGGCTTCTGTACATTTTTTTCTCGTTCTCCAAAAAGAACCGCAGTTCTAGATGAGGTTTCAGATTCCAGACTTCCAAAACCATCTCGCACTCGCTGGAGCTACCATATTCGGGTAGTGGAAGCCATATATCGGCACAGGGAAGCACTCCGTACATGCTTTGAGAAAATTATTGAAAGACGGACTGATTTTGAGGGGGTTACTGTGCATGAGGCCCAGGGATTCATTCGAACTCTGAAAGAGAAGGAGTTCCTTTTCTTCCTTTTTTTGTTCAATGACATAATGCCCCATGTCGACATTTTATATAACCAGCTTCAGAAGCGAGACATTGACTCTGTGTATGTGCAGAAAGCTACTGAAACTTTTATCAAGTGCATTGGCAGAGTACGTGAAAGCACTGACAATCTGGAAGCTAAATTTCCATCAGAGGCAACTTTTTCAGGTCGCAATGCAAATATGAACACTTTGAATCGTTTGGCTAAAGAAGTATGTGATATTATAGTTACACAAGCCCAAGAACGCTTTGCATTTACTAACCACTTGGAGGGGGCCAAATTGTTGCAGAGTGACCTATTTCAAACACATGGACAGTCTTTTCCCAATGAAGCACTGAATGCAACTGTCCAAGCGTACCCCATGTTAAACAAGGAAAGACTGCGCACTGAGCTTTCAATTGTTTATGAGAGACCAGAATTCTGTAGTTCAAGTGGGGCAATTTCTTTATTAAAATTGTTCGTTGAAAACAATCTCGAAGAAGCATTTAGTGAGACAATGCAGTTATTAAAAATTCTGATTACTACACCCATGACAACAGCTGAGTCTGAGCGCTGTTTCTCCACCCTGAAGCGAATTAAAACATTCTTAAGAAACACAATGACTGAGGATCGTCTGAATGCTTTGGCCATGCTGTCCATGGAAAAACAACTAATTCAAGAGATCCCTGACTTCAATACACGGACTATTGATAAATTTGCCTCTCTGAAAAATAGACGTGCACAATTTGTGTACAAACTTTCAAAATGATTGACCAGTGAATGTTCTGTTACAAACGAGCTATTTGCAGTTATTTTGTGGGTTACCTTGAATTCTTTGTTTCAATGGCCTTATATATGTTAGGATTTTGTTTAAGGTTGCAGTGATCTATTTGACAGAACAGTGAGAAATGTGAAGTATGTTTTGATGTTATGGTTGTTGGTTGATAATAAAGCACTCAACATAGTAAACTATTTCTGTTGCATTTTTCTCCATGCAATATGTATGTGCCATTTCTGAGACCTGTGCATTCCACGTGTTGCAACTTTGAGCAACTGACGCAATGGCAACTCAGCGAGGCAGACAGCCATTAGAGGTAGGACAAATATGTCGCATTAATTAAGTGGTTAAAAACTAAAGTCATATTTTAGCTTAGTTTCCCCCTTTCAGAAAATGCCTCAAATCCCACCTTAGTAAGAGGATGAACGCATGTGAATGCCAGTAACAGCATGACAAACATGTTTCCATCATTACTGACTATATAATGAATTTATTTATGCATACACCATAGTACCAGCTGTTCCCAGTACAAGCTGCTGTAAAATACACCATCACACTTGCACACGTAAGAATAGTGTACCACCATTAATATGTAAAACCGAATGCTTTTTTCATATTTCGGTGGGTTTTTTGGACAGTAAATTGCACATTTTGTAGGCCATTTTTCCAAAATTTTCACGGGGGGAGAACCCCCCCGCACCCTCCTTGGGGGGGGTGGGCTCGCGCGCTGCGCGCGCTCGCGACTATATTCGCCCTGGGAAATTTACGCCCCACCAGCTTTCAAACTCACCAGCCGCCACTGTCCAAATGAGTACTTGTTCAGACCAGAGATACAATTAGCTGAAGAGGAAGGAACCATAGTGCCACTACAATTTGGCAGTAATCATGGGAGAGGAGGGCATAGCAGTGCATGGGACAGATGATACAGGGCGACCATGGCAAGGATGCAGATTGACCACAGTGACAGACGAAGAATTATTCAAGGACAACTGATCAGACCATGAGGTGATGTTTGAAATGAGCGTCACATATTGGTTGAGGATACATTACAGAGAGGTACGACAGAGAATGGCGATTGCGCTGAAGGCACCTCCAACCATTCTCAAGGAGGATTTGCCCAAGGTACCCAGCATCTTATGGACCACTAGTCCCTATGATGTGTCGCTTCTGAAGGGGGTGGGACCAGTGAAGATCAAGCTGAAGCCAGGAGTGATTCTACCCCAAGTAAAACAGTATCCACTCTCAAGGGAGGTAGACAAAGGTATCTATGAAACCATTGCGGTCCTAGTGAAGCAAGGCATCCTAATACCATCAGAATCACCATGCAACGTGTACCCAGTCAAAAAGGCGACGGGTCTGTGATGTTTTATACAGGACTTGCGCCCTCTTAATCATATTGTCGAAGCAGAATATCCTTTGGTTTCAAAACAGCAACAATTTTGTGCAGCCTCCCAAAGGAGGCTTCCTGTTTCACGGTCATAGATTTGAAGAATGCTTTCTTCTCTATACCACTACACCCAGACTCCCAAGACTTATTTCTATGTAGAAATACGAAGTGGAAACATACAAGAGTTCCTCAAGCATTCTGTGAATCGCCGTCCATCTTCAACAGGGTCCTTCAGATGGACCTAGGCAACGTACAGATGGAGAGCACGGTCGTACAGTACGTAGATGACATATTGATCAGTAGCGAGACAGAAGAACAGTGCAGAAATGACTCAGTACACATGCTGACAGGGTTCGCAGTCAAGGGATAAAAGGTGGACAAGACCAAAATGCAATATTGCCAGATAGAAGTACTGTACATTGGACAGATGATCTCCCAAAATGGCCGACGAGTGACGCCAGGGAGGGTGGAGACAATATGTAAAACAGAAAAACCCACAACCGCAAGAGAGATGCAGCAATTCTTGGGACTATGCAATTATTGCAGGACATGGGTATTAGACTACAGCACATTTACCAGACCATTATAACTGCACTAAAAGAAGCACATAAAGGGGAGAAAATAATACAATGGACAACAGAAATGACTGAAGCATTTAACAAGCTTAAGGAAGAAATATGCACAGCTCGGGTGTTAGGGATCCCAGACTATCAAAAGGAATTCTTCCTGTTCTCCAACTCCAATGGGGTGGTAATGATAGTGTTACTGACACAGAATAATAGCCTGGGGCACAAGCCACTAGCCTACTACAGTGGGAAATTAAACCCGGCAATGAGAGGACACCATCCATGCGAGAGAGCATTGGTTGCCGCTGCATTTGTAGTGGACAAATTAGCAAGTATTACCATGGGACTCTTTACGTGGAGCATGCTCTCTTTGCAATATTGGAGAGACCAAAGAGCACACTGACAACACAAAGAGCATTGGGGTATGAGGTGTTACTAACCAGCCCAGCCCTCAAGGTAGCGAGATGCAGACTTATTAACCCGGCGACAATTCTTGCTGACGTTCTAGAGGACAGTGACTAAACACATGACTGCACAGGAAATCTAGAATAATTCAGCGACACTTGCAAAGTACAGGAGGGCGCACTTGAGGGGGGAGACATGCTCTACATTGATGGGTCATCAACGATTGACCAAACAGATGGGCAAAGATATACTGGAATAGCAGTAGTGAGATTGAGAGAAGACGGAACTACTGAGGTAGTGACAAGCGCAAGACTGCCAACACATTACTCAGCACAAGCAGCAAAGATAGTAGCCTTAATATTGGCCTTAGAGCGCAGCATGGGAAAGGAAGTGACATTTTATTCAGATTCAGCTAACGTGGCATCCACAGTGCATTCTGGGCTGTCATGTTGGATGAGGAGGGTCTTCAGGCATGCTGATGGATCCCTGGTGCAGCACACACTTCTATTGGGCAAGTTGGTTGACGTCATACATCCCCCAGAGCCACTAGCAATAGTAAAATGCCAAGTACACACAAGGAGGACCCTGTCTCAAGGGGAAATGAAGCAGCAGACGCGGAAGCAAAATGCGTCACATATTTTGGGGACCTTCTAGAAATGGAGGCTTTATCACACGCATTTGATTATGCAAGGACAATGATACTCAAGGAGGGATACAATATCCTACCAGCGACACAAAATATGGAGCTGCAGGGAGCTGCACCCAGGAAGGAGAAGGTCCTGTGGCTTAAGAGGGGATGTACAGTATCTCCAACAGATGCCCTATGGGGGCAAAATAACACAGGGAAAGTGGTTATGCCACTTGCATTACTGCACACAGCACTGACACAGCTACATTATCCAGCACATACAGGGAAGGAGGTGCTTGCCGCCCATATTGGAGAAACATGATTCTGTCCTAACTTGGCGGAACACGTGGCCGAATTCATGAGTAATTGTCTGACTTGTAAGCAGTTTACGGCAGGACATACACTGAGAGTTCAGAGAGGAACCATACCTCGCCCAGTTGGTCCATTCAAACACCTCCACATCGACTATGTCGACATGACCCAAGTCTGCCAAAGGTACCACTACATGATAGTGGTTGTATGTCCATGTTCCTGTTGGATCGAGGTTGGTCCCTGTTCTCATCCTGACGCCCTCAGAGCAGCAACATTTCTGGTCCGGAAAGTGTTCCCACGAGGGGGCGTGTGTGAGGTCCTCCGGTCTGACAATGGCCCTCACTTCGCCCAATGAGATGTTCCAACATATTACAACGCTGCTGGGCATCCAACATAAATGTTCTTGTGCTAATCACCCACAAGCGAACGGGATGTGTGAACACCTTAATGGCCTACTTAAGGAGGCCCTAGACAAGACTAAAACGAGCTTCAACAAGAATTGGCTGCACTGTCTGCCCCTAGCCCTGTTCGCATTGCGCAACAAGTCCGGCTCCGACCACCATTTAACCCCACACGAGGTGGTAACAGGACGGCGCATCCAACTTCCCCTGGCTCCTCCCACTAGAGCAGTGAAAGATGCGCAGACCACCGCAGATTTATTGGGTCAAAAAATGTATGACTATGTTATGCGATTTCCTTGATTGCTAGTGCCTCTTTTATCTCATGCCAGATATAACGACACCAGGAGTGGCCTGAAGTCAGCAAAGAAAGCAACAGCGTTGAAAGCACAGAGGACTCACTTAAACCTCCATCTGTATACCCCGGAGACCAGGTTCTCCTCAGGAATTTAACCATGCGCTGGGACGCACCCCGGTTCTCGGGTCCACATAATACTGAAAAGGTGACTGAGCGAGCAGTTAAACTGGTAGGGAAGACGGCTTGGAATCATATAGGTGGCATCAAGCCCTTGAAAGTGGTTGCCTCACCTGGCAATGAGACCGACCAGGCCAATGATCCTCATCAAGAAGAGCAAGGAGACACTTTGGAACCAGCACTGCTGAGTGGAGGACACCCAATGGTTACTCGCTCACGGGCAGCAGAGTTAGGGCAAGGACTTCCTACACATCCAGAGTGAGGGTACACTGGGCCTCATTACTAGGCTGGCGGTAGCCGTGCCTGTAACACCGGCACGGCTGCCATCGGACCCGTGATTTTACCGGCACCCACGAATGGGCAATTACTGGGTCATGTTGAATTTGGCCTACCTGGTAATTGCCCATTCGCGGGTGACGGTAATAAAGGACTCCCCATCCCCATTCGGCCCCATAGGGCTGAATGGGAATGGGGAAGGTGGTAGCACAGGTACTGTTAATAATAATAACGGTACCAGTGCTACAGTCCTGTTCTGTTTGTGGGTGCTGGTACGGCCACCAGGTAAGACCTGGTGGCTGCAAAGGAACCCGCAAGCAGAACTCGTAGTATGGCGGTACGGTAGCAACGGTGCCAGTAATGATACCGGCACCATTGTTGCCTTACCGCCACACTTATAATGAGGCCCATTGTCTGTTATTTTTCTCTCTACACACATTCTTCGTCAAAGTGCAACTGTTTTCTTGCATAGTTTTTCATGCTGCCCAATGATTCACATCCTGATACTTTCCAGAGCCAATTTGTGCACTTCATCAGAAGGTCCAACAGATCCCGAGCACGACCTCCTAGTGTGTACTACCAGGTTTTTAAAGCATATTTGTCTCAAGCTTATCCACAGTTCAAAGGAGGAAACCCGTCTGTCCTTGCAGTGCTCAGATACCCTAGAATTAGAACTGTGTGGGAACAGCTATTCGTTTTTGCTATGACAGGCTTGAACTAATACAACACTAATACAATAACGCACAGTTTTCGCGCATTTCAGGCGGGCAACTAATATCTTCAAGCTGCACAAGGATCCAGCAGCACAGGTAAATGGAAAGAGTAATTTAAAACATGATCATCTTGTCTTGCCTCTTATTTCCAAGTGGGGTTGTTGCATTTCTCTTTTGGCGTATAGCTCTTGTGCCTAGTGAAACCGCTGTATCCTCTACTAACATTACCCCAACCCCAGCAGGTGGAACAGGGGAGCACTGTAAGCACAGCAAGGAGAGGTAAGCGCAGTACTGATACAGACATGGGGGGGTGGACCTATATCTCACTGACACTGCTCGAGTGCTAACAACATATGGTATAGACACATGACCAAAGTATGTAAAGAAACCACTGGGGAGTGCTGCTATGTCTGCTCACTAATCCTTATGCCATGAGTGCCTCCAGAACGTTCACAGGAACCGAAATACCAGCAGCAAGAGCACAATACCTCATGTACCTATCCATGTTCACGACCCGAGGAAGATTCCAAGGGAAAACAGTAACATTGAGATGGATGTCTCAAACAACATTTCCCTATGAAGACAGCTACATAAAGACTCTTGATATGATGAACAATTACTGCCAGTTAGACCAAGCTATAAAATATATTAACTGATGGCCTGCAGAAAGGCGAGATGAAAACAATAACACTGAAAAAACTACTGTGCCCGAAGAGGGTGGTCAAGGAGAAAGGAGGAGAACCAGGATGTTGGGAAAGACCACAGATGCTTGTGTATGGCCAAGAATACACAGAGGAGCGATGGAAGGATGGAGTGGTAGGAAGCAAAGCACACACCCTATTACAATCACCAGTCAACACAGTGCAAGGAGAGAATGCCAAGTGCCTGAAAGAATAGGATGCAAGTGCCAAGCTGCTCACCTGCAGTATTCGAAACAATTATTCCTTAAGTCCAGAAGTTGTCGTACTGACGACAAGAACAAGCATTACCCAAGCCAAGAGGCAAACCTTGTCCATAAAGAAAAAAGTCTTATTTATTTTGTATTTATTTTATTTATATTTATTTTGCATTTATTAGGTGCTTATGCAGTAAGTAAATTCTGTTTCAAAGCGCCCACAGGGCAACAGGGAGGGAACATGGGATTGAAAACTATGATTACAGTGGAAGATAAAAGACAAACCTACTATGCCTTGTGAGTATTCAGAACGTGCAAGTGCAGCAAGAAGAGCGGGTTTGGGGGTAAGTGTTGGAATGTCCGTGCTCGTGGGAGAGCAGCAGATTGATTGATTGATATTTTATTTCTATCGCGCTCGTACACAAGTGTTTCAGAGCGCGACAAGGCAAGGGAGGGGAACAGGGGAGAACAAAACAGCGATCTTACTAGGCCCAGTGACATTGAGAACACGCAAGCGCATGGGAGAGGGGGGGAGGGGAAAAGTGCAAGGAAGGGGGGAGATGTGGAAAGTGCGAAGCAGAGGAGAAACAGATAAATAACAATAAATAAATAATAAAGGCAACAAACAGTGGTAATGCAGCCAGCAATTTGCAACTGCTAGGTTTAAGGCAGCAGACAGGGTAGGTCCGATAAGTGCAGGAAGAAAAAGGGGGGGCTGTATGGGTACAGATACAGACCCCAGTGCAAGGGGTGGCCCGGAGGCAGTGCGGGAGGGTGACAGGATGAGAAGGTACCTGGGCCCAAAAGACAGAGGGTGGCCAGGTGCACGGTGCCAAGAGAGAACAGATCAGCAGGGGAGAGGGGGAGCGAAGGCAGAAGAAAAGAGGAAGGTCTTGAGGTGAAGTGCATAGTATGGTAAGTGCTATGCGGCCTGGAGCCACATTGGGTAGAAAGTGCAAGCCTAGAGGAGTGAGGCCGGTGGGTGCTGAGGCAATGCTGAGAGGTAGGCAAAGGCTGGGGCGATTGGGTATGGGAGGCCAGGTCCCCAAAGGAATACACAAGGGGTCTGGTGACAATCACAGCGACTGTGAGATTAACAGAGGAGGGACGAAGGGAAGGAGGTGGTGTGGAGTAAAGTATTGAGGAGCTTCCGGATTTTGAGGAAGACCTGCTCAAGACGAAGAGGAAGGGGAAATCTGTTCCACAAGAGGGGGCCAGCTGAAGAAAGTGATCGGCCTCCGACCCTCTTTTTAGCGAAACGCTTTACACACAGAGAGTTGGGGCTAGAGGATCGCAGAGGTCTAGAGGGAGAGTATTTAGTAAGAGAAAGTTGCAGATAGCCTGGTCCCAGGCCCCAGACAGCATTGTGGATGATGCAGAGGGATTTGAATTTAATATGTGCCGCAACCAGGAGCCAGTGAAGACTTTTTAGGACAGGAGAGAGATGTAGTCCCTGGGCTTAAGGCCAAGGATAAGTCTTGCTGCCCTATTCTGGATTAGCTGGAGGGGTCGTAAAGGGGAAGAAGGTAGATTCAGGAGAAGGCTATTGCAGTAGTGAAGCCTAGAGAGAACCATGGCTTGGGTAACATTGAGCTTCTGGGAGAAAGTGAGAAAAGGGAGAATTAATTTGAGAAGGGAGAGTTGAAAGTGGGACTTCTTGGCAATGTCCTGGGTGTGAGGGAGAAAGGAGACAGAGGAGCAACGGTGACTCCAAGGTTTCTGTCTTCAGAAGAAGGAGCAGGGGGTGAGCCCATGGGGATGACCAGAGTGAGGGGAAAAAAGAGGGAGCAGGCGTGCCAATGGGAATGATCTCAGTCTTGATGGCATTGAGGCAGAGATCATTGGAAGTACACCAGGACTGGATGGCAGATAGGCAGCCAGGGATGATGGACGATACAAGAGGGTCAGCATGAAGTTTGAAAAAGAGTTGTGTGTTATCTGTGTAGCACTGGAAGTTTGCAGAGAAGGAAGAAATGAGGAGTGCTAGCTGAGCAAGGTAAGTGTTGAAGAGCCAGGGGGAGCGGTTTGAGTTCTGGGGGACACCACAGGTGGAGAAGGAAGTAGGTGCAGAGAAAGTGCCCAAAATTACTTGGGAGGAACAGTCAGCAAGGAGGGAAGCCAATCCAGTGCCCGCTCCAAGATACCAAATGTATCATGGAGACGTTTTATGATGATGGAATGGTTAACTGTATCGAAGGCAGAGGAGTGATCGAGTAGGATGAGGACAGCTGGAGAGTTAGAGTCCAGGAAAGCAAGGTGTTCTTCACGGGTATTCAGAAGAGCAGTTTCTGTGCGTCTGGATGCTCCGAATCCAGATTGGTGTGTAAAGGCCAGCTTCTCCAGCAGTTTCCCAAGGTAGGGGGTGATATATATAGGGTGATAGTTGGCTGGATAGGTAGGGTCTGCTGAAGGTTTTTTTCAGGAGGGGCGCACAAGGGAGTGCTTGAGGAGGGATGAGAACGCTCCAGTGGCAAAACAGTGGTTGCAGAAATCAGCGAGTGCAGGGGCAAGAGAGAGAATTTTGTCCTTGATGGTTCTGGAGAAGCAAGGGGAAACCTGTTTGGAAGAGGCCTTCATGGAGAGGACAACTCTGGTGACTTCTTCAGGTGTGATAGGGGAGAAGGAGGAGAGCGAGGAGGAAGGAGGGGAATAGGCCATAGGAGACAAGGGAGAGAAGGAGGGGTTGGGCAGGATAGCAAGGGTACTCCGGATGTCCAGAGTTTTAATGGTGAAGTGTATGGCCATTGCGTTGCAGGTGGCCTGGGACGGACAAGGTGAGGAGGAGACTGCAGAAGGGTTAGCTAGTTTCCTGCATATTTTAAAGGACTCAGCCGTGTTGTTGGATGCACCGGATACCCGTGCCTGGTTTTTTGGTACGGATGGAGAGTCTGTATTGCCTTTGGAGCAGGCGGCAGGCCATTTTGTCAGAGGGTGAGCCTGAGGTTTGCCACTTCCGTTCTGCAGCTCTCCACTTGCGTTTCAGGGCTGCAAGTTTAGATCTATCCACCTGATCTGCAAGGTTGTTATAGGTCCAGTGTCCTCTGATACAAATGTGGCGTTGTTACCTGAAACTGGAAGTATGGCACTGCAGCTTCTGGGTCATTACTGGAACCAGGAAGGTGTGAACAAAGCTGCTGAAGGGTGCTGGGTGCTTGTAAAGAAGATCAGGAAAATAATCTGTAATGCTGAAGACTGCTGGAGTTGAGAGAAAGTTAGGCTTGGGCCAGAGGCAGATCATACTTGTGGCAGTAATGCAGACACAAGAGGCAAAGAGGCTGCCCTTTTCTTGGAGCATAGCAAAGAAGAGTGTCTTGCCTACCGGTAGAGGTTGAAGTGTCTTGTCTTTATATGCCACATAATTCAGAAGTATAAAATTGAAGCAGAAGTACCTGAACTGTGGTGGTGTATAAAACTGTCAATGGATGTCACATTGAAGTTGGTTGAAGTAGTGGCATACTGTGGAACAAGGAAGACTGTTCCCACTGTAACAGTAGTGGAAGGGTGGTTGTCAAGAGGAAAGCAACAACCCAAAGGGAAGCATCCTGACAATTATTCCAAATATACTGCAGAGGTCCTAACCAACTGTAACGTTGTAGAAGAAGAAGCTAGCATATTCTTTGAACTATACCATAGGGGCTATTTTCTTGGCTGGAATTGAAAGCCGAGACATGGCTACCATTGGATTTTTGTTTGATGAACATTTGTGTTGACTTAGCACTGGTTTAAGACTTTTATTTACTTTTGAACATTTTGAAGAACTGAAAAGAACTGGTTTGAGGCTTTTCTTTTCCTTTGAACATTTGGGAAGTTGATGCTGGGAAAACCCTGGGGAAGGGATTTACCCAGGACAGGTGAAGGTCATCCAAAATACTGCTTAATTATTGTTCATTCTTTTATGTTGTCTAGGATTACCTTTGAATGTTGTGTTGTTTCATGTGAGGGCCAGTTTATCTATGCTAGGAGTTATTCCCTTAGTCTTAAGACTAGGTAGGGAATTCCCTGATAAGAGTAGGGGAAGGGAGGATTTATTTGCCAACTTTTTCTTTAATAAAATGTCTAATCTTGAGAAAAATACAAGCAGTTGTCTGCCTCGCATTACTGACTCCTGGCCCAGACGATGGCTGACAACCGTTGGCCATAGCAACAAGGACCTACCTGAAAGCAGGCCGGAGAGCCTGGAACGTTCTTCTCTACCGCACTGCCTATCCTTGGGGTCCTGCTGTGCAGCGCAGGCCGGGAGCAGGTCCTCATTCCTGTGTGCCTGGAAGGGGTAGAAGCAAAGGAGTGCCGTCACCTGCATGTTGGAAGGGCAGATTCCTGAGACCAACACAGTGGTCTCCTTGCTGGGGTCGTCCCTGCCTCCCACTGTTTGCTACCACAACAACAGAATAGCCCGTGTGCTGCCAACAGCCATCCCCAACATCGTGCTGACACTATGGGTTGTCGGGGACTCCCGTTTTCCAAGGACTGATACCGCAGAGAAGATGTGGCCCCCGGTAATACGGGTGCGACTTTGCCTGCACGCGGTCTAGGGACAGTTTGTTCAAAGACTAATTCAAATGTCACCCCTTTCGTGTGTGTCTCCGGGTGCCCCAGTGGACAGTGGTGGCCCTGGATGCTATGCTCCCACCTTTCTAGTGGGCTTCAACTGGCCACAGTCAAAGTGAACGCCAGTGTCCACTTCCATGTAAATATGTGTATGGCTAATGGAATGCATATAAGGCTGTTATGTTGGTCGTTATTTTGTTTTATACCCCTGGCATGGGATGTTGGAACTAAAGCCTATCCTGAGCTCGTGCCGTGTCAGGTGTTAGGCACACGTGGCCCCACCACCTGGTGCCTCTTATAAAAGCGGCAGGGAGTCCATGCTATCTGACCCTGCCTCCCCTGTGTATTTCCTGTGTGTAGCGAGCGAGGCAGAGAGCCTGCCTGCAGGGCCATTTACAAGCGTGGGATGCCCCCGCCCCCATAACAATATTCACTGCTCGGTAGTGATTCCATACATGTGATGAAAACATAGGGCATTGCACAGTAGAGCTGCTACGGTGATGGAACGGCATCAGCACTTCTCAGCAGTGACGGTGTTTCTCGGGAAGGCTGCTATACACGTGATAGGGCAACATTTTCAACACTTCTCAGCAGTGAGCAGTGACCGTGTGTCTCAGCAGAGCTGCGTAACACATGATTGGACATTCCCAGCTCCCCACAGCAGGGACATTTCTTCTCTGGAGGGCTGCTATACATGTGATTGGGCATTGCCAGCACGCCTTAGCAGTAACAGTGTTTGTCGGGAAGGCTGCTATAAATGTAATAGGACATTGTAGCACGTCATAGCAGTGACAGTGTTTCTTAGGAAGGCAACAATACACGTGATTGGACATTGCCAACACTTTGCAGCACTGACAGTGTCTCTCAGCAGAGCTGCTATACACACGATTGGACATTACTAGCACTCCTCAGCAATTACAGTGTTTCTCACTCAGGAGGGCTGCTGTACATGTGCTTGGGCTTTGCCAACACTTCTCAATAGTGAGCAGTGACTGTGTGTCTCAGCAGTGCGGATATACATCTGACTTTGCATTCCTAGCACTCCTCACCAGTGACAGTGTTTCTCAGGAGGGCTGCTATACACCCAATGGGACTTGACCAGCACTCCTCAGCTGACATTGTTTCTCAGGAGGGCTGCTGCTATACACGTGATTGGACATTGCCAGCACGCCTTAGCAGTGACAGAGATTCTCAGGAGGACTGCTATACATGTGAGAGGGTGTTGCCAGCACTTCTCAGTAGCCACAGTGCTTCTCAGGAGGGCTGCTATGCACGTGATTGGACATTGCCAGCACCCCTTTGCATTAACAATTTTTCTAAGAAGGGCTACTGTACACGTGATTGGACATTCCCAGCTCCCCACAGCAGGGACATTTCTTCTCTGGAGGGCTGCTATACAAGTGATTGGGCATTGCCAGCAGGTCTTAGAAGTGACAGTGTTTCTCAGGAGGGCTGATATACACGTGATTAAACATTGCCATCATGCCTTATCAGTAACAGTGTTTTTCAGGAGGGCTGCTATACATGTGATAAGACGTTTCAGCACGTCCTAGAAGTGATAGTGTTTCTTGGGAGGGCTCCTATACAAGTCATTGGACATTGCTAGCACGCCTTAGCAGTGACAGTGTTTCTCGGGAATGCTGGTGGTACACGCGTGATTGGACATTGCCAGCACTTTTTAGAAGTGATAGTATTACTCTGGAGGGCTACTATACACGGGATTGGACACTACTAACACTCCTCAGCAGTGACAGTGTTTCTCGGTGAGGGGGGCGCTGCTACACACGTGATTGGATGTTGCCAGCACGCCTTAGTACTGACATTGTTTCTCGGGAAGGCTACTATACACGTGATTGGACATTGTCAGCACTTCTCTGAAGTGACAGTATTTCTCTGGAGGGCTACTATGCCCGTGATTGGATATTGCCACCAAGCCTTAGCAGGGACAGTGTTTCTTGGGTAGGCTACTATAGATGTGATTGGACATTCCCAACACCTCTTAGCAATGACAGTCATGGGCGTAATTTTAGGGGGCGACAGGAGTGTTTGTCCCCCCCCCAACTTTCATGGCACACCATTTTGTCCCCATTCATTTGGCTCGGGCACCTTTTCTTCAGATGTCATGTCCCCCCAACATTTTCAGCAAAGTTACTCCACTGGTCACAGTGTTTTTCTGGAGGGCTGCTATACAAGTGATTGGACATTGATAGCATACCTTAGCAGTCACAGTGTTTCTCGGGAAGGCAGCTATACACGTAATTGGGCATTGCCAGCACTAATCAGCAGTGACATTGTCTCTCGGGAGGGCTTCTGATATACACATTATTGGACATTGCCAGCACGCCTTGCAGTTTATTTTATTTATTTATTTATTTTATTTATTTATAAAGCGCAGCCAGGCCCGGGGGCATACGGGCGCATAGGTTAGATCTGGTTACAGTTGAGTGCAGAAATCAAGGGTTACATTTACAGTTGCAGATTGATAAATACTTAGTATCACAGATACATACAAACATAGTCTACACGTAATAGTTACAGTTAGGTACAAACTAGTATAACAGATATATACATGCATAGTCTGAAATAAGTACAATAATTACAAAAGTACCGTCAGTAGACGTTAGTTCTAGGTTCTGGAAGGTTGGGCTGTCATCGTGTCCATGTTGTGAAGCCAGCTCTTCATGTTGCGTTTGAATAGGTTAAATGAGGGTTCTGACCTAAGGAGCGCGGGGAGTGTGTTCCATAGTTTAGAAGCTTGTACGGGGAAGCTAGCTCCTCCCGAATTATGGAGTTTAAATCTCGGTATGGACATAGTGTTAGCTTGAGCTGCTCTGAGAGGTCTTGTTGATGTATGAGGTGTAAATTGGTTGGTTAGGTAGGCTGGTGTAAGGTTGGCCCTAGCTTTGTGTGTGAGGGCCAGAGTTTTGAGGGATATTCTGTGCTCTACTGGGAGCCAGTGTAGATTGCGCCTAGTTTCAGAGATATGCGATTTTTTGGGATGCTAAGGGCAGCCCTGATGGCATGATTTTGAATTACTTGCAGTGTGTTGATATTTTTGTGACTAGTGCCTAAGTAAAGGGCATTACAATAGTTTATTTTGGACAGGACTACTAATGCTCTAGCAAGAGTAAAGCTGTTGGGTGAGGAGATGAATGGCCTACATGCAGTGATCAATTTGCAAGTGTAGGCGGCTGATGATGCTACTGCATTGGTTGTTTGGAAACGGATAAGGTGGCATCAATGTAGATGCCAAGAGTTTTAGTATTATTTGAAACGGGGATGAGATTACCATCTATAGTGAAAGATTTGAACGCAGAGCTAAGATTTTTGAGTTTGGCGTGAGTGCCACGGATGATCAGCTTAGTTTTTTCATCATTGAGACAAAGTCCATGATGTGCCATCCATGCTTGTATTACTGAGTATATTTCATCGAGGGTTTTGCTGTCTGTTTCATAGTTACCCGAGATAGGAATGAGTATCTGGGTGTCATCCGCATAATTGGTATACGTGACACCCAGATAGTCAAGGATATCAAAGAGGGGCTTTGTGAATACATTTTAATGTGTTAGGGACACACAAGAGCCTTGTGGGACTCCACAGGGTACTGGTGAGGGTTCAGCTGAATCTGTGGGAGAGAAGACCCTCATGGTTCTATTCGCCAAGAAGGAACTGATCCAGGCAGTGGCTGCGTCTGAAAAGTGTGCAGCAGTTTTCAAGTGGTGACAGAGTGTTTGGTGGTTAACCAAATCAAAAGCTGCTGACAGGACAAGCAGTAAGAGGAGTGCAAGTTTGCCATTGTCTTTTAGGATTTGGATCTGGGTAGTTAGATCAATTAATGCAGTTTCCGTGCCGTGTCTAGGTCGGAAGCCGGATTGCCTTAGTCCCAGGAGATTGTTCGATTCTAGGTAAGCCTGTATTTGTAGATAGGCTGCTCTGTCCAGTATTTTTAATAAAAAAGGTACGGTTGTTATCGGCCTGTAGTTAGAAGGGTTGGCTGGGTCAAGAGTAGGTTTTTTGAGTAGTGGAATGACCCACGCGTCTTTTAGGTTATCAGGCACTACTCTGGTTTTGAAGGAGGTATTGATAAAATTGGTGATAAATGGTGCCAGATCGTGTGCTGCTGCTTTGATAATCGGGGCAAGACAGGCATCACCTTGGCAGTTAGACGGTTTAAGTTTCCTGATGATGTTTTCTACTTCCCAGATTGAGAGGGGTGAAAAACTGAATGGCTTACAAGTTGGCTTGAAGGTGGGTGCTTTGTTAGGTAGTTGCTTGTAGTCAGGGTCAGCTAGTAGCAGGGATTTTTTAGCATTGATTTTAGATTGTAGGTGGGCTATTTTATCTAATAAGGCTTTCTGAATGTTACTGCACCATAGTGCGTCAGTAACGCATTTGTCAATAGGGGCAATAAGGGATTCTAATTCTTTTAGAATCTTAAAGAGTTCTTTTGTGTTGGATTCTGCTTGCGTAATCCTTTTGTTGTAGGTGTCTTTTTTGGCAAGAAGAATGGCTTCTTTGTAACTAGTGGATGCTAGGGTTAGCTCAATCTTGTTGGTTGCTGAGGGGCACTTTTTCCCGTATGCCTCAGCAGTTCTCTTGATTTTGCGTAGTTCTCTTAGCTGTGGTGTGAACCAAGTATTAAGGTGGCGCTGTGGTTTAGGTTTCCGCAGTTTTAGGGGGGCGATGGTGTTCAGTGCTTTGAGAATTGCCTGATTGTAGATATCCACTAAAACTGTGGGGTCGGCGTCTGAGTCCATATTGTTCAAGATGGGGAGTAATATTGGTAGGAGTTTGTCAGGTGTAATGTCTTTCTCGTTTCTCGTGCTGGTGGCTGGGGCGATGATGGGAGCCGTGTGGTGAGTGTTGGCTTTGATAGAGAAGGTTATTTTATGATGATCCGACCAGATGCATGGGTCATTGGATAGGAGGTCAATAGAGCAGTTGAGGTGAGTGAGCCAGTCCAATGTTCTACCTTTGATATGAGTGGGCTCATGAATAATGTGTGTGTGGCCCAAGTCAGATAGGGTGTTGGCTAGATCATGGGCGTTAGTATTCTTGGGGTCGTTAAAACCAAGATTAAAATCCCTGAGTAGGATAGTTTGTGAATTAGGTTTAGTGTCCGTGGTTATGAGTGATGCAATGTCCTCTATAAAAGAAGAAATGGGTCCTGGTGGTCGGTAGATAAGGTGCATTGTTGCTGTGTGGTTAGGTGATAGAGGTAGTTTGATGGATAGAGATTCAGCAGAGGGGATTTGAACGTCCTGGATGACTCTAATGTCAAAGGTATTTCTGAATATGAGGGCGAGTCCACCTCCCTTCGTCTGATTGGTGTTTCTGTCGCATCTTATAATGTCATAATAGTTAGGTATGGCAAGGGCCAGAGAAGGACCGGAGGCATCATTAAGCCAGGTTTTCGTGACCGCTAGGAGATCAAGCTTTTCATGAGTTATAAAGTCAGCGATATCCAAAGCATGGGCAGGGAGAGACCTAGCATTCACCAAAGCTGCTTTAATGAGTTTGTTTTTCGTAGGGATGTTTTCTGGTGGTATAGGTTGGTCATGCAAGAGGATAAGGGGTGGCTTGTTATCTGAATCATTAGCCCGATTGGCAAGGTTGTGGTCTGTATGCAGATGTTTGACACTATTGCAGGAGCGCAGTTGTTTTTTTTTAGCCCACAGTCGGGCTCTTAATCTAGAGTTTCTGGTTGAAATGCTAGGGTGGTAAGAGCATAGAGAGGTGGGTGAGATAGTTCTAGAGTTTAATCTGAGGTTTCTATTAATAGTAGTGCAAGGTTGGTTCGGTGTTGGTCTGGTGGCAACGTGGCGTATCCAGAGTGCTGGATCATCCAGGTACGGGTTTACAGATGTCATGCTACTAGACCATGAGGTGAGGGTAATAGTTACCTTGCGTATGCTAGTATATGTGTCTTGGTTGGTATGTAGGTCAAGTTGACTGGACCAGCGACTAGTGTAAATGTACAATAGGTGAAGGAGAGTAGTTAGGCACCAATACATGGTGTAGGTAGCGTTGCTAATATGCAGGAGTTGAAGATTTCAAATAAATGGTACTCTTGGAACGTGTTAGGAGATAGTACAGTGCGACTATAAGGCACGACTCAATCAGATGTGGATTGTAAGCGACCATAAGGCACAACACAGGTCAATCAAATGTGGTCTATAACACAATCAAGTATGGTCTGTGAGAGACCAAAAGGCACAACACAGGTCAATCAAAAGTGGTCTGTAAGCGACCAAGTAACACAACACAAGTCCAAATGTAGTCTGTAAGCAACCATAAGGCACGACACGGGTTATCCAAACGTGGTCTATAAACAGCCATAAGGCGCAACACAATCATGGGTGGTCTGTGAGCAACGGCCTAACATACGTGCGACCATACGGCACAACACCAGCCCAACTGTGGTCTGTAGGCGATCAAAAGGCACAAAGCAGGACCAGATGTGGTCTGTTAGCGACCAGAGGCACAGCACAATCAGAAGTAGTCAGTAAATGGCCATAGTCATGATAATCAGTAAATGACCATAAGGTGGTCTGGGCTATTAACTATAGAGGGTTAGCAACATGACAGAATGCATCTTAATTCGAAGCAGGGAACAGGGCTGAGAGCATCTAAATTTGAACAGGGCAGTAAGCGGAATGCAACTAGATTTAAGACAGAATAGCAGGCTAGATTTGAATTTGCAACATGTCAGAGAAACACCTGAGTTCGGAGTTTACTGAGGGGCATTGAAACAACTAAGTTCGAAAATCACAGTGGGGCTAAATTTGAAAATCACAGTGGGCATTAATGCAACTAAATTCGAGAATCGCAGTAAGGCTAAATTTGAAAATCACAGTAGGCATTAATGCAACTAAATTCGAAAATAACAGTAGGGCTAAATTTGAAAATCACAGTGGGCATTAATGCATCTAAATTCAGAAATCGCAATGGGGCTAAAAAATGTTTTACCAGAGGGAGCCAGAGAGGCTACAGAGATTGTCAGGAGGGCTGCTAAACACGTGATTGGATGTTGCCAGCACACCTAAGTAGTGAAATTGTTTCTCGGGAGGGCTGCTATACATTTGATTAGATATTGCCAGCATGCCTTAATAGTGACATTGTTCCTCTAGAGGGTTACTAAACATGTGATTGGATATTGCCAGCACACCTTAGCAGTGACATTTCTTCTCTGGAGGGCTGCTATACAAGTGATTGGGCATTGCCAGCAGGCCTTAGAAGTGACAGTGTTTCTCAGGAGGGCTGCTATACACGTGATTGGCCATTCCAAGCACTCCTCGGCAGTAACAGTGTTTCTCAGGAGAGCTGCTATACACGTGATGGGACATTGCCATCACTCCTCAGCACTGATATTGTTTCTCGGTAGGGCTGCTGCTATACATGTGATTGGACATTGCCACCACGCCTTAGCAGTGACAGAGATTCTAAGGAGGGAGGGCTACTATACACGTGATAGGACATTGTAGCACATCTTAGCAGTGACACTGTTTCTTGGGAGGGCTGCTATACACGTGATTGGACATTGCTAGCATTCCTCAGCAGTGACATTGTTTCTCAGGAGCAAATACAGGAATTGACCCCTTTACTAGGAGTCCCACAACCTATTGCAGCTTCTACTGACAAGATAACATTCTAATTTTCTCTGGGGGAAGAACCCTTCATTACTCGCCAAGAGGGTCTTTTTACATAAGCAGAGTGCCACCTTCTTGGACTAACAGACAGATGTATCCAGTTTAAGGCCTTGAAAACGACTGAGGTCGAAACACGTGTCGGCTGACTACATGATACAATCAAATATCATCAGATATGTTTAGGACATTATTCAGACCATTTTCACACAGAAATGTACCTTGATAATTGACCAACATTAAGGCAGAGCGCGACTAGCCTTACCTACTTTATATTTGCTTAATTTTACTGGGGAACTTTATGGGTAGACCCCGTGGAATTGGTTGCGCAGCTTGCCGTTTCATTGTACCTAAGTGGTCATAGCGCGTTTGTGAATAGTCGCACCGATAGTCTCTGTTTATTTGTTTCTCAGGAGGGCTGCTAACACATGATTGGATATTACCAGCACACCTTAGCAATGATAGTGTTTCTCCGGAAGGCTGCTATACACATTATTGGACACTGCCAGTACCACTTAGCAGCTCCTGACATTGAACATAAGGAAGGTTGTTGGAAGCGGCTGTCTCTCTCTACGATTCCCGACTGAGAGACTCAGTGTGGCTTGACGACCGAAACGTGAGTGGGTGAAGGTCCTCTCCTCAAAAATCACCGAAGCGAGTGGCGGTTTGTGGCTTACTGGGGAAAAAAGCCTTCTGATGACTTAGCAGTGACAGTATTTCTGTGGAGGGCTGCTATACAAGTGTTTGGGCATTGCAAGCATGCCTTAGCAGTGACAGTAATTCTCAGCAAGGATGCTATACATGTACATGGACATTGCCAGCACTCCTCAGTGGTGAGTGTTTCTCAGGAGAGCTGCTATACATGTGGTTTGACATTGCCAGCACTCATCAGCAGTGATAGTGCTGCTATATAAGTGATAGAACACTCCTAGGACTCCTCAGTATTTACAGCCTTTCTCAGGAGGGCTGATTGGCACAGGATTGGATATTGCCAGCATGCCTTAACAGTGACAGTGTTTCTCAGTAGGGCTGCTCTACGCGTGAACATTGCCAGTACTGCTTAGTGGGGATTTTATACACGTGGCGACATGGCACAGTGCTTATCAGTAGGGATTGTGTACCTGTGATGGCCCGGTGCTGCACGTACCAGCAGTGTTGCAATACACGTGGAGGGACTTTGCCATGGAGTAAGTTATGTTTGCTTATTGTTGGCCATTGCCAGCCAGCACTCACCCTTTGGCTCAACACGTTTATATTCGGCTTTACATATTGCAATGTTGCTTTGTGTACTTTGCAAGACAACTTTATAATACTGTTTTATTTTGGTTCTTGAAAGCTAAACCAAATAGTTTTACTATCTAGAGCTTGGAAGGTATATGGTATATGGTTCAAATCCTTGCCTCTCTGCTTAACCAAAGTATGTGATCCCAGGCAACTCATTTCATCCCACCCAATCACAGCATTATCTTGCAGGTAAGTACCAATTAGAAATGTGCATTTTTTTCTTCAATCCTTCATGTTTAGAGTGTCCTTGTCGCTTGTTGAGCATTCAATTTTACATTGCGTTGCTAACTTGACACGAGTTCCCACAACCCAGTAATTTTGCAACTCCACCTACAGTCTCCGAAGTTAGCCCCTCTGCCAGCATTTGAAGGGTCCGGACAGGTACCCTCCCCGATCGCCATACGCTCCCCTCCCCTCTCCTATAGGGTGACCAGACGTGCCGGGTTTTCCCAGGACTGTCCCAGTATTTGGTGCCCTATCCCCCTTTCTCAAGATTATGTTCCCATACAGCTGGGTCCGCGCCACACCATCACACACCACAGCGAGACGGCCTATAAGGACCCAGCAACAACCCCACCCACAGGGATACAGCTCAAACGGAACCAGAAGTATCAGAATCAGGATACAGACCCCACTAACCCAACCTTCAAATCTCTCCATACTCAACCCACATAAAACTCACATAACCATTTCTCTCCCAGCAATCCGCACGCACTTTACCACACTGCATCAACAACACATAAAAAGCACCTACAGCACAAGAGGTCTCGCCCGATCCGATACTTGTACCACAGCCCAGCACTCGTTGTAAACCGAGTTGAAGCCGACAACAGCACACCACCTCTTCCACTCTCCTTCGCCCCTCCTCCCGACTAACTCTACCCATCCTCCTTCTTGTTTACAGATCCGCCAGAGCGCCTGGGGACCAATTCCGTTGGTGACAGTGCGCTATATAAGTACCTTTAACATAACATAACATAACAATGGAAACTGCAGAGGTCCCGATTTTTGTAGTAGGTCTTCATAGCCAGCAGGCAGGAATGCACAATCTCGTACAGAAGAAATGCTGCATTTCTCAGTTTAAGATAGTGTTCGTTTGTGATACATTAATTATTACATATGTTTATTTGAACAGTAACACTTAACCACCCTTCTCCTACAAAATCTACTTAAGTGTAGTGCCTTGACAGCCACTTTCAAGCGTTAGTCCTACTTTTATATTATTTGTCCTGTCCAGGTTGTTTACTTTTTAAATCCGGTCACCCTACATCTCCTTCTCCCGCCTTGTTGCGGCGCTCCTGGTACGTGTGCCCCTGTCCACACGGACGGCACGCGGTCTGACCCGCCTTTCCAGCCTCATACTGGCACCTCCGCTTCTAGGTCAACAGGGAACACGGGTCCTGCCCAGGCCCAGACAGCGCCCAGGGCCACAGCGGCCCATCTGCAGTTCCCCGAGTCGCCTCGCGAACAATAGGCCCCGTGATTACAGGGGTAAACCTAAATTAGGGTCAGGGAATCAAACGGATCCTGAAGCTTGAAAGAGGAGAGCGGATTGTGCCATAAAATGCGATTGCCCTGTCCCGCTTTGCGGGGGGGGGCTCTCCCGCTGCCCCTCCCCGCCTCTGATCTCCTTCCCAAAAGGCGCTTTGAACGTCCCACGCGGCATTGTGTCTCTGCTCGTCCGCCAGGAAGCGTCCACTCGTCAGCTGTGGGAACAAACACCCTTGACCCACCCCTCCTCCCGTGTCTCCAGATGGGGAGGAAGTCGGGAGAAGGTCATATTTGCCGGTGTTTATGGTGTGTGGCGGGCAGGGGAGGGCTCTGACTTGAGGGCAGTGGAGGAAGGAGTGCAGCCGGGAGTTTATGGATATTTCGAGAAGGGGCTGTGCCTAGGAAAAGGGACAAAGGAAAGGAAATCGAGTGGACTCCCCAACCCCCAACTTCAGGACACTACTCTGTCACTCAAACCTTGATGACATGTACCCCATTTCCCCCGACAATACCCTCTGTCCCCTACTCCAGGAAAACTAAAATATGGGATATGACATCAGATAAGGAGCACAGGCTGCGCGGGTCTCTCGCTTCCGGTCTGCATCTCTGCCTTCTCACGCTTGGTCTCTGGTCTCTCGGCTTCATGGGCATGTCTGACCTTGTCGTGTGTTTGATCCAATCACTTCAGGGTATTTTACCACAATTGGCTGCTAGCACTTCTGCTGTGCTGTGTGACTGACCCTTTCGGGGTGTGGGGGGGGTCATCCCTCAACTGTGCCTCCCCAAACACACTGGCACTCTTACCTCCTTCAAACCATTCGCCCCCCACCCCCAGACCTCCAGGAGGTTCCCTGGAATAAAGAGTCAAGACCAGTTTTCAAGGTGGAAGTCAAAATGCCACAGCAAGCTTTATTGCATAAAGCCAAGGAGTTTACAGGTGCTCCGTTTCTCCACCACACCACAGAATGTCTACGCCGGGTGTGGCTTCTTAAGAACTCCCCCACCTTCAGTGTCCTGAGGACCATGCTGGTTAAGCCCGACCCTCCATATACATTTCCCTCTCTACCCATGGCCATTACTTTGTTTATGTTTCACAGTACACTTTCCCCAGACACTTTTTTCGGTGCCTTTATCCATAGTACACATTGCCCAGTACCGCTTCACTCCTCTACGCTTCATTCCCGTTCCCAATTTCCCATACCTTCTTTCAAAATAAATTCTATTACCCTTGTTCTACCCGTCTGCCTTCTAATGCTAGCACTTAGTGTTCACTGCTACCCTTCTGTATACTATTCCCTCGTTCAGTGGTCGAAGTGTACGAAAAGAAGTAGTGGACCTATGTTCCCTGCTGGCCTGCCCCTGCTCCCACAAACCCCATTGCCACAACCCCTCCAACACACAATACCCCCCTCCCCCAAACACTTGCACCTGCTGTTTAAGGGAACGTTCAGTGCAGTGCACTGAAAGTGAAAGTTTCAACTTCTTCCTACACTTTTATTTTAAAAGAAAACCATTCCGGAACGGTTTCTTTTTAAAATAAAAGTATAGGAGCTGTACAAGGTAATTTAAAAAAGTATACGAGCACCGCTCCCGACTGTTCCCGCTCACTTCGACCACTGCCCTCGTTCTGTCCAGTATGCCACTATTCTAATTCACTTCCCAATTCTCGATTTCTCATCCTACCCGTCTTCATTGATCTTTTACAGTTCAAATTACAAACTTGTCCTTCTTCCCCCACCCAGGCCCCTTCCCCCATCTATCACCCCCACCCTTCATTTCCGAGTCTTTTCCTGCCTCTTTAGTTTTCATCCATTTCCCCACCCCTTGCCTCATTATTCTGTTCTATCTATTCCACAAGTTGCCTGCCCCTTCCCCTGCCGTCCCTCCCCCAGTTCTGGCCATCACCTCCCCCAGCAAGTTATTTTCCCAAACCGCTTAATCCTTTCCCTGACCTACCAACCTTAACACCGCCCCTCCCCAATCCGAGTCCTTCCAGTCCCTACTCTTCCCTCTAGGTACTTTCCCTTCTTTATTTTCTTTCTTTATCCATTCCCTTACTTCTTTCTTTCCCAAACCTTACTGTGACACCTTCTTCTCATTCCCCAAAACTTCCCTTCTTCCCATTTACCATTCTCACTTCCCTTCCCCCACCCACCCCCGCATTTGAGGTTGGAATGACTTCCAAGCCCCCTAACCCCTCACCCTTTTTCAGGGGCCTCCCCTGAGTCTAGTACTCCTGGGCGCCGTTAACTCTAAGCTATTGGCTGCGCAGTCCCGTCAGAATCTGCCAGTGCTTTCTAGGGGATCACAATGTAACTCCGCAGAGCGATCTGAAATAGAAAACACGCATGTTATTTAGACAGTATAACTTTTGTAAAATGGGACGGAAGGTTGGGATTTCCAATCTTCTGGGAAGAAGGGCAGGAAAAACCAAGAGGGTGCACCCCAAGGGACAGGGCTTCCAGTTTTAAGATTGTTAGTACCGCAAGGTTTACATTGACACCCATGCCCTTTGAGAAGCCAGTTTGACGTTCATCAGGAATACCAGCACCGTGTGTCCAATTCACCTGATTCAATCGTATGTAAGAGCCAAAGATTTTACCGATTGAATCAAGCAATGCAATGGGGCAGTAATTTTCGGGAGTATCCCAACTACCCTTCTTGTGAATGGGAACCACGATTGCTGTTAGCCATCACTCTGGAAGTTGTCTAGCAATTTTCCTGAAGAGACACTCAATAAAAGGCACCCACATCAATATGTTTTTCTTGAGCATCACGTTGCTGATCATGTCAGGTCCAGCAGCACAATCATTTTTTCGCATCATGATTGCTTAAATTATGTCGGCCTGCGTCATGTCCACCTCCCAAAGCCCGGCTTCGACCCTGAGGTGTGGTTCAGGTTCAGGGTTCACGCTGTTGAAAACTCTGGAGAAATGAGTGCACCATCTAACACCTGAGATGGTATTCTGGGTCGAGTTTAAACTGTTCACATTGCCCATATTCAGGATTTTCCAAATGTCTCGAGTGTTTTTCGTAATCAGGAGCTTCATCATTAGTTCTGCACGATCTTGCTCAACCATTATTCTGTGAGATAATGCCCAGTTCCTGTAGATTGCACGTCTTGCCTTCACTTCTTCTAACACCTTGTGCCTTGGGATTTTTTTTTTTATTTGTCTCAAGTCTCTTCTTAGGTCTTTCTTTTTCTCATGCAAGACCTTACTGAACAGATGTTTGTGGCATTTGAGTTGTTGACTTGAATCATTGTTGTCAGTTATATAGATCGATAGTAAAGGAGTGTAGTCCACTCCATATGGCGATCTCGAAAATCATTCAGTAAGGCATCCGATTTGATTGACACTTAACCGAAGGCGGTTTCCACCCATATTCGTCTCAACTGGTAGATAATATAGAGCAGCAGAAGTTGTCACTGCCAAAAAACATCCACGTTTCAGCAACATATGATCACTATTAGACATCATTTGAGAATGCAGTGTAGTGACCTTGGACTCGAAGTTTCTTGAGACCCAAATGTAGTCGATAATACTATACTGGGATATCACCACTTACAGCACCATTTAACATCACACAGTCACGCATTTTCATCGCGTTTGACCACCTTTGCTCTCTCTCCGCCAGATCTTCTTTGGCGGTCTGCATGTAACTTTGGGTTAGTTGATCATAAGTAGACCATGAACAATTTAAGTCACCGCAGCATGTGATCGTCTGGTTATTATACCTCAGTATTGCATTGTCCATTAGTGTACCTATTGCATTAACAAAATCCTTATCGTGAATTTTTAGCAGGATTCCAATAGCAATTGATGATCAAGAGGAATTTCTTTGCCTCTGAGTTATCGCTCAATGTGTGCATAGTTGATTCTTGCACAAATGGATTAGGATTTGAACATACTGGAGTTGACCATTTTTGAGACAATCGAACCATGGTTAGTAGGCCCGCACTAGGTCTACCTTGTGCATTTTTAATAGCCAGGTTAACTAGCATGGTGTAACCGTCTCTCAAGGGAGTTTCCTCACCCACCAACCCGTTAAAAAAAACACACACATAAATCATATTAGAATGGGGAGAAACGTCTGGCCGCAGCTGCTTTATTGGGCAGGAGTTATCTTACTGGTGATTCATAATTTCCGTTGCAGCTTCAGTGGTTCCAAGTTGAGCTGGGGTACTACTAACTGCACCCCAAGCAAACATAGGTTCCAATTCCTCTAAAAGGGTCTGCCCAATCTAAAACTCCCCCAACATTCCTCACTAAAGCTTACTTCGGTCTGTGCAGCAAGAGCGGATGTTCTACCAAGTCGAAAGCGGCTGAACAGTCCATCAGTTACATGGCTGGTCCTTATCCATGTTACACAGCATATTAGATTTCAGATCCAGAAGGGTCAATTATGTGCTGAAACCTGGTCTGAAACCGGAATGCCACTGGTTAAGAACATTATATTTTGTTAAGTGGTCAAGAACTTGTTGATAGGTGACCCTATCCAAAATCTTCAGCAAAAAAGGAGAGTTATTAATGGTTCTGTAGTTACCTGGTAGGTCTGGGTCAAGGCCAGTCTTTTGAAGAAGCAGAGTAATCCATGTTTTTTTAAGATCCAATGGCACATGACACTCGCTCAGTGAGGAGTTAACAAGTTTAGTTAAAAGACTAAGCAATGTCTCTGAACAGTCCTTAACAAACAACGCTGGGCAGCTATACCCCTTGCAGTTCGTGGGTTTAAGGCTGTTCAGGGTTAACCCAAGTTCTCCTTCCATCACCTTTCTAAAGTTAAAGCTGGGAATTGCCTGCCTATGTACATCCTCAGTCTCGGTTTCGTTACGCACAAGGTTCTTAGACTCGCTCCAATCCATGTCTGCCCTTGCTGTCAGAATGTTACCTTTAATTGTTTCCAGTTTCTTTTATCATGGATTCCTGTACTATGTAGACCATGTTTTATCTTTAACTGGCACCTTACTAGTGTTCTCCTGAGGCTTTTCTAATTCCTTAAGAATTATAAAAAGTTCTTTGGGATTATGTTTGTAGCTAGCATCGTCTTCACCAGGTAGTTCGGAAATCCTAGGCCGATCATCTTGTGCAGCAGTCTGTTGTGCCAGACTCGATCAAATGCTTTGACAAAATCCAAGAAAACGATTACTGTGGACTTGTTGATGTTGAATCCGTGGCTGATGGTGTCCACACTCTAGCAGCTGATGGGTTGATGCATGCTCCTTTAGAAATCCAAACTGTCCCTTTGGAAGTAGATTTCATTTTGATGCAAAGTTTCTGTTTCAGTGAGCAGGGCCTTGGCCAGGAGCTTTGATAATCCAGAGAGCAGGCTGGTGGAGCGGGAGTTCGCAGGATCCCTAAGTGGTTTGCCGGCCTTTGTTTGTTTGTTTTGTTTTATTCGTATTTATATAGTGCACAACAGTCCGAGGACACCGTGGCACTTGTTACAGTACAATGCTTAGTTACATAGTCATGAGGTATGCATTTGTTACATAATGAGCAGTTTGAGCAAGGATAAAATATACATACAAGGTTACAATATAGTTATATTACATTTGTGTTTATATTACAATATACATGACAGGGGTAGAGGAGGAGGTCGCTGTGCTAGTTGAGGAAAGTGGTCTTGAGGTTGTTGCGGAAGACAGAGATGGAAGTTTCAGCTCTAAGGTGGCAGGGAGTGAGTTCCAAAGTTTTGGTGCAATATAGGAGAAGCATAGTCCTCCAGCTGTGGCTCTCTTGATGGGTGGTATGTGTAGCTGGTTGGTGTACTGTGCTCTGGTGGGGCAAGTGGAAGTGGTCCTTGATATTGCTTCAGATAGGTATGTGGGAGCAGTGTTGTTGATGCATCTGTGTGTGATGGTGAGGATTTTCAGAGTAATGCGGACTTTGACCTGTAGCCACCGTGCTGGAAGTCTGGCATGGGATATATGGTCTCTTCTAGGGATGCTCATAGCGGCTCTTAGGGCATTGTTTTGTGAGGTTTGCAGTCTGTGAATGTTCTTGGCTGAGGTGCCAGCTAAGAGAGCGTTGCAATAATAGAGTTTCATGCCTATAGTTGCTCTAGTTATGGCCAGGCGGTTGGAGGCGGATAGGTAGGGTTTAATGGCATTGATGAGTTTGGTGCTGAACGCTGATGCAGAGGCTATGGCTCTGACTTGTTTGTTCATCTATGTTGAAGTTGGCGTATTCAGGGCTTAGCTTCGTTATTGTGTTTTTCTGCCCAAGGATGAGAATTTCTTCTCCCTGTTAAGACAGAGGCCATTGATTGCCATCCATGCTTGGATAGTAGCATAGATGTTGTGAAGGGCTGTGGCATCTTGGTGATAGAGCCCAGATAGGGGTATAAGTACTTGAGTGTCATCTGTATAGTTGGTATATGCAACACCCATGGAATCAAGTAGGTCGAAGAGGGGTTTTGTGAAAAGGTTATAGAGGGTGGGGGCTGCACATGATCCTTGGGGGGGACACCGCAGTTTATAGTGTTAGGATCTGCGTTTGCTGTGTCGTAGTAGACCTTTATGGCTCTTCCTTTGAGGAAGGATGTGATTCAGGATGCTGCTTGTTTAGAGAAATGGGCTGCATGAATGAGGTGGGTGGTAAGTGTTTGGTGATCTACCTGGTCAAAAGCTGCTGATAGATCGAGAAGGAGGAGCAGGGCAGGTTTGCCTTTGTCCATGATCTGTGAGATTTGATTTTTTAGATCTAATAAGGCGGATTCTGTTCCAAACCCGACACGGAAGCCAGATTTCCTTTTGCCTAGTATGGAATTAGCTTCTATGTATGATTGGATCTGGTTATGAGCTGCTTTGTCCAGGACTTTCAAGGGGAACGGGACTGTCGTTATCGGTCTGTAGTTGTTGGGTTGCGCTGGGTCAGGTGTGGCTTTTTTAGAAGTGGCCGCACCCAGGCTTCCTTGAGATTGTTTGGGACAGTTCCTGTTTGGAATGATGTGTAAATGAAGGCAGTAATCAGGGGTGCTAGGTCGTTAGCACATTCCTTGATTATTTTGGAAGGGCAGATATCTGCTTTGCAGAGAGATGGCTTGAGGTTTTCATGAGAATAAGGACCTCTGGTTCAGTGATGTCTCTGAAGGCGAATTGAGCGTGATTGAAATTGCTACACTTGTCTCATGTAGGACAGTTAGCTTTTTGGTTTGGGAGGGCTTTGCAGTGGTTTTGGATTTTATTCTGGAGGAGTTTTATTTTGTTGAGCATGGCGGACTGAATGCTCGCACACCAGGCTTTGTCTTTAGTTATCTCGTCTGCGGTAGCCAGGGGTGTGACTAGTTCATTAAAGATTGCAAATAATTCTTTAGCTTGGGAATTGGCCTTTGAAATCCTATCATTGAATGGGTTGGATTTTGCTACTAAGATGGCTTTTTTATATTGGAGGGCTATCTGTTTGAAAAGGCTTTTATTTAGGTCACTGGGATCCGTTTGCCAGTTTTTTAGTGACTGGCGCTTTTGTATTCGGAGGGTTTGAAGTTCATCCGAGAACCAAGAGTTGCAGTGAAATGATTTTTTTTCTTTCTTGCTTGCTTTCAAGTGGGGCTATAGAATTTATGGCATTGGTGAGAGTATCATTAAAGATTTATTTTCAAATTTGTTTATTGGCATTTTAATTATAGTTACATATTTCAAGGTGACCGATTGGTCAGCGACATTCAGCCTTTGTGGTTAAACAACAATTTTTACATAACAAGAACATGAAAAACATTAGAAACTTAACTATCTCCGATTCAAGGGTGGTTGATGACTGATGGGGTTGCAGGCGGGGAGGGAGCTGCCGGGCAACATGGACGCGGGTATGGGCCCTCCAGGAATGTTAATGTTGGAAGGGCTTGGTTTCGAATTTCTTAGGCAATCTTTCAGGTCTCGTGCTAGGGCCGGTGGGTGGTTCATGGGGGTTTGTCATCCGAGGAGTGAAATAGCCTAGACATGGTGTCTTTCCAGGCAGCAAGGGCCATGCTTGACTCATCCGTGGATCTAGCCACGCTGTCCTCCCAAGCTCTTGTTTCGGCGGTCGCCCATCTTTCAAATTCTTTGCGCCATGCTTTTTGATTTGGTCCTGCCGGCCGTTTCCATGCCATGGCGATGGTCCTTTTGGCTGTTATGCACAGCAAGTCCATCAGCTTGACCGCGTATTTAAGTTTGGCCAGTCTAGGGTAGCAGCCTAAGAGGCATTCCGCTGGGGTCCACTTATATCTGGTGACTTCTGCCTCTTCGCAGGTTTTTTTAACCGTCGACCAGAGACTGCGCGTTTTGGTGCAGTTCCATAGCATATGGATTAGATCTGCCCCCTCAATCCCACACCAAGTGCACTGTGTCCGGTCGGTTTTGTTGAATTTAGCAATCCTGCTCGGAGTTAAGTAGGTACGATAGAGTACATTTAATTGGATTAGCCGAAATCTCTGGTTTCTAGAGACCTCTTTCGGGAAAGCCAATGCTCTGCTCCACTCCTCTTCGGACAACCTCTGTCCCATGTCTGATTCCCAGCGGGTCTTTAGTATATCACCGCGGGGATTAGGGATGTCAGCAAGGAGTTTATATATCTGAGATATTGCTTTCCCCCCTTCGCTCAGGGTGTACATCAAAGACAAGAGGGGAGTGGCCTCTGGTTCCTCTGGCCAGGTGTCCCATTTAGTGCGTGCTATCTTGCGGATCTTTTGATACCACAGGAATTGGCCAGCGTGGATGCCCTCCACCTCCTGCAGCTCAGCGAAATCCCTGAATGTGCCTCCGGAGTATAGATCGCCCCAGGTGTATACACCCTTTTCCTCCCAGTGCCTAATGGTGTGGAGGGTGGTGACAGACTTGTCGAGTTCCGAGAGTATTGGTACTTCTTGGAAGTAAGGTTGCTTCAATTGTAACACCGTCTTGGTTCTACTCCATATTTTCCTGCCTAGGATTGTTAGAAAAGGCTGTTCGTGTAGCAGAGTTTGAGGGGCCCAGAGCAACTCCTTCAGGCGGATTGGGGAGATCATGGCTTGTAGGAGGGGGTTCTCCGAAGTGGTCCCGTCCGCTAGCCATTTGGTTACATGGCTTAGCTGAGCTGCGAGGTAGTATTTCTCTAGACTTGGTAACTGAGTCCCTCCTTGATTGTGCGGTAATACTAAGGTAGACAGTGCCACCCGATGTCTGCCCCTACCCCATAGAAACTCCTTAATTATTGTGTCTAGGAGCTGGAAGAAGGGTTTGGTGATATAAAAGTGCACATTCTGGAACCCATATAGGAACCTAGGGAGAATGATCATCTTGGTTATTGAGGCCCTGCCCAGCATGGACAATGGAAGCTTAGACCAGAAACTTATGGATTTGCGCAGTTTGGGTATCGCAGCCAACGTGTTTCGTGTATGCATTTGTTCTGGGGTGTGCATTATCTGGATCCCAAGGTAGCGGAAAGATTCGGTCTCCCATTTTATGCCCACTGAGGGAAGCTCTTCTGGAGGTTTATTTCTCAGGGATGCTAATGGGAACATGCAGGACTTCGTTTTGCTAAATTGTATGCCCGAAACTTTGGCGTAATTATCAAGGATCTCTAGTAGTGTCGGGACATTGAGATGAGGGTTGTTAACATATATTAGGACATCGTCTGCATACAGTGAGACAATATGGTCAGTCCCGCCCAGCCTAATTCCTGCATCAAAAAATTGCTGCCTAAGGAAGATTGCAATGGGTTCCAAACCCAGGATGTAGAGCATGGGGGAGAGTGGGCAGCCCTGCCTAGTGCCCCTGCGAATATCCCATGTGTTCGACACATATTTCCCGGATTTTATTCTGGCCCTGGGTTCATTATATAGGATCACTACCCATCTGATGAATCGTTGGCCGAGTCCAAAACCTTCCAGGACCGCTACCAGCCATTCCCAATAAATGGAATCAAATGCTTTAATAGCATCTAGGGAGAGTAGTGCGAGTTGTTTTTCGCTTGTGTTGGTCTCAGCTATGATGTGCTGAAGCCTGCGTAGGTTTAAGGACGTGTTACGTCCAGGTATAAAGCCGTTTTGGTCTTCGTGTACTATGTCGCCGATCACTTTGGACAGACGTCTCGCTAGTATCGTCGTCAGTATTTTCACATCATAGTTGAGCATGGCGAGCGGGCGGTAGGAGTCACATTTATCAGAGGGTTTATCGGGTTTGAGCATCGGGACCAGTAAGGTTTCCCTCATACTATCGGGTAGGATACCAGTTTCGAATGTCTCAGTAAAGACCTGGTGTAACAGGGGCGTCAGGGTGGGTTCGTATTCCTTGTAGAATTCTGGGGGGAGTCCATCGCATCCTGGGGTCTTACAAGTGGCGAGGGACCTAATAGCCTCTGTTATGTCTTCCGGTGTGATGTCGGAGTCTAGGGCTTCGGACTGTGTCGGTGACAATCTGGGCAGGCCAATTTCCTCCAGGGTGTCTAATATCTGGTCCTGTGGGACCTTGTGTGCGTGGGAGTATAGTTGTGCATAGAAACGCTGGAAGGTATTGTTTATGTCCTGTTGGGTCCTGTGTTCTATGCCTTGTTCGTCTTGTAGTGCTGTAGTAACCTGCCTCGGGTGTTCTCTTTTGCAGAGCCACGCCAGTAGACGACCCGGTCTATCGGCCTCTGCGTGTGCTCTATTAGTCCTAACGCTAAAATCAAACCTAGCCAGCCTGTCCCATGCCCTGGAGCAGTCCTGCCTAAGAGAACTCAGTTCTTCCTCCCTCCCCAGCGTATCAATAGGGGTGGACTCTAGTTGTTGGACTTCCAGCTCTTTCTGATTCAGTTCCTCCCGTAGTAATTTCCTGATGCCCCCTGCTTTTGCAATTGCTTCCCCTCGTATTACCACCTTTAGGGCGTCCCATAGCGTACCTATTTGGTCCACACTGCCTGTGTTTACCGCTATATAGTTTTCTAAGGATTCCCTGAGCTCATCCCTGAAGGTCGGGTCTTTCAGAGCCTCAACAGGCATTCTCCACATTGGGATGGGCGGTCTAGGGCTATTGTGTTGCCAGTCTAATAGGAGTGGGGAGTGATCGGAAATGGTCCTTCCTAGATATTGTGCGTTAGCCGTCTGAGGCATATGTTCCCTGCTTATGAAGAAATAATCTAGCCTCGTGTGAAGTTTGTGTGGGGATGAGTAATAGGAGTATGTCCTTTCGCTTGGGTGGAGATCCCGCCAAGCGTCTACCAGATCAAGTTCGTTAACAGTTACCTTCAGGGATGAGGTGGCAGCGGGAAAGCCGCTTACCGGCGGATAAGACCTATCTAGTTCAGGATTGTGAACACAATTAAAATCACCCCCCCACAAGAAGAAGCCATCCCGATATTGTGACATCTGGGCGCTAAGTGCTTTTAAGTGAGCTGGGATGTTATTGTTAGGGAAGTATGAGTTTACTATACATATTTCTCTTTGTTCCACTGTTCCCCATATGATCAGATATCTACCTTCAGGGTCCCTCACCAGCTTGCGTAGGAGAAACGGTACCTGGGGGTTGAACCAGATGAACACCCCTCTGGCGAATTTAGAGTAGGGGGCTCCGTAGCCTTGTCCCCCCCAGTGTTCTCTAAGCTTCTCATCCGCTTCGGCAGTGCAGTGAGTCTCTTGTAGGAGAGCGATGTCCACTCTCTTTCTCTGTAGGTAGGATTTAATCCTGTTCCTGCGGAGGTAGGTGCCCAGGCCCCTTACATTCCAAGTCAGTAGTCTAATGTGTGTAGTCATCTTGTTTTCGCAAAACGTTGGGAGAGCCCCCGCTTCCTCCAGTGATGCAGACGGTGGCGACCGGCGTCGCCAGTTCGGCACTGTTTTGTGCGGTCCTGCCCATCCTGGCTCTCCAGCCAATTTCCCCACCAGTCAGTTGTGATTTTGCCTTCGGAGATCTATCAACATTAACAACCTTCATCTCGTAAGATGGATCAACAAAAATGAACAACAATAAACTGCCCCCAGCAGTTGTTATGAACTCACAGCGCTCGGGGGTTCCCGGGCTTTCCAGTCCTCTCCAGGTCTTCCAGCCCGGGTGGTGTGTAGGTGTTTTACCTGCACCGCTTCGGTTGGGGTGGGCCGCCAGTGTTTTTGCACAAGAGCCTCCGAGCTCCTGCCCGAATGCGTCGCCTTCTTGGTGTAGCGATGTGATTCATTCCGAGGTAGTAACCGTAGTTGATATGTCCTTCAGCTTCTCGCGTGATCTTTGTCGTTGCCCTGGTGTTTATTATTACTCGCTATTCCCTCCGCATCCTCAGCCAGATTGTTGTGCTCAAGCCATAGGTTTGCCGCCGCCGGGGTTTCAAGAAAGATCGCCTTCCCGTTGTAAAGTACTTTGAGTCTTGCTGGATATAGCAGCATGTATTTAAGGTTGAGTTTCCTTAGAGTGGCCTTCACTGGTATAAAAGAGTTTCTCGCCCGCTGTACCACTGGGGTGTAATCAGGATACATAACTATTGACGCCGCGCCTCTTTTGATCTCTCCGCCTTCTCTCGAGAACCTCAGAATGGTCTCCCGATCCCTGAAGTTTAGGATTTTAGCTATTATAGGTCTCGGATGTGAGCCGGGGGGTGGTCGCTTTTGAAGGGATCGATGAGCTCGTTCCACTGAGAAACCCTGGGTGAGTTTACCTGCTCCGATTTCCTGCAGGAACATCGTTTCAATGTATTCGGTGGGGTCGGGGCCCTCTGAATCCTCCGGTATCCCCAGTATTCGGACATTGTTGCGGCGGGCACGGCCTTCCGCATCTTCTGAGCGCGTTTCCAGTCGAGCTACTGTGGATTCTAGCTCTTTGACTTTCGCCTTGAGTTCTTGTGTGGTCTCCGCGGTGTCCTGCAGAGAGGCTTCAGCAGTGACCATTCTGTCGGTTAGGTTTCTTGTGTCTTGTCTCATCAGCTGAATGTCTGATTTTATTTCGCCGATCTTGTCTTCCATGGATGTTCGCAGTGCTGCTATCGCTTGTAGGATTTGAGAGTCTCTAGGATCCGTCGGCTGAGTCAGAGATCCTTGAACAGCGCTCATTTCTTGTGGAATTTGTTGTTTTGGTCGGACTGAGGTGAAGGCATCCATTGTGACGAGTTTGGGCTTGTGCTTCGGAGGTGACATTCCTTCTAGAGAGGGCTTTAGTGGGGTGCTATGTGATGTCCGCTTCAAGCTCGTCCACCAGGGCTCCCAGAAGAGTGTTCCGAGAGGTATGTGCAGTGTCTCGCTGCCTGCAGTGGCAGCGTATCCGTTGGGTCGCTTGTGCAACTGTCGCCCTTGCTTCTTGTTGTTGTTGGGCTAGATTGTGTTCCTATGTTTTAGGGCTGATTCGCACAGTGTTGTGGCCTCTCAACGGCCCGGTTCTCCGGTACGCTTACTTCCCGCAATGTTACTCTTGTCGGGACCACTGGCTGTTAGGAGTATGGGGCCGTCGTGGTTTGGTGGGCTTTGTGGCCCGATGGGTCCCCAGGTCGTTTTCAGTGATTGTATGGGAAAGTGCCATTCACTGGCATCTTGCATGCAGCGAGGTGCTCCCCTTCGCTCGTCTCGTTGTTTCAGGATATTGATCAGGTGGTTGCCAGCGGATCGTTCTTCCTTTTGGGGGTTATGGTGTTGGTTTCCCGGACCGTGGGTGTATCCCTTGGGCAGGAGGTGGGAGGTGTCCGATGGGATGAAGCCACTCTTAGCCGTCGGTGTAGGACGTCCCTTATGCTGGGGCCCGGCACCTCAGCGTTGTGTGTCGATCCTCTGCGCTGAATGGGTGGGCCGTGTGATGGGCCCCGCCGCGGGGCACACAGGGCCCCGTTATGGCCTGGATGGTTCTTGGTGTCTCGGGTGGCCCGTGTCCTGTGTGCAGGCCGAGCCGCAGGGCCCGCCGGCGTCTATTAGGGCGAGTATTGCCCGGTAGCGAGGGCCTCCACCAGCTGGGTTTAAAGAAGGGTCGGAAGGCCCAGCACGCCCTCCGCGGAGTCCCTCGTCTTTTCTGTGGCCCGTAGCGGCCCGGGCCACCAACCTCGACCCACTCCCCTTCTCCTGCAGCGGCGGTGCGTGGGGGTGAGCGCCCCGCGGTGGTCTCAGCGGTGGTCTCAACGCAGGGACGGGAGGCGCAGTGTTCCGCTCCCCGTCCGCGGCACAGATGATCAGCGGTTCACAGCATCCGGAGCCGTGTGATGGTCCCCGCCGCGGGGCTCACAGGCCCCCGTTATGGCCTGGATGGTTCTTGGTGTCTCGGGTGGCCTGTGTCCTGTGTGCAGGCCGAGCAGCAGGGTCCGCCGGCGTCTATTAGGGGCGAGTATTGCCCGGCAGCGAGGGCCTCCACCAGCCGGGTTTAAAGAAGGGCCGGAAGGCCCAGCGCGCCCCCCGCGGTGTTCCTCGTCTTTTCTGTGGCCCGTAGCGGCCCGGGCCACCAACCTCGACCCACTCCCCTTCTCCTGCAGCGGCGGTGCGTGGGGGTGAGCGCCCCACGGTGGTCTCAGCGGTGGTCTCAGCGCAGGGATGGGAGGCGCAGTGTTCCGCTCCCCGTCCGCGGCACAGATGATCAGCGGTTCACAGCATCCGGAGCCGCAGGTGCCGCCTTCCTTAGTTCCCGGGCTCTCCTCGTCTGCAGGCTTCGGACGGAGTCGCGGCCGCCATCTTGGATTCCCGGGGACCGAAGCGCACAGGTCGCGTTTTCGGTGTTGCCGGCTCCGTTTTCGTTCGGGTTTTCTCTCGGGCGATGTAGGCTCGGGTGAGGCTGCTGGAGATGTGCTTATTGCCGTCCTCAGTTCGGGCTGGAAGTTCCTACGAGGATCGGTCTCAGGATCAGGGCAGGAGCTCAGGAGAGGTACGTCCTCAGTCCATGGATCTAGGCCACGCCCCCCGAGTATCATTAAAGATAGCTGATAGTATATTTGGGTCCTGAGAGAAAGGTGGTGCTAGGCAGGGGTTTTTGAGGTAGGGTCGCAAGTTGTCTGCGTTGAGTTTTTTAGAACTTCTTGTTATGGCAGGTGGTGCGTGGGTGAGAGTCTTGGGTCTGGGGTTGGTGGGGATAAGGAATTCAATGCACGTGTGGTCTGTCCAAGGAAATGCTGTGTTTGAGGTAATGTTGGATGCACAGTTGTGATCCATGACCCAGTCAAGGGTGCAGCCTTTGGAGTGAGTGGGGATGAGGACGCCTTGCGATAATCTGAGGTCTGTGAGTTCTTTTGCTAGGATTGTGGCAGATTTATCCTTAGGATCATTGTATCCTAAGTTTAGGTCTCCTAATAGAAGGATTTTGGAGGATTTTTTAATGTTACTGAGCCGGTGGGAGAGGTGCTCTTGGAAGTCTGCTGGGAGTCCGGGAGGTCTATATAGGATGTGGATATTGATTAGATTATTGGGGGAGAGCGTAAGCTTGGCTGATAGGACATCGGCATTTCCACCCCATGTACTATGGTCTGCTAGTCTAATGGACAGCGAGTCTTTGTGGATAGGGGCGACTCCCCCTCCAATCTTATCAGGTCTATCTTGCTTAAGGATGGTGTAGCCTGTGGGTAGGGCTAGTGTGATGGCTGGGCAGGAGGCATCATTGAGCCAGGTTTCAGTGATGCATAGCAGATCCAGATTATGTGTGGATAGTAGATCATTTATCTCTAAGGCGTGTGCAGGTAGGAAGCGTACGTTCAGTAGTGCACATTTGAGAGGTGGGTATTGTGTGCCTTTGATATTTTTGTTTATCCTAGTATGGGTTGAAGTGTGCTTGCTGTGGTGTGTGGTAATGAAAGGCTTATTGCAAGGTAGTGTTGCGGCAAGTTGGGGTGGTGGGGAGCTAGGGGCAGTGCATTTGCTCATTTTAGTGTGGGGTAGTGGTGCAGTGCGCGAGCCTAATCTGGTATTTCTAGTCGTGATGGGTGTGGGTGAGGAGAGTAGATACCTAGGAAGTGATCGATTGCTGAGATTGTGGAGTCTGATAGCTAGGCTAGGTGGCTGAGACTTTGTGATGTTATAGTCTGGTGCTGTGGCATGTGAATTTAGTGCCAGGTGCTGAGTGAGGTGTGCTGGGTGTATGTGGGGAGGCGTAGGGGCAATTTTTGTGAGGACTATAAGGAGGGTTGTTAGGCTGGCTGGGCAGAGTGTGGCAGGGAGAGTGCAGGAGTGTGAGTCTATGCTGTGAATGGGAGGTGAACTCTTGGGCATCATGATAGTGGAGAGTGGCTGTGTGTGAGCGTGCAGCTGGTGTGTGCAGCTGGTGGGTGACAGGAGATGACAGAGAGATCGTGCGACTAATGCTGGGCAGTGGCGAATCACAAGTGGGTCACAATTCAACATAAAAACAGTGCCTAGATTCGATTTTCCGTGTAGGGCAGGCAGAGGCTAAATGGTGGCAGGACACAGGTAGGTATCAATTCAACAAACAGTACAGTGCGGAATACGATGACCATTGCTACCTTCCAGGATCTGGGGAAGTGCTGAAGTCTCATGCATGCAAATGTTGGGGTGGTCAGGAAAGGTCCCTAGGAGCAAGAGGGGTTTATGTTGCATGCACTGGGGCGCGGCTAACTGAGTGCGATGCTGCAACTTCATATGTATCCAGTGTAGTTAATTATGGATGGGATATGTTACTGTAGTCTTACTTTTTGTTTAGAATTGATACACATTTGCTTACATGCGTGCAGAAAGATTAAAACTGCAAAATGTAACAAACATGATTCACACATAGGGCCTAATTCATGGAACGTTTTCCTATGGGATTGCGCCATTGTAAAACACTTCCATGAATCAGGCCCTATGTGTGAATACATGGAAACTGAAAGACGCGGAAGGATTTTAATACACATGCCTGGAAGAGGACAGGTGGAGTATCCACTGTGAAGAAAATATGACAGTTATTAAAAATGCATGCACACTGATACAAATACATAGGGAATTTGTGAATCTAAATGTAGTGGGCTTTTTACAAATGGATTAAAACACAGCAGTCAGAGCTGTTTGCAAAGTGAACTTTGACTTTTGAGAAACTGATTCCGCAGAGTTTCAGAGGCTAGAGAACAGGTAAATAAGTAACTTCTACCTTCGCGGTCAGCTCTTCTAAAGGAGCAGGCAATGGGGTTTATGGTCTGATAAGTATGGCAGACGGCAGATGTAATCTCTTGAATGCATGGCATCTTGACAGAGGGCTTTCACTATTTGTTCTGACCTGCAACAAACCATGGGGTGAATCAAGTCTCGGGGCTAAAGTGATTAAAATGCAGGAGTTTCAATTGTATTTTCAGATGTACTGTGTGGATGAAATGGCAGTCATTTACATTTGAATGTTCCAATGGAATCAGTGACCTGGGGAACGAGATATATTGCTAATTCAAAGAGAACTTGTTTACCCAACCTTCTTCATATCGCTTAAAATATTTTATGCGACCAATGTGCAATTAAAAGTTAAGGTTAAAAGGGCTTAGGCCAGTTAAACTATGCCTCAATGAAGTAGTAACTGTGACCAGTAAGCCAGGCGAAGGAGTAATGCAGAATTGCTGCTTTGACATACGGCAAAGGGAGGCTTTTGACATCACGTCTGTGTAGCACTCGTCATACCAGAAACTAATAGATGTCTGAACCCTTCATGGGTCTCAATAAGCTTATGATACTACGTAATAAGCTTACGTCTGACCTTTTTGATTTTGCATAGTCACGGCCCAGGGGGAAATGGTTGCTGCCAAATGCCTAAGGCTACACCTACAAACCACACCTAACGCCGTTTCAATACCACTAGTAGGCATCGGTCTTTGAGGGCTGTGGAAAATGTTGCTGCCTGTTACACAACAAACACAAACAATGTTTATTTATTTTTTTTTTTTTTACATGAGGTAGAGGAACCTGCTGAGGACATTGCTAATGTGGAATTTGCATAACCCCCAAGAGGGAATGTGTGAACAGAGTTTGTATTAGTTTAGGTTTTGTTTTAGGTAACTTTTTATGTTTTTCAATGTTTACAATTGTTCATTGCTGAAATGGAACAAGAGTAACCCTGTATGTTCCAGGTGGTGCTGCACCACAAACGAACAGTTGGTTTCAAAGTAAAGTGGCAGACGTTTTTGTAGGCTGTGATTTAACCGCATTAATGGTATAGGTTGCACTCCAAACTGTTGTATCTTAACAAAGAATATACGAGTTTTACATAGTGCTTCATGCCATAGTCCTATGACTTCTAAGAGCCATATTAGTTGTTATTACTAGCTAATTTAACAGTATGTAATTCATCAGCCTCAGAAGGATGAAGGACCGAGTCAGCCCTGCTAGGATTTAAACGTGCAAAGGGCAGGCTTGCCTAGGGTGACCAGATTTAAAAAGTAAAAAACCGGGACAGGGCAACTAACAGGTAGGACTAACTCTTGAAAGTGGCTGTAAAGGCACTACACTTTTGTGGGCTTTGGAGGAGAAGAGGGTTTAAGTGTTACTCTTCAAATAAACACATATAATTAATTTATTGCAAACTGTCACTATCTTAAATTGTGCGAGATTGTGCTATCAAAGAAAACCGGGTCCACTGCAGTTTCCAATGGAAACATCATCTTGAGAAAGAGGGACAGAGCACCAAAAACCGGGACAGTCCTGGCAAAACGGGACGTCTGGTCACCCTAGGCTTGCCTCATGTCACATGCTTGTTCGCCTGGCAGGTTGGACACTGCATGACTTCCTCGTCATTGTACATGAAAGCTTTTAGGTGTGGCGGTGTCATAACCGCATTAAGACTACAAGGTCTTTTGAGGTCACGGAGGGTGAAACCTGCTCCTAGTTGTAGTGTGATGTGATGCCCCTGAATGCATGTTTTTTTTATCCATGCTGCAGTAAATCTGTTATGTAAGGCCACTGGGACAATGCATTATGGTTAAAGGTGTGGAATGGATACGTAGTCAAAATAATTCAGCAGAAATGAAGAACTGGGAACATGAAGTTGTAAAAATAACTGACTGAAAATGACGCAGGTAAAAATGAAGAAAGCAAACATATCGCAACTTTAATATTTAATTTAAAAAACATAAACATCAATCAAAACAATAAGAAAAATAGTTCTCCTGCGATAGGTATGTTTTGGAGCGGGTGGCGATGGCAGCAAAGAATGGGAATGTTGTTGGAGGTAAAGGGGTTTCGCCCATTTGTAAAGGTTTCTTCAAGACTGGAAATATTTATGGACGGGTGATGGGTTTATATCTGAGAGTGGTCTGCGGGGCTTCCTAGTCGTAGTTAATCAGTACGAATTCAAAACCACATATTACAAAAATACATATATTGGCTCAGAATTGCTTTTTTTAAATAAAAAACGAAAATAAATTAACTTATTTTTACTTCCTTCATTTAAAATGTCTTCATTGTTACTGGTTACGTTACGTTCAATGTAGATTTCGCAATTTCTTCCTCTTGATTTTTTCTGCTTTATATTCATTTTGCTGGATTATTCTTCACTCGTAGAACAGAGCACTGCTATCCACGGTGATACACGGAAGTAACCAGTTGGCATGGTTAATGCAAGGAGGTGTACGGTGGATTGGAATGTAAAGGAACATTCAATAAATAGAATTCTCGCATGCCTGTGCTGTGTCCAAACAATGTTCTGCAATGCATGTGCATCCCTTGTACTACGAAGGTTTACAAAGGTTTAGACATTGTCATTGCAAAATGAGTGCACAGTGTATGCTAATATTAACACACTTCAGAATGATTGTGTCTTTACAGTGCAGGAAATATTTTGCAGCAATGTGCAAGGAGAAAATGTTTTTATTAAAGAACACTTAAGGGATGGCTTAAGTAAGTCGAAAGTATTGGCATTTTATATGAACATAATTGTCGCAACCAACAAATCCTTATATACGGACTTAAAAGAGGGACTGCAGAATCTCCAGCAGACTCCATCATTAACTTCACAAGACGAGCAGACATTATATTAGGTGGGATTGAACAAACAAAGGAGCTGTGATGGCCTTGGTCTTGGCTTCTCGCGCAAGCACCTCGCCGCACATTAATACTAGGCGGACACGGAGCTTCTCATGCGAAAGTCTTCTTTATTTCCCTTCTCGTTTCAACTGGTTGACTCCGCCCTCCCACGTCACTTCCCTATCTGCCTCCCGCCTCCCAACTGCCCCGGAACTACAGTGTCAAGATGACAGGAGCCATTATGTGAAAACACCACAAAAATTAAAAAAGACCTAGTCCAAAAAGATTGGGCGGATACTATCACTCAAATGGGAAATGTAAACATCCATTCTAGTCTGTCCATTTTAGATTAACATTTGGGGGATCGTCTGCTAATTTGCACACATTTCACAATTCTTAATATTGGGGACAATTCCACTGATTTAGACTAGACATAATACCAACTGGACAAATCTGACATATCAGAGATTGGTCTAATACGTTTAAGGAAGGCATGGTATCAACAATAAGTGACAGCTCAAGGGTGTCTGTTGAACTACAAAAAGGGTTTGAAATCTAATCCAAAATCTACAGATGGGAGCAAGCTATGACCATCAAATAATAATAACGCAGTCCTAGTGGTGTCTTGTCAAAATAAAAAGGCCTATACTAATAAACTGATTGCCAATCCTTACCTCTAAATACAAATAGTGTGGGAAACAATGGTATGTAAAACAAAGAAGTGTTCAAGAAATGATATGTCAGGATGTTCAGGCAGTTGGCCTCCCTTCCCCACGTTTTCAGAACAGAATATGGCGGTACACTCGAGCTCAGCACAGTTTCTGGCTTCTCTAGCTCAAGGGTGCAGTTCAGACACTAGCATCAGGGCATTTTGTGTCCAAGTCTCTTTGCCTTCCAACATCTCTTCTTGCAGAGGGCCTGATGTGATGAACAAGCAATAAGTTCTTTTCCTCTCTGAATCTCACACATACCCAATTTCTCAGGTGATTCACTGTTCACCCCGGATCCCCCGCAGTCGGGCTCAGATCCTTTTGAACACAATGTTCAATCAGTCTCCCGCCACCAGGTTCGGACCAATTTAATTCATTTAATTCACTTTAACACACACTTGCTTTATCCTAACAGCTTTCGGCCAACAGCTCTTTAAAACTCTTACTTTTCTCTCTTTTTTTTTTTAACATCAGCCACTGGCTGCACAACAAAAATCAATACTTTGAAACATGTCTGTGTTAGTGATTTAGCAAGAAATCCCTTTGAGTGTGTAATACAAGTTGGACTCTGCGTTTCTATTGGGAACAAAACATTTCTGTAAATTGCATGACATATATACCACTTTGGACATCTCTTGAACAGGGTGTGAAGCTGCCAGTGTCTTCTAAAGCAGATGTGGGAGTTTCCTGGGTCGGCCTTGGTCCTCAGGACAGGAAAGCCTTCTGTGCTGGTGCCAGGAGCTTTTCTTTTGCATGGGGCATCTCCCTGATTTATTTTAGGGTAGCTGATGACAATTTTGAAAGCTCGTCATTATAGGGACAGGGTATTCATGTCGCCTGGGTGGGCTTTTGTCCTCTGCCAGTGCATGTTTGTGGCTACCATGTTGAATGTATAAGTCTACTCTCCAAGGTGAGAAATCAGACAGGATCTTGGTAGCACCCCTGTCCCATTGGAGCCCAAGGATTAACACTCAGACATCAAGGCAGAGTGCTGCCTTCTGCCTACAAACTCCTCAAAGTGGGAGGCTTAAGCCTACCCACTGCAGGGACTGGTGCCACCCTATTTAAGTGAAAAGCTCCCAGTTCACGTGTTGGTGCCAATTATTTGTTTTTGCCCAGAGCCCTCCCAGAGCAAAAGCTGTCCCTACCTACATTGAATGCAGGCCAGTCTATACAAGTAATAACACTTTTCTGAGGTTTACACTTGATGCATAGTTACTGTGCATTAAGGCTAAAGCACACATTGCAAGTGTTATTACCTATAGATGCCAACTTTTCACAGTGGGCTTGAGAGTCACTTGTGCATTGCTCACACTCCCATGGCCTGCAATCTAAACATTTGCACAGTTTGTATATCTCTGCCTACCGCACTAAATTGACAGAATGCACTGTGAACGCATGCCAATAGAGGACAATTCTATTAGAATTAGAAACAAGCACAGTTTGCTTTTATGTACATTTTTGTAATAGTGTTTAAAAGCATTGATTAAGTGTATTTGCCCGAACAGAGTTGACAATTAGATTTGTGATTAGTTTGAAAGACAGCATGTCATCTTATTTGCATCACTCTGCTAAAGCGTACACTGCATTTTACTTTTGAGTTATCCTTTAATACGTAATTACAAGTGATGGGATTGCACTGGAGTGCCTTGTGATCTTGGGCAAAACTGTTCTGGGAACTATCAGGGACTCTCCTGACAAATTGAAACATTAGTAATTAGTATATGTAGTGATGGGGCAAACCCAATTATCTGGACTTATACACACTTGTATATCAGTGCATGGTTTACTTTAAGAATTTAGCATTTTTTTCAACCCATACCCACTTGTGTGCCTGACTCCAAAGACCTTAAATCGTTTTTTTTGGGTGATGTGACAGCACGTTTATACACTTCTGGGCTGAAAAATCTGCCAACTTTAGGAGACCAAATGAGGTCAAAGCTCTGTCACTGGTCTAGGCAGACCTCAGTAAAGCCATTGTAAAGAGACACATAGGCTTGTTTTGAATGTAAAAGGGTCATCACTTTAGTAAATGCTGGCAGGTTTTGTGACATGTTTGAGGCCTTGAGGTTGTGTTGTATTTTTGCAGGTCAAACCCACGGGTTGCGGGCCAGTTGGCAGCTTTAGTTGTTACTTGTCTAGACTGTTCTACATTGAATGGAGGCCAGTCTACCCGCGTAACACTTGACTTTTGTTTACCCTTGATCCACAATTACTGTGCATTTTAACCATGCATCAAGGGTAAAGCAAACATGACAAGTGTTGTTACTGGCCTACATCCAATATAGGCCAGTCTAGCCATCTGGATATACTTTCTTTCTGTTGCATGGTATTTTTTTTCTGGCTGGGAGTCCTTATATGTTAATACTAACATATGGGTGCAGCATGCATGGACATGTATGGGCACAGCCAGCATGCAAATATTGTATATCCTAGCATATCTTGTGGGCAAAAGATTAATGAAGCGTTGGGATATGGTTCTGGGCACTGTTGGTAACTTGCATCTTTTTTTTTTCATGTGCGACTATACACAATTGATTGCAAACTGTGTGGCTTTTTATCCAATTTTTCACAGAAAGTGCTGTAAAATTGACAATTTAAACCCATTATTTTAAACATTTTCAATGGGGGATAAGCCCCCTAACCACCCTGCTTTGGAGGGTCCGTTGCTGTGCTCGGTCACTCACACATATTAGGCACATACATTTACACCCCTCCAGTTCAAAAATTGATCAGCCCATGTGAGAAACCTAAGGGTATTCTCCCAGGTAGACCTCAGGAAACCTTTATTCAGTTCGCCTGGGGAGGGCTGGCGCTCTCAGATCCTAATCCTGAGGGTGGACAAGCGTGGAAGGATCACCTGGGTGAGGGGCCCAGGGATATGTTCAGAGGAATTCCCCGGGTGAGATGCTGTATTGTGCCGAGGAAGGAGAGCGTATGAGATCTCTGAGGCTTTTATAGACTACACTCCTGGCAGAACCGATGCCCTAGAATCTCAAAACCTGTCAGGTTCAGAAACCGGCTCTCCCAAAAACCAGGTCATCTGGTTCACTATTCTAATATTGCCAAGTATTCGTCTTGCTATTCCTTTCATTATTCTTTCCCGCAATCCCCACCTGCTCAGGTAACATACTACAGTTCCCATAATCCCCCTGGTCTATTTTATGATCTCAGTTATCCCTGTTTGCTTCAAGAGCCCGTCCCGCTGATTATCATTTTTCCGATAGCCCAATCTACAGTGACAGAATACTCTCATTCCTACAATCCCCTATGTTCTGTTCTACACCCGGTCAATTTCACCCATTTCACAAACCCCATCCACTGTACTCTTTACTATCTACCAATCAACCCTTTTTTTACACTTGCACAATTTTTCGATCCTATCCCATAGGACAATTTGGTCTGAACTCTGTTTTACAGAATTGTAATGATGCTGTTTACCTGACGATCAGGCAAAGGGAGATACCAGCTGCAGAGGGAAAGCGGCACCACGTGGGTGCTAACCCACGAGACTCTGGTCGAGCCCCATATTGAGAAACTACAGAAACCAGAAGGCCACCAAAGGAATGCAAATTGGTCATATGTGAGGGTCGAACAAAAGCCCCGCACAATCGAAAGACTTTGAATAGTGAATTGGCATGAAAGCAAGAGAAGTGAATCCCAAAAACTTTGAAATTTATAGAGGTGAACATTAAAAGTAAGGAGGTGTCATCCCAGAAGAGGGGAACCAAGGGGTGAGCCACTATGACCCTGCTCGAGAGCCATACTATATCCGGTGAAGGAAGGCTAAGAATCGAGAGAGGTCGGAGACCGGCGGAGGGGATCCAGGGGTGAAAAGTCATCACCCCAAAGTAGAAGTTAAAAGAGATGGCAAGAGTGAACCCGAAGGAGGGTTCCCAGAGATGAAGTTTTCACCCAAGTACTAGCAGTCAAGAGAGGTCCGAGCCCAGCAGAGGAAGATCCAGGGTTGAAATCGTCACCCGACTACTGACAGTCAAGAGGTCCTAACCCAGCCGAGGGAGATCCGAGGGCAAAACTTTCATCATAACTTTATGTGGAAAATGATACGTGAAGGGTCAGCTCAGAAGAGTGGGATCCAGCTGTGAAGCCATCACCCTAACTGAACTTTGGATTACAATTGCGACAGGTCAGTCCAGAAGAGGGGGACCCAAGGGTGAAGCCGTCACCCTACCGGAAATTGAAAAACAATGATACAAAGAAGGTTCTGCCCAGAAGAGGGAGACACAGGGGTGAAACTATCACCAACATTAAACTGTGGAAACAAACTTTCATTTGTTAAAGGAACTTTTGTTTTATTGTTTAAGCCCATCAGGACCCGAAGGCAAGAGACTTTCAGAGGAAACGAGCCTTGGTCATCGAAGGTCCTGAAAACTGCTATTGGAACCGTTGTCTCGTATTGTAGAAGCCCGAGACCATACTGTGCTACAAGATCCAAGCTCCAACCTTATCCTATGTCTAAAACGTGGCGAAAAGAGACACAGGCTACCGCCTCCTGACTTATCATTTCAGAACACTCCTTTCTTGAAACTTAACCCCACACCCTTTGTATTTAATGAACTGTGATAATTTGTGTCGGTCTTACTCGTTTCATCATGAGTTTCTCACACACCACCCAAAAAAACATGCACACAATAGCAATTGCTGCATGTTGCACAAACCGCTTGTGGGGGCATTAACAGGCTCGGATTGGCCTATAGGGCAATGCCGAACCCAAAACGCAAAATGCTAGTGAACCTAGGGAGTGTGCTATGGGCAAAGATTAATGGAAAAGCAATGAATGAATGATTCTTTTCCGAACTGGCTCAAGGCGCTTAATAATACACATTGGCCAAGGAGGAAAGTCTTTTTTCAGAGTTCTTTTGGGAGAGGATGATTGCTGGTCAAGAGGTTATGTTAACAGCAGCCATTATACAAGTACTTAAAATAAGTGCCATTATAATTTAAGGAATACATTTTTTTCCTTTTATTTTTTTGGCTTCCTGATGTGAATTGGCTATCTCCCTTCTCTCATGGTGATACACTTGGTTTGCTTGTGATTAGTTTGCTATTGATTTTTCCTTGTTCTTTTTTTTCTTATGCAATTTTATCGTTAATATTGTTGTGATTTTGTAAAGGTTTTTCTATGAAGCCAAAACAAATAAATAAATAAATAAAAAACACATATGCGCGAGAACTCGCATGCGCCTTTGCATCCACCGACCTTTTTGAATTGTTCCTATTTTGCCCTCATTACATGCGTCCTCTGAAGGAACGCAGGTGCATTTAGGCTCGCAAAATAGCTCTGCGCGTCAGGGGTTTGAGGGTATAAACAGTTGCTGACGTGTGCGAAACTTCCTGGGGTCCGCTTCCCCGGGGAATGACTGCCTGCGGCTGCATACGTGTTGCAATATATTTAATGCCTCGCGGGCCGTTGTGGAAGTTTCCAGAATGTCTCTGATTTTTAAAGGCGGATGGGACAGACGTTGCTTATAAGTCTATCTCTGCACCACTGTTTCCGTTATAAATCGTTGACTCATTTTTAAAAATCGTGTGGAAATATTCCCACACTGCCTAGAAGCCTGGGTGTGCTTTGCTGAGACACATAATAAGTGTCCCCTCCGGCCCCCCACCCTCCCCAAAGACCCCTCCACATGCATTCCCAAGCCATCCCACATGGAAGATCGTAAACTCGTAGCTGCAGGCAGTGGATGTACCCAGCAAACTGTAACGAGATGACACATCCTGTGGGCCCCCATAAAGCCATTACTGGAGAAGCGGCAGCAGCAGCCTCAGCTGAGCCGGGCACCATAAATGGGGCAAGGAATGCGCAGCCGTGTGTGGGGGGGGAGGCCGTGGCCGGGCCCTGTCCCAGAACCCACACCCCGCCAGGACACAATGAACCCATCTGCAGCCATCTTGGAGAGCCACTTCTGCCTGGTACATTTTTCAACGGCTAGAGAAGTGTTTTTTACGCCGAACCCCCCTCCTCTGCCTTCGAGTAAAACTATCCCGCCACATTCCGGAATTGCTTATATCTTTCCACTAAAAGCGCCCACTCCCACAGTTCTTCCTTTTTAAACAACCACAAACCCTTCACATCCCCTGCGTCTCACAACCCATGCTTGAAGACAACTGTCCCAGAGGACGTCCTTCTGTAAACTCGACAGCTGGCGAGATAGCTCAGGGGGTTGAGTGCCCGATGAAGATATTCTTGGGAAACCTGCTAGTCACATAATGGAATACCTTCATGGAGTTTCTGAGGTCAATTAAATTGTCATAACTGTTTTGAGTGATGGTTATACACTTCGTTTTAGCTAAGATGCAATCTGACTTGTACTTATGGAAAGAGAGCACACTGGGCTAGATTTAGACGAGTATTTTACAATGGCGCAATTGTTGTGGCCCACACAAACATCATGCACACTGTGGTAACTTGGAACAGGGGCTTTATTGCCAACATGCACACAACAGAAGTTACTGTAATGTCACTGTGCTCTTTGCTGGTAAACGATTGTCTTATTAGATGGTGCAGGGGATGGAGAGGGATTAGGCTGGGGGTGCTAAGGAGGAGCGCCGGCTGGGGCTGCAGTAGCATCTGTCTGCCGCCCACGCTCAGAATACCTTCTTAATGGGCAGTCTCCTCCTTTGCCATGTCACGTCCTCTCGCGAGAGGTCGGGCGAGACTTCTTGCGAGCGTGTCAATTCTACAGCAATCCCATTGAAAACGCGTTTAAAATGAGGCCCACGGTGTTCTAAACAGAAGCACAACAAAAGTACAGAGTTCAGAGCAGGTCTGCATGTAGGTACTTCACAACTTTACTCCCTGGTTTATCCTGTCACTTGTCCACCTGGCCTCCCCATAGCGCTTACCCCCAGCACTTGGGTACTGTCTCCAATTCCCTTCCCACCTCAGCAGTAACACATTCGCTCTGACCTGCACTTCCCCCACACCTCCTCCCTACTACCCTGCACATCTTGTTACTGCACTTGCACGATCCGAATGGCACAAGGCCTAGTAGGACCGTTTTTTTTGTTATTCTTCATCCCTGCCCACCTCGACTCCCCACCCCACCCCACCCGCCTTTTGTCTTCTGGCACCTTCAAACACCATTTGCTGTATAGGCGCATTATAAATATCCAATAAATAAATAAATCTAGTATGTGGTGTGCCAGATGCTGGAGCCGTGGGGCGTGGGGGGGAGGGGCTATCAATGTGATATGACATGGGCACAATATGAATGTGTAATAACTCAAGGCAGAATAACGCTATTCACATAGTAATCACAGTTTTTTAAAGCATGCACAGAAGATGGCGTGGAGTAGCTGGAGTTGGTGTGGACCCGATATGCTAGAATATGGCCTGGGCCCCTTCCAGGGAAAGGAGATGATGTGTGAGGGCCGCTTTAGAGGCTAGGATCAGACCTGCCCAGTCTCCAGGTTTATCCCTGAGACTCTGTGTTTTTACACACTTCTCTGGGTCCCTGGGGAAGAGTGTGAAGTCTCTGGGATTTCCGGCCATCTCAGCAACTTGCCCACACCTCTATGTGATTGGCTACAAACAGAGACCTAGCGGCCAATCACATGGAGGTGTGGGTGGTGAGAAAGTATTGAGTGAAATCCCGCTCATATTGATGTCATTTGACGTTGGGTTTGGGGTTTTTTGGGGTAAAAATGTGGGCGGGGTCTTGTCAAAAACAGGGCGGGACATCAGTGACGTAATTCCCTGGGTTTCTCTTCAACAAAATGTAGAGAGGGCTGGCTAGGATGGTGGTGGTTTTGATCTCAGTGGGAAGCGGGTTGCAGTGGAATGGGATGAGGAGGGAGAAGGAGTGGAAGCGAAAGGCCATATGTAGTGGGCACGGGACGGCAGGGATTGAGTAGAGCACCAGAGCGGATTGTGTGAGGTGGAAAGCTGTGGGTGATAGATTCCAACAGATACGGTGGGGCTAGTATGTGGATGGATTCAAAAATAAGTAGCAGGAATTTGTTTAGAGACCTCCAGCCTGGGCCGAGGTGGAAGAGGAGCAGGGGAGTTTGATGCAAAGTTGAGGATTTTGAAGGGGCAAACAGTAGAGAGGGAGACGCAGGAGAAGAGTGCCTTAACGGTGGCTGAGTATCAGTGTTGACGATTTTAGTGGAATGACAGGTAAAGTGTGTGTGATTTTCAGGATGTTTAGTAAAGTAAGCCAAGCAGCGCTGGGGGAGACCGTGGTGATGAATTGGTGAAGCTTGAGATAATGACCAAAGGCTGCATGCCTTAAGCAAAGGAGTGAAGTTGGGGGAACACGCAGTGGGGATTTGAGAAAGGGTGCAGCAATATTGACAAGGAGGTTGAGGACTTCAGTCTTGGAGGAATTGGACATCCGACAACAAAGTGCCATCTAGTGGCGGATGGCTGAGAGACCGCAGCAGATTCACGAGGAAAGGTCGTTGGTGAAGGCGGGCAATGAGATGAAAATGAGAGTAGAGTCAGCTAACAGGTGCTGGGGAAAACAAATGGAGGAGATGGCTTTCCCAAGAGAAATGGGGTAGAGGACCAAGCATGGGGATTTCCACTGGGAGTGGGGTCTATGTGCAGTCTTCAATGCCAAGGTTAGAGCCTGTGATGATGGGAGAAGTGGTCAACAGGGTTGCAGGCTGCGTGGGTGTCCAGCAAGAGGAGAACTGCCAGGAGATTCAAGTGATGAGCAAAAGTAAGAAATTGCTGTTTCCATGAAGTGAGAGCAGTGGGATTCAGAGAAAGGGGTCACAGAGCCCACTGATCTCCAAGGAGCTGACCACACGTTCAAGAACGTTGGGGTAAAGGAGCAGAGGGCAGACGGGACGATAGTTATCAGGGTGGTTAGGATCAGCAGAATTCTTTTTAGGATGGGCAGTTAGTTCTGTGGCTATTTTAATGTGGGTGTGTGTTGCCAATAGAGGGGTAAAAGAGGCAGGATAGTTATGGGCGGGTGATAAGTGGCAAGCCTTTGGGACTTAGCTGAGCAAACTGATCATAGGGGGCACATGATGGGTTCGCTTCCCAAAGAATGATTGCCAGTTCAGCAGGTTTTGTAGCAATAAAGGAGCTGAGACAGGATAGCATAGGGGTAAGAGGGTGCAGGATAAAGTGGGACAGATGTGGGAGAGAGTCGAGAGCAAAGTCATGACTTCTTCCAGTGAGGTAAAGCCTTCAGCTTCAGTCCACTGCACCTTTGCTCATTGTTATGGAGAAACTGACCAGTCCTTAAGGCTGTCACTACTGGGAAACTAGGTTTCCCTTTTCTTGATACATGCTATCTATTTTTGGGGTAACTTTTTATCATTGCACAATGCATTTTATAATGCAGTGTAATGGGGTTTCTTTTGTATGACCCTAGACTGGACTGAAAGGGAATTTTTGGTTAGTTTAGAAGTGCCTAAAGACATGCTGGTGGCAGCAGTTGCATTTTGACTATTTTACTGCGTTTACCGAGTTTGGCTACTAACTGTGGCTAATGTTCCAACATGGCTGTGCCACAAGTTTTTTGCTTGTTCTTTTGCCCATCTTCTCCTGTTACCTTCTTTCTGCCTTGCCAGGTCAGGAAATTCCTTTTATGTTCATGCACTGCATGGGCAAGCCTTAGTTTTCACGGGCTAGTGCAGGGCCATGTGTGTGTGTGTTCCCAGGAAGTGGGCTGGAATTGTCTGGTCCCAATCCACAAACTGGTTTCTGTATGTCTAGGGAGTATGCCTGAATTTCACCATCAGTGGTCCTGGTTGGACCACTGCTGGGGTTTGTGTGAGGGGCAAATCCTCCATTGGGTGCGATGAGTTTCTGCCTCACCTGAGTTTCTGTATAAGAAGGGGAGTCCTGCAGCCATGCCTCAGAAATCATGGAGAAATCCTGCAAGGAGCCAAGTTTCCTGCCCAGCTGTGAAGACCATGGAAGACCCGTGGACCGTCCTAAGAAGACCTGGCGTGGTGGGATCAACCATTCCTGATGTTTGCTTGGTGCTCAGCCATCTGGAGTCTTCGGAGGCGTTCCTGGAACCATCCTGTGGACCAACTCAAGTTTGAGCTACGTGGTAAAGCTTCTTGGTTCTGCCTTTCGGCGCAGAACTTTGGGGACCCGCAGCGTATGCTACAAGAGTCCCACCTGCAAACGTTTGTCATCCAGCTGCAACCAGACCCGAGATAGGAGCCCAACTCTGACCGTGATAGCTGTGTCTCTTTGTGCCGCTGTGCATGGATCACAATCATCGCAACAAGCTTCCTCGCTTCTGGTCCACTGCCCACTGCCTAGAGGAGTGCTGCATTGGTGTGAGTTGCATTCAACGACCGGAACAGGTTGCACCAGCTTCTGTGTCCAACAGGGACATCTCTTGCACCTGTGACTCATGGGCTCTAGCGACCGGAACCAACAGCAGGAAAACCGACCTCTGATGACCAAGTCTTGAGAAACTGGAGTATGGGGGGTGAGTTAGAGCACTACTTACCTGCCCCCCATCTCCACCTGTAAACGTTTTGAACACTTTTAAAAGTTTAACCTTTGTTTGGCTTTGGCAATACTTGTTGCCGACAGCCCTCCGAAACCTGGGGACCATTTTATTTACTTGAATAGATACTTACCTGACTTTTGCAACTGTTTTCCCATCCACAAGACACTACTCCTAACTGTTTCCTGGAAACTTTGTGATCATTTAACATCTAACATCTTTCAGGGCACAAGGCCCCAGTCGACTTATGGTCAGACCTTTAAAGTTAGGGTTGAATTCTTGTGGACTGTCATTGCACATCTAATCATTACGTTTCTTTTCAGTATTGTGGGGTGCAGGTATTGTGGTTTTATAACACTGGCTACAGAGGCTGCATATATGTATTTTATTATGAGTGTTGTGTGATTATATTACTTGCTTAATGTCATTTGTATAGTGTTTGCTCAGCCATTAATAAATGTAGTATTTTAAATACTTTAAAAATATAGGGCTCCATTACGAGTTGGGTGGTATTCTAGTGGTAAATCTACCGGAATACTGCCCAACTGAATAACTGTTACCGCCACTTGGTCTGGAGGAATTACTGCCGGATTACAAGTGGTGGTGTAAATCCCCATTTTTATGAGTACATATGACTGTACGGGGCTTTTTTGGCAGAATTACCTCGGTGGTAATTTAGCCAATGTTGCAGATTTTTCGACAGAGAGTTGGAGGATTCACCTCCAGCATGATGCTGGAGGTAAATCCTCCACTCCAGGGCCATACTCGTAGTATGGCGGAGCGGTAACATTGGCAGTGATTCCATTACCGCCAATTTTTTCCCGCTCTGCAATGCTTCTAATGAGGCCCATAGTATTTTTATAACTACTTGTCTAAATAAAAATATTATTTTTATAACTAATTCTGATCCTTGATTACTTAACTTATGGACTCACTGTAGACCCTTGACCAGGCTCCCCCTTCCTGAGATTTAGCCATCACCACTCTCTGTGCTACATTGATTGGTTTGGCTACAGCTCCCAGGGTTGTCCCTCTCTGTTCACTAACTAGATTGGCCTCCTTCACATCTGTCCACCAGAAAAGAGTGTAGAAATCCAGTCTAACAACGAACATTGTAAATGTTTAAGTGCATATAGGTGGTACGGCCAGCTGCACTCGGGAGTTGATTGCACGTGGACAAGAGTTTGTGCGCCTGAGAGAGGAAAGAAGTGATGGCATTGGTGAAGTGCACTTGGCGGCATGGAGTGCTACAGATGGTATAGAGAAAAAACTTTGTAGGATGTTTGGAGTTAGAGGGTGTGGCATTGGCACCAATGGTAAAGCTGGAGTTGCATGTTGGTCTTGAGTTTGCGAACTTCAACGATAATCTAGGGCTTGAGATGAGGGCTTGCGAGAGCTATGTTATGTTATGTTCACTTATACCGTGCTCCGCCACCACCCAGGGGCAATCTTCAGGCTCTCACGTGACTCTGCAAGAAAGATGACGGGGTGCGTTAGTGAGGGTAGAGGGATAGAATAGGTCCAGAACCAGGAGAAACTGGTGTCTGTGTGCGTTGGGTTGCAGGTGGTTTGTTTGCGTGCACTGGCTTGTTGGATCCATAAGGGTGAGGCCCAAGGCCTGGGTTGTTTGTTGCATGTGAATTTTATGTTGGGTGTGTGTTTGTGTGTTTACAAATCTATCTAAATGTGGCGCATGGCTATTCTTCATAAATCTATCTAGATGTGACGCATGGCTAAACTTCACAATTCTATCGAAATGTGACGCTTGGCTAACCTTCACAATTTTATCAAAATGTGACGCATGGCTAACCTTCACAGTTCTATCTAAATGTGGCGCACAGCTATTCTTCACAGATCTGTCCAAGTGTGATGCATGGCTAATCTTCTCAATTCTATCTAAATGTGACACATGGCTAATCTTCACATATCTATCTAGATGTGGCACATGGCTAATCTTCACAATTCTATCGAAATGTGACGCACGGCTAACCTTCACAATTCTAAAGGTGTGAGCCGGGTGGTAGTTTAAAAAGGGAGCTATAAGGGCTGAATTGAAGTGAGAAGAGACCTGGAGAAGTGAAGGGGGCTTTGGATGTAAAGAGGGAAAGCAAAGAGGAGGTTATTTCTTTGGAAGCTGGGAGTTAGGTGTGAATTTACATTTTGACATGGGAGGAGATAAAGGGGTTTGGGAGAGTGGCGCTGAACAATGGCATCGAAGAGTAGGAGGGGGTGGCCAGAAGGGTAAAGGTCAATGGAGAGAATGAAGAGGTGCGAGAGGATGACAGAAAGATCAGGCCAAGAGTGCTGCCATGGACATAGGCTGGTTGGTTGTGGAGAGGAGCCAGGGTGTGAGCAGAAAGTAGGAAGTCACGTTCAGGTTGTTGCATGTGGAGATGTTCAGAAGGTTTAAGTCACCCCTAACAGTGATTGGGGCATCAGCAGGAAGTGAATCGAGAAGGTGGTCCAGATGAGCGAGGAAGTAGTTGAGGTAGTCATACAGCCTGTAGATTAGAAGGCTAACAAGGGGAGAGGAAGCAAGGAGATCGTTCTAAGGAGTTCTAAGGAGTCTGGGTAGAAGTCAGATGGTGGAAGCGGGTGCAGAACTCTTTCATCTGCCAGTAATGAGACCGACCCCAACATCTCTGTTTGACAGCTGAGGAACATGAGAGAATGTTGTCCATGTGGAGAGAGGTTGGCATGAATGTGTCATTAGAAGTGCTCCATGTTTCACCTATTGGCATGACCTTGAGTAGAGGGTGTAGGTGGCAAGGTTTTCTATGAGGAACAAATCTTGTTACAGAATGACTAGCAATTCTGCGGTGCCTGCCAAAGCGATGTGGAGGTACAGGAGGAGAGGGAAGAGGAGAGAGGCCCCGAAGGGAACTCAAGGGAATACATTGAATGTGCATGTACTGAACATCTGGTGTGGGGGGAAATTAACTTCCAGACAGTTGTGCTCCATACTGGTGTTCTTGATTGTTCAAGAGCCCATTATATGCTAATGTGAATGTTAATGGGTCTTGTAACGTGCTGTGCACTGTTGCCACTTGCGTGGTCTCTTCGCGCTCTGGCGGATCTGCAAAGAAAGGAGGGTTGGGTGATTGTTAGTGAGATTGAGAGGGAGAAGAGCAAGAGAGCTTTGATGTGCTTTTGGCACCTTCAGTTCGGAGAAACCGGTCACTGAGCGTAGGTGCGTTATCAGTTGGCAGCCGTCATGTGGTGTTGAGGTATAATTGAGCCTCGTTTTGTTTTATGTTGGGTGTTGTGAAGTGCATGTGGTTTGTGGTGCGGTAGAGGTTTGGTTCAGAATTTGAGGCAGAGTCTGCAGAATTGTGAGTTTTTGGTACAATTAGTTGGGAGCAACACAATTCCTATCCCCAACACTCCACTCAAGTGCGACACATTTCCTACCCCAACAACCAGTTAAGCGCAGCACATTTCCTGCTGCCAACAATCCATCCAAGTGTGATACATTCTGCAGCCCCAACAATTCATCCAAGTGCGATACATTCTTTACCCCAAACAATCCATCTACGTGTGATACATTTCCTACCCCCAACAACCAGTTGCGTTAAGTGCAGCACATTTCCTGCCTCCAACAGTCAATCTCAGGGAGCAGAACCCAAAACACTATGGATGTTACACAAAGCCTAGCTCAGGGCGCAGCAGGGAGCATATGGCTAACCTATATAATCAGGCCAAATTCAAAACATGGATGACCTGCACAAATAGGCTAAGTGCCAACAAGAGGCCAACCCATGGAAATAGACCAGATGCAGAGAACAGCCAGTTTACACAATTAGACTAAATGAAGGTAAGTATATGTTAATGTTAATTGGTCTTGTACTGCACAGTTATGCCACTTGCATGGTCTCCTGGTGCTCTGGCAGATCTAAAATGGAAAGAGGGCTGGGGGTATTGTTAGTGGGATGGAGTGAGAAAAGCGCAAGAGCTTTGATGTGCTGTTGTTAACTTCAGTTCAGTTGACACCGGTCACTGCGTGCTGGTGTGCGGTCTTTGCTGATAGTTTTCTTGTGTTGGGTGTCGGCATGTGTATATTTTGTGGATGTTTTGTTTTCTTGCTGAGTGTGTGTAGTTTGTGAGGGTCTAGTGATTTGTTGCATTAGAGGTATATAGCATAATGTTCTGTGTTTTAGGGTAAGAGGAATATTTGAGAGTTGATAGTGTTTTTTTTTTTCGAGCATGCACTTTCATAACACACAATATATTAGGCTAGTTGCAAAACATGGCTAACTTACACCATTGGGCTAGATGCAAAACTTGGCTAACTTACACCATTAGGCTAGATGCAATACATGGCTAACCCAAACCCTTAGGCTAGATGCAATACATGGCTATGCAATACATGCCTAACTTACACCATTAGGCTAGATGCGAGTAGGCATATGTTATTAGGTAATAAGAGTGGTGGGGTTTTACTGGAGTGCATTAAGGGCTGTACTCCCCACCCAGACCTCACTTACCTTTCCTGTAGCTGCAGGCTGTGTCAGGCGACCACAGGCGAAAAGGGGAATATGGGGAAATGAGCTGCCCTTTGCCTCTGGCCCTTAGCCGACTGGTTGCCCGGGCAAGGCTGCCCTGCGGGCCTCTGTGAGGAGGACAGCTTCCTAGTGTGAAGCTACCAATCTGGGGTAGGTGAGGTGGGAGGAGGGCAGGAAAAGCACAGGTGAGGGGGTCAGGGAGGAAAACCCAGGTACGGGGAGTGGAGGCGAGGGAAAAAAGGGCTGAGAAAAAGCATGGAGCAAAGAAGTAGAGAGGATGAGGGCAGATGGCCTCGATGGTGGGGCTCAGAGGGAACAAAGTGCAGAAAAAAAATCCTATGTCTGTCACCTCCTGTGTTGGTAACATAGAACATTGTATCTGCTTTTTCCTCCTGGGGATTTTCCACATTTGGAGGTCACCATTTCAGACTCCTGTGTTCCCTTTTTTTAATTTCCTTCATAAGAAATAATGGTCAATTTGTACTTATTACACCATGAAACCATGCAGTCCTATGCGCGTCCTATCCAGATGCTTCCAAGCCTCTGTTCTAGCTCCGCCGGGTCTAGGACTTCCATGGCCTTATGGGTAGCCTCACCTGGGCAAGACAGAGAAAGAACGGAGATAGTTGTCAGCCTGACCCAGGGAACTGTGAGAAAGGACTAGAGGGGCTTGGACTGCATTTCATCACTCTCGGGATCAACTTCCAACTTCTAAATGTTACAGCTGCTAGAAATTGCAACCCTCAGGAAATTGAGAAGAATTGCCAGCCCCTTAACCCCTTCTTCCATTCCTGGGTGCTTGCACTACAGAGTACAGACTGTAAGATTTGGGAAGCAAGAGCCAGGACATTGGTGATGTCTGCAGAGCCTCTTTGCCCCTGAGCATTCAGTCCAGAAGTGCAGCAGCGACATGGGGCACACCACGTCCCTGCATCCTGTGTCTACAAAATCACAACACGCTCAACTTACAATACACCACAGGCAGGGTGGTAGCCCTTAAATGCGGCAGCAATGGTATTATCGCCGCTTTTAAGGGCTGGCCCTGTCACGAGTTGGGTGCTAAATTAGCTGTTTTACCTCCAGCTTTTTTTCTGGATGTGAAAATCCCATTTAGCGCCCTGTTTTCGGCGTAATTTCCACCAGCTGTATTAGCGCGCTGTATTTGCGCTGAAAATTCCCATTGGATCCATTGGACCCAATGGGGAATGGGGATTTACCATTACCGCCCAATTCGTGACCCAGTGCTAAATCCGCCGAACCGGTTGGCACTGTCGTTATTACAGTTGGGTGGTAATACAGCCGGGATACCGGCCAACTCGTGATGAGGCCCTGTGTGATGATCTTTTAAGATGCTGTGTCTGCTGAATGCTCAGAGCTGCTCCGTTTCAGCTGATTTTATGTTTGTTGCATTTAAGGCACAGACACTCTGAACTGAATCGTTCTTAGATCAGCCTCCCTTGTGCAGACACTAGACGTGTACAGTCAAGATGGATGCAAGACCCATGGTGACAAATTGGGCCTCATTACAAGTATGTTGGTCTGGAATGAAGTGTGCCGGTAGCAATGTACCAGCATTCTTTCCGGACCGCCATACTACGAGAATGCCGGTAGGGGCACGGATCCCCCAGCAGGCCTGACCTGCCAGGAGTTCAGGCCCCTACTGGTGTGTCTCTCACTGAAGCAGCAGCACCGTTAGCACCGTTCAGTGTCCCCATTTCCATGGAGTTACTGTTCCGCCGCCACTTGTGATATCCCGGTGGCACCGGTATGTTTGTTTGTTTATTGATTTATATAGCGCACCAAACCTGAAAGTATCTGGGCGCGTTGCAGAAGGTTACAAAGTTACATACATTACAAATATACATTAGGGTAGTTACAGGCAATATATACAGAAAGGATACAGAAGATCATGCAGTATAATACAGTATTGCACATTTCGACAGTAACAGGCATCAGATATCAGGCGACGGAATCGGTGTCCGGGTTGGCGGCAACCCACCGGTAGCACCGCCGGGTTACCGCCAACCTCGTAATGAGGCCCATTGGGTTTTATTGTTAAAAAAAAACAACCATCTTAAAATAATACACAAGATGCACGTTTTAAAGCTGTGCTATTTTTAAAATGTGAGGGTCACCTTATTCACAATGGTGACACGTACAGTTCTTGAAGACTCTGCTGCTGCGCGAATGATGCGCTAGCCATCCACAAGACATTTGTGAGTGCTAAGAGTGTGCTCCCAACACTAATGTATGATGTGGTCCCAGCCTCCATGTGGGTGCTGCAGAGCATTTTGCAATGACATGCCCTTAAAGAGCCCGTCATTGTGCATTGTACACAAAAACAAAAAAAGTATTTCTAACCCTGCATGGGGGATAGAAACGAACCGCTGTTCCACTATTAAAAAAAAATGCATGAAAGAGTAAGCCCTGTGCAGCCCCCCTACACCTGTTCAAACAAGTGCAGGGTTATGTGCCTGCTTGTTGGGCTTTTTAAAAGCCTCTTGTTTCTGCATTTGGGTTGTGCTTTAGAAGGCTCAGAAAACCCCTCTGGTATGCGCAATTGCACAACAGGATGAGAGTGTGCATGTGAACGTGTGCATCACAGTTGTGCACATTCAGATGCCCTTTGTGAATAGAGCACAACATGTTTGCATACAGTTTAGATACTCCAGCCCAGGCTATCACATGTGAATTGAGGCCCTTACCCATATCTTTCTATAGGACTGCAAGTGACGTTTCAGCATTACTTTAGGGCAGTGGTATTCAAATGCTTGCATAACAAGCTACCCCCCCACCCATTCCCGAGTACACATGTTGCTTCTGGGCTCCCCAACTAGGGTTTGGTCCTGTAGGAAGCCAAAAGGATGTCCGGGGGGATTAAATCACTGCTTTTAATAGAAAATATAAGCAGCTGAAAATCTGCTGATATTTTATATTAAAAACAGTAAACTTAATTCTTTTTTAAAGAGTCTGGGCCCCCCTGTGCATCCTTAGGGGTCCCAGTTTGAAGACCACTGCTTTAGGGGGAGAGGGATATCAGAAGAAGATATCAGAAGAAGAAGAAGAATTTGTCGATTAACATAGCGCTTCATATCGGATTCTTGCAGTTTCTAAGGGTTGGAATAATTTGTGTCATCATCATCATTAATAGCCACTTTCAATGTATCAACCTCGGTAGAAAAGGTGAGCCGGCCGACCGGGCGTATCATCCTTCCGGCGCATGGCATTGCCCCTTGCCGGGCCGAAAGACTGCACTTGAGCGATCCGTCCGCTGGCCTGTCCAGGGCCTTCCAAATGTCTGTCCTGGCACAGGTAGCCACGGTGCCGCTGGCATCATGTCCACCAGCATTGCCATCTTTTCTGTGCATAGAGAAGGGGGCTGCAAACCTTTGGCTCTCCCGATGTTTTGGACTACAACTCCCATCAACCCTAGCCAGCATAGTCAATGGTGAGGGCAGATGGTGATTTTAGTCCAAAACATCTGGCGAGTCATAGGTTGCAGACCCCTGGCATAGAGTGGGAATCTGGGACTGGGCAGGTCGCTGAATCTGGGGCGACTGACAGCCCATACACCTCTAAATCACACCTGAGAGCATAGGCTGAGTAGTGTGGGCCCCCCGTCGCTCTTATTCCTATTACCCTATTCCCCCGAAAGAATATTACAGACAGGTTTTTGTTTGTGGAATAATTATAGGCCGTAGGCTTGTTTATTTTCTACAGAAAATAACACCAAATGATAATCATAACAAACACAGAATAACACCAACTCGCTTTTTGGGCACTTCGAGTCCAGGGGTTGTAGATGCCCAGCCTTCTCCTCGGCTCGTCTTAGTTACCCTGGGGCATCCGTTCCTGGACACGTGCCGCCACACCTGAGTGGGTGCCGCCTCGGCCGCTCAGGTCCCCCCAAAAACGCGCTCTTAACTGCATCCTCGCGCTGCTAAGGTTCTAAAAATATTATCTGAAAAATGTCCCAACACTTTGCTGGATAGGTGTATGCCGTCTTGGTTGGGCCTCTCCGGAATGGCCCTGTGCTCCTACAGTAACTTTCCACTGCCTTGTTTAGCTTTTTCCTTGTAGTTTCAATGGCATGCATACTGTGCGCCCCGTACCAGACTCTGCGTGTAATTTCAGAAATTTCGGTTTCCCACCAGCAATGAGCTATAGCCCTTAATGACTCGCACATGTTGCTCAACAATTCGCCCCTATTTGTTTTGGCCAGGTCACTACCCCCAAGGTGGATTACCTCAACCCGCCAACTTTCTTTGCGCCTTTCGCTCCCAGGCCTCCTGCCCATGCTGAAGTGGCTGTCCCTGTTCAGAACGGGTGGGACCCAAACTCTGCTGCATCCCACCCTGCTTTTGCAATCTCGCCCAACCCTTCGTTGCATTTTTTATCCGTGTGCTATTTGATGGGTCCGTCACCCCGGCCACCTTTGTGGTATATGCGACCGCAGACAAATGCGCTGCTGCCCATTTTTCCTTTTTACCCTAGGCAATTGTAATTTCACCTACGTCTTGTCCTGTTTCTGCTATCACCTTATTCACATGCTTTTTGTACTGCTTACCCGTTTTGTACGTTCCTGTCCCGATTCTCTTTGACTCGCCCTGGTTCCTTTGGTTTTACCTGTTTCTCGGACATCTTTGTTGCTAATTTCCCTTCTCTTCCTGTGGCACCCATGCTTTTTCGGGTGTGGGCGTTACTTTCCTGCCATACATTTGGCCATATTTACCTTTTCCAGCCAATCCTATGGCTAACCCTTTCCTTATTTCCTGTGCTTATTCGTGGAACCCATGCCTTTCCCGGTATGGGCGTTATTTTCCTGCCAACCCGTGGCCATATTTTCCTTTTCCAGTCAGCCTTGTGGCTAACCTTTTCATTATTTCCGATGTTTCTTCGGGGAACCCATGCCTTTCCCGGTATGGGCGTTATTTTCCTGCCATACACGTGGCCATCTTTTCCTTTTCCAGTCAACCTTATGGCTAACCTTTTCATTATTTTCGGTGCTTATTCTTGGAACCCATGCTTTTCCCGGTAGGGGCCATACACGTGGCCATTTTTTTCCTTTACCAGTCAGCCTTATGGCTAACCTTTTCATTATTTCCGGAGCTTTATTCGTGGAACCCACGCCTTTCCCGGTGTGGGCGTTATTTTCCTGCCATCTACGTGGCCATATTCTCCTTTTCCCGATGCTTATTCGTGTAAGCTTAATGGACACTTTGGCATTACCCCTTTCCTGCCCTTCTTTTTATGCTCCATGCTCCCAGCTATGCTTTCCCGCTATCTCCCCTGCCACCCCTTTTGCACCGTTGGTGGTCTGTTACTTTGCTACTCTGCCGTTCTCTCTGTGTCCCCTATTGACTGCCCGACAGGTTCTTTTCCCCTGACCTCAAATGATTCCTTGTCGTTATTATCGTATCCTGATGTTGTACCTGTCTTTGCTTCTATCATTATTTTCCCATTATGCCTGTTGCCCTCCTGACCCGTGGACCCTGTGGTCTCCTTTATCTTTTAAATCCGTTAAACCCGTTTGAACATGTCTATTCGTTCAACGGCTGGGATTTGTATGTGCCCCCTGTCCTCCCCAGTTCTACCTCTTACCTGATTTTCCTGCCCCCCAGCTCCTTGGCCCCCTACTCATCTCCTCTCCTAGCTCCGTTTTTCATTCCCCATGTGAGTGGCGTCGTTGGTCTGGTGCACTTTGCAGTATTACGATCTCCCCTACAATTCTCGCATCCGTGGCTGAGTTTGCATTCTTTTCCCCAGCTGCCTGGTATCCTATTCTTGAAATTTTGACATTGTGCTGCCACCGTCCTTGTTGACCCATTATTTCCCCTAACACCCCCTTGGGCTGTTGGTAGTATGTTGTTCTGTGAACTGTACTGCCTGCTCTCACCACCTGCTCCCTTGCTTTGCCATACTTGTTCTCGTCTCTACTGCTATTCTATTATTAATCACTTCCGTAATCGTTTTGCCAGTATTACCTTCACCTGCTCCCTTGCTTTGCCATACTTGTTCTCGTCTCTGCTGCTATTCTATTATTAATCACTTCTGTAATCGTTTTGCCAGTATTACCTTCTATGATATCTTCCCGCACTCTGCCCCCTGGTGTCCCATTTTAAAACATTGGATATGTACAGGTTGAATTTTTTCTTCGTCCCACCCTATATCTGGGAAGCAAACCATTTCTTTCCTATATTCGTGGTCATATTCTATCCATTCTCCCCCCCCCAACTGCTTTGTAGACCTTTAAGACTCTCTGTTGGTATGTTACAAATGACACCCCATCTTCTGGGTATTTCTGCAAACTAACAATGGACAAGCCGCCATCCCATTATAAAAAAAGTCCTTGCTACTGGTGCCCTTTTAATAATCCCTTCTCATCCTCCTTCATGTCCTCTACTGATATTTTTTCATTTGTCAAAAGACAGGTCAAAACGTATCAGTGCATTCTTTTCTCCATGTTTTCTCCTTCACTTTCTCATCAATATACCATGCTTGCGTCTTCATGAACCGGCCTTGGGCGTCCTTACCGACTGAGGGCCCTGCCATATTTCGTCATTACTGCTTCTGCCCCTTGTATTGCTACAGTAGTGACCCCTCCCCGTGTCACCGGTAAGCTGGTGGTCGTTCCCTGGGGAATAGACCCTGGCGTACTTCCTTGTGCCACCCCCTGTGGTATGGGAACCCCGTTGCCTGCTGGTCCAGGCCCCCCTGCCCATCGCCTGCACTTCCTACCCTTGCCCTTTTCTGTTCGTTATTGCTCACTACTCCCTTCCTATTCACTCATGCCTTTAAATGCCCCCCCTCTTTACCTTTACTACTTTCCGTCTCTGAAGACGTTACCCCTTGCTTTTCCCTGTGCCTCTTGTGCTTCTTATCCTTCCCTCCACGGGTTCTGGGCGACTTACCCTGAGCCGTGCTGCATGCCTTTAACCTTTTTACCATTTTTCCCCCCCAACTCTGTTATCCCTTTTCACAGTACCTTTCCTTTGCTTCCTCAACGGCGCCTCCGGCTGCTCCTGTGCCCCTCTTGGGTCTTCTCTCGACCTCCTTTGGCCTTGTGGTATTCCATCTTCCTCTGCGCTGCTGCTGGACTCCTCTAGCAGCAAAGGCGACATTGCCCTTGCCTTTTCATCCTTATTCATTACATCAAGCACCCATTGTGCTCCATGCTCCAAGGTTCTGGGCGACTTACCCTGAGCCGTGCTGCATGCCTTTTACCTTTTTACCTTTTATTTAATTTTTTTCAACATGTTATCCCTTTTCACAATACCTTTCCTTTGCCTCCTCAACGACGCCTCCGGCTGCTCCTGTGCCCCTCTTGGGTCTTCTCTCGACCTCCTTTGGCCTTGTGGTATTCCATCTTCTTCTTCGCTGCTGCTGGACTTCTCCAGCAGCAAAGGCGACATTGACCTTGCCTTTTCATCCTTATTCATTACATCACGCACCCATTGTGCTCCATGTTCTTTCTCAATTTTCTTGGCCCATTCGCTGAAATTCTGTTCTCTTCCTGCCCTTTCTTCTGTCATCCTGTGTGAATTGCCTCAGACTTTGCTCTGATTTTTTGCCTCCGAACTGTTAATTTCTTCTCCTCTCCTTCGAATAATGTGTTGGCACGCAAAAATCCTCGTGTGCCGTGTCGCCTGCTCCAAATAACAGAATTTTTTGTTTTAATCTTCACCCCCACCTGTGCCTTGAACCTGCGCCCTGGGGATATGTAGTCAGTATAACGTCCGCCTGAGCTATCTCACAGGCTCTTGCCCCTTCTTCTGCCATCTCGTGAACCTTGCCCCCTCTTCTTTGACTATTGTGTGGGCAACTGATTGGCAAAATTAACTCCTCCGATTCCTCCTTCAAATGTTTGCTTTTCTTGCCTCTCCTTGCAGCCTGTGCCAATGTGTGGCCCCACTGGTCTGCTTCGTGCTTTTGCGGTTGCTTCGCGTGCTTGTGGCACATGAAGCGTTAATTGTGCCCTGCCCATGCGCTGAATTCTTGCACTTTTTTGGCCCTTTCGTCTGCCATGCTTTGCTGATTCGCTTTCGATTGCGCTCTGTTTTTAGAAAATTCAAATGTTTATCAATGGCTGAGCTATATGTGCCCCAGCGCTGTCTTTGGTTTTTCTGCACTCGTGATCAATCCGACAAAAATTATATATATATATATATTTTTTTCTTTTCTTTTCAATCCTCCGTGCGCCTTGAACTCGCCACCTTCTGTTCCGTGACCCTCCGCTCTGCTTGTTGAGCCACGGGTGCCTATGCCCCGTCTCTCTCCTGGTTCTGTTGATAAGTAATTCTTGCCGTGCGGTGTCCCTTTAAGACTTGCTGCTACTTCCTATCACGTGTGCTCTGGTAGCCACGCCCCTTTGTTTTCGTGCTCCTTCCGACTTTTCGCGGGCGTTACCACCCAATCCTGAACTATTACTTAGTTCCTTTCTCACCGTCTTCTGCTTCGCCGACTTCCTCTGCTGCCTTCCTTGCCTCTCCGAACTGCCGTCCCTTCTTCTCCGCGCTCCTGCTGGCTTCGTGGCTCCCTCCCTCGCCTCTCCGACTGGCGTACCTTCTCCGTGCTCCTACTGACTTCGTATCTCCTTCTGTTCTCTGTTCCTCGCCTCCCGACTCGGTCGCGCCACCTGATGCTCTTCCCGGCTCCTTTCCGACTGTCTCTCTCTTTCCTCTACCGACGCTGCCGTTCCCTGGATCCTTCACCACCGTGGATTTCTTCTTCCACCGACCTGGACCAGGTCACGTTCCTTCCAGCGCTGCACCATTTATACGAGGTAAGGGAGTGAAAACATGAGAAGCCCGTAGAGGCAAAACAAAATGTTTCCTTCTCCCCCTTTTCCAGGCCCTGGGAGCTTACCCGTGTGAGGTGAGCTCCTTGCCTGGTTGTGCCTATCCTGCATTTCCTTGGGGTACTTATACCACCCTGGCCCTTTGTTGTCCCGCTGGGGGGGCCGGACCTCCTCCTGCCCCCCTGTTGCTTTCCTCACACCTTTCCCCCATCCGTGTGGGGTTTCCCTAGCAACGCTGAGGGTGGGGGTGCCTCTTGGCTGCCCCTCCCCTTGTATTTCGCACTGTTCTGTTTCCCCCACCCTGCGCCTAACCCCCCAGGCCCTCCATCGTGCCGTACTTTGTACTGCACGGGGCCCGGGGCATTTGGTTTGCTATTGCGTTTTATGTTATGAATGGAGGATAGCACAGGGGCAATGCGCTGGTCTTGGAAGCAAGCACACACAGCCACAGAGGTTCAAATCCCGGATCCGCGCTTGGAAACCGAACTCAGGTATCATATTAGACACGTTATACAAAAAACAATTAAATAAATAAAACGCTGTTTCATGGTGGTTTGGGATAAGCAATGTCAGAAGAGGCAAACTTTATGTAATTAGCAGGTATCTATGCACTGCTCCAACCGCCCAAACTTTCAATGTACGATTGGCCTACAATGTGTAAATTCCATTCTGTGCTGCTCTCCGCCCCACCCGACAGATTCCTTGTGGAGTTCCAATGGTGTTGCAAAGACAGAACCCCTTTGCCCCCCAAGTCAAGTGGTCGTCTTGGAATCTATACCAGTCTCCTCCAAACCGACGCCCTCCCTGTGCTCCTCCAATTCCAGACCAGTGAGATCCGGTCAGATTACCGGCAGAGCTGCTCTTTGCAGGAACGTCAGAGGCGAGGGCGTGTCAAATCTGCGGGCAAGGAGGGCGTGAGTTGCAATAGGACGGTAATCGCTCGCAGGAGAATGTGCGTGAGTGCCAAACGTGCGTGCATTTTTCTGAATCTTGCGCTAACTGCGGTGTGGGGAGTGGGGGCTAGGCTAGTGGATGCCTGCTCAGTCAACATTTGTTTGAGTACTTGGGGGCATTCGGAGCCTTTTGATGGACTCGGCGCCCTTTCAATTAGTGGTTTCCTTATTAATAATGTGTGTTTTGCAGATTGCTACATTTCGCTCCTGAGACCCTTTGAATGCCCTTGCCCACCTCATACTGACTGGCGAGCCTGATGGTCTGATCGACCGATGGGGCACTGCAGCTGGACTAGAGGGAGAATGACAGTGGGGTGCTCTATGATCCCGGGGCCCGGTCCCTCCCCCAAGGGAGGGGAGGTTCCGGCCCAGTCTGCTATCATTTGGTTCCCCTATCTGTGAAAAGGAGGAGCGCCCCCAGACGTATGAACCCCGCGACCTTTTTTGACGCCCAGCTCGCGGGGGGGGGGGGGGCAGGGAGGGGGATGGGGAGCAATGGGCATGAGTAATACAATGGGCACCTGTGGGGCTGGATTATCCTGCAGCTGCAACATCAAGGCCATGGCATGCTTCCAGGTGGTTCTGAAGCAGCTCAACGGATACACCTTTCAATATTTCACCTTTTGTTTCAGTCAATATTCCCAACAATACACCTTCTCGATGAAACTTTCTTCAATTTCATGGGAATACATTAGGCTGCGCGTGCAGGCAAATTCGAGTTAATTTATGGGTGAGCCCGTTTAAATAATCGGTTAAGTTCAATTGATAGTAGTTGATTATCCCATGAATTGAATTACTTACACTTCATAGGGTATTTCCTTTCCTGAGAATGAACTATCCCAGTCAGGAAAAGGATAACATATAAAACCTGCTTAATAGCAGAAGTATACAAACGCTTGCTGCCATTGTTTACCCAACAACATATTAGCAAAAGCAACTGCTGCAAACAAATACATTTAAATTTAATTTACACAATTTAAGGCCCTAATCTACTATGAAGGCCTACTACTGACTAACATGCAAGGCACAACTAAAAGGGGTGACTTAGCTGTGGTGTCAGCAGCAAAGAAAGGAGTTGGGATTGGAGTTAAGGACTTATATAGTGGAAGGTCCCTGCTCATTGGTCTCCTGCAGGGCATGAGCTGTCCTCCATGATGGATCGGGGAGTCCCCCATTACATTGAACTCTATTTAGTTCCGTTTATTAAACTTTTTAGTTTGTAAAACATTTTCTTTGCTGCTGTGGTTTCACAGTAAAGATTGTAATGCATAGTAGGAGCCTCCTGTCTTGCCATAGAATTGAATTACTTCTGGTAAATGGTTTCACTTCTGCAACATGTTTATTTCTGGCTGGGGAGGAGGTGGGGGGCGTAGTTCCTTGAAACACCATTATTAATGACTTTCAAATGAAAGGTTTCGCTTCTGGCAAGAAATAGCTTCCAGGTCAGGGGTCGCTTCGGGTGGGTGCCTTCAGGGGGATGTAGGTGATTTGACCGAATCCATGTTTTCGAAAGCGTTTTTATTGCAGGCTACACCCCCCACGACTCCCCTCCTTCCCTCTACCTTTATTAATATCCCTTACCCCACCCCACATATATTTTATTTAAAACATATTTTTTTAGGGTAGAAAAAATTAAAAACAATTTGGTCACTTAATCCTCGAAAACATTGGATTCAGTCACTTCCACGGTATCGCCTTCAGGGTGCCTTGTGCCCTGTGAGTGACGGGCAAGGGGTAAACTCCCAGTTGATTAGTGGCCTTAACTATTGCCCCCCCCATGACACCCCTTGGGACGAAGCACTATTGTGTTGCACCATAGCGCCTACTGTACTTGCTTTGGTCAGAGGCTCTTAAAAGGTAGCTACACCCACTTATTTATTTATTCATTTATAGAGCGCACCTAACCCTCAGGTAGCTGGGCACATTACGTATGGTAATACATTGTAGTTAATGACAGACAGGTAAAAAAGCAGTGCAAAAGTTTGTTACAAGTAAAATCACAGGCATAAACAGGATGACAGACATGCACAGTTATTGTATTACTGTGGTAGCTGCTCCTTGGATTCCTCCGGTGGGTGGCCCAGCAACACCACCAATCCTAATGGTTGGCTTACCTTCCCGCTGAGTTCCGCCCAATGCCTGTGATTCCTGTGGGTCTATCATAAGCCTTACAAATCATTCCACCTGCTGGGTAGGAAATAAGCCGTGGCATTTGGTGTCTAAAATGGTTGCACAATGATTAACTTTGCTTTCTTTTCATTGCGGCATAGGAATCCCTCTCAGTTGGTTATGATTACAATAGTACCGGTGAGCCAAGTTCACAATATGTTACCCAATATGTATACTGTGCCCGTCACCACCGTAGTGGTCATACGGTGCCTGGCTGTTGACGAAAGGTGGCATATTGGGACCCAGAGAGGGGGCACCAGAACTTAGAATCTGGAAGCAGAGGCGATGGGAAAGAGAAACTAGTGAATAGAATGTCCGAAATCAGAGAGGAAAAACAATTGGGATGGCTGGGAGGGGACACGGTTGCCAAAGTAGGGATGCGTGTTTCTCAAATGGGATACGTTAGTGGTAAGCAGGAGTGTGGCACTCGGGAGAGTACAGCTCCGTTTACAGCAGAGTTTTATTGTGATGGCAATATCTAGAACCGACAAAGCATGGTGCTGGATGGAGTTAGATTGCGAGTGGTTGAGTGATGGACTTGAGAGGTGCTCAACTGGGGCCTAGTAGTGACACAGAGAAAAACAGCAGGTCTTTTGCATCATTATGGATGGCACTTCCATGTGACTATCCGGAGCCCTTGCCAGGGCATGATGTGGCACGGCTGCTACGTATTGTAGTATGAAAAGATTACAAACACCTTCCCCGTCTGGGTGCCCAGCTTGGTGGCAGGCACCTTTCCATGCTGGACTTGGTGCGCCGGCCTTCCCAATCTTTAACAGGAGTTTCTAATTCAATCTGAAAAGGGGAAGCATCTCCCAACACCTGCTCCCTTCTGGCCCCTTTGCAGGATGTGAACATGTACCCATGTGGCATTGTGGTGCCCAGACATGCATAAGTGCCAAGGTATGCTGCCGCACTCTGGTCCCTCTTCCATCATCCTTGTTGCAGTCTGACTAGGCAGGAGCAGTGAGGCTTGTACTCAGGGACGTCAATTCACCAAAATGCCAGCTGTAGCTGAAGATCATATACCCGATGACATCACAGGAAGTGATGCATTATGAGCTTTGGTCCTGGTGACATCACTGGAAGTGACATTACAAAATATAAACAAACCTAAAACAATTGTATGAATAACATAAGCTGCACTAAAGTCTAAAGCAGACAAAAATATACTTTATTTTCCCACCATATATTAACTACAGTGCTGCCCCAATATTTAAGTGGTGCAGCTATGATATGCCATCGACACAACCAGCAGACGCATCTTATGGCAGCACTGCCTCCTATGGCCAGTTACTGCCATCTTACACCTGTTACACCCTCAGGGGTATATTAATAATGTTCTAAATACTGCCGTGCATGCCAGGCCCTGTCATAGTATGCTACATGCTGTTGCCTAGGGATCTAGGCCCAAATGAAGGACGCACACACGGAGAGATAGGAGGAACTTCTTTATTCTTTCACAACTAAAAAGGAAGTGTCATTCGCAGCGCACGTGCCCCATAACCCCCTTGCACAGTCAGACTCCGCCTTTCCAACGGAGGGGGCTCCCGAGCGTTAACCCCTTGAGTCCCGGGTAACACTACCCCCGGACAATATGTCCAAACATCAACTTGACACCCTGTGTCTCAACACATAACTTAACACTCCTCAACAAGTCTCATCGGCTTCTTTATGAGCCGTCTCGGCCTCTCACCTCGAGTCCCCAGATCGGGCTCCTCTTCAATTACTTCACTCGGGGCCACATCCCGGGGGTCCCCTTCCGGGGGAAACCACTCATCATCCCTCTGCATTAGTGGTTCCGGTGAGAGTGCCCTTTGAGCTCCTTCCGTGGGCTCTCTCCTTGCATATGGCCTGAACTGTTGACAGTTTCTGGTGACGGTCCTGTTCTCATCTTCCGCCGTCACCATCGTGCCTTTCATGGCAACAATCCTCAGGGGGCTTGGAGCAAACCTCGGGTCTGTCTTCCTGCTTGCCGGCTGCTGTACCAGGACTTCATCTCCCACCTGGAGCCCCGGCAGTACCGCTCCTCTTCGAGCATCGGTGCGACGCCTCGCATTCTCTTTTGCCACCGCATCTCTCTGGAGGAGATCTTGGTCGGCCGGCTCAGCCTGCACCGTACTCCTCGGGATGCGAGTTCGCACTTCATATCTAAACATGAGCTCAGCAGGCGTCTTGTTTGTGACCTCATGGGGAGTGTTTCTGTAGTCTCTTAACAGGCGGCATAGGGCTTGGTGTGTATCAACGGCGTCCAGCCGTGCCCTCTGAATGGCCTTCTTAATCGATGCCATAAATCGCTCCGCCATTCCATTCGCCTGGGGGTGGCGTGGTGTGATCTTCATGTGCCTGAACCCCAGGTGCTCTGCCAGTGTCCCAAATTCGTGCCCACAGAACGGTGGTCCGTTGTCGGACTTGACCCACTTGGGGATCCCCCACTCACTGAAGACCTCTTCTATCGTTGCCGCAACTTGAGAGAACGCTGTGGAGCTGACTCTCTTGGCAATCGGAAATCTTGAGTGTTCATCCACGAAGAGCAGAATATAGTCGCCCGCTTCAGTGGGCCCGTAAAAATCCATGGCTACTCGTTCCCAAGGGTGCTCAGGTATTTGAGTGTGTTGGAGCGGGGGCGGATGTTCTGCAGGGGCTGTGCACTGACAGGCGTGGCAGTTCCTCACCCACTCGTCCACAGCTGCGTCCAGGAGGGGGAACCACACATGGCATCTGAGCTGCTTCTTTGTGTTCTCGGCTCCCCTGTGACCTTCATGAGCTATGCTAACCACCTCGCTCCTGAGTGTGGCAGGGATGACGATCCTACACCCTCTGAGCAGAATGTTATCGTCCTTTACCGCCAGTTCACCATGGACCCTGGCTAGCCGTTCGATTTCTTGCTTGTTCACCCCCGGGTGAGCTAGAGTGGCTCTGTGGTGATCTTTCCACTTGTTGGCGGTCGTGAGGCTGATCGCCAGGGCTGTCGTCGGATCGGCTGCCGACGCGGCCGCTACCCTTTCGAGTGACAGTGCCGGGGGCAGCGCCTGAGCCGCCACATATTGCACATACGCAACGTCCCCCTTCCGTGCCAGCGGGGCCCCTACTGGGTGTCGGGAGAGGTAGTCGGCGGGGTTAAGGTCGCCCCCCGGGCGATGTACGATATCGTAATCGTATTCCTGGAGGCGGATGCCCCACCTTTCAATCCTCGGTGGCATCTTGGTATGCGGGTTCCCAAACAATGAGAGAAGCGCCTGATGATCGGTGATCAGCGTAAACTTCTTTCCGATTATAAAGTTATGAAAATGCTCACACGCCCAGACCGCTGCCAAGCTCTCCTTCTCGGCCTGGGAGTAGGCTAGTTCAGGCGTTGATAGCGCTCGGCTCGCGTATGCAATCACGTGTCTGGGGTTAACATCTGCGCCACTGGTTTGGGCCAGAATGGCGCCGAGGCCTACTGGGCTGGCATCGACTACCACCTCGGTGTGCCACTGTGGGTTGAAATATGCGAGGCGATGGGCCTCGGCGAGAGCTTGCTTGATGTCCGCAAAAGCCTGTTGACAGGCCTGTGTCCATTCAAACGGCGACTCCTTCTGTAGCAGTTTCCTCAGTGGGTCTGTGATGGAGGCATAGTGGGGGATGTACCTTGCGCAGTATCCTGCCATGCCAAGGAACGAACGGACATCCGCCACTTGTCGAGGCTCGGCGAGGTTGGTGATCGTCTCGACCTTCTCGGGGTCAGGCAGCATGCCGTCCTTGGAGAAGATATGTCCAAAGAACTTGAGTTTTGTTTTGCCGAACCGGCATTTCGATATGTTGAGCGTGAGGCCGGCACCCTGAAGGGCCTCGCAGGTGTCGTGTAGAGCCCTGTCATGGGATTCCTTGGACGATCCAAAGACGAGAATATCGTCACTGTAATTGAGGGCCCCTTTGATAGGTCGGATGATCTGGCGTATAGTTTCCTGGAAGATCTCAGCGGCAGATGAGATTCCAAAGTTCAGCCTCCGGTATCTAAAGAGTCCATCGTGTGTCGCAAACGTGGTTATGGGCCGGGAGTCAGGGTGGAGCTCCAGCTGATGGTATCCCTGATTTAAGTCCAGTTTAGAGAACATTTGGGCACTGTTCAGCATCACAATCATGTCCTCAATACATGGTCCCGGGTGTCGTTCCCGTTGGATCGCCGTGTTGGCCACCCGCATGTCCACGCACAAACGGATCTTGCCCCCTTCCTTGGGTACCACCACAAGGGGGGACACCCACGGCGTCGGACCCGTCGCCGGCTCAATGATGTCGTCGCGGAGCAGTTGCTGGAGCGCCTCCGAAACTGTCTCCTGAAGGTGGAATCCGACCCTTCTGGGATGCTGCGGCACTGGACGCACGTTGGGGTCAATATGGAGCCGGATTGGGGGTCCCCGTAGTTTTCCTAGCCCCACGCAGAGCTTGGGGAAGGCCCCCGCGATGTCTTCTTGTGAGACGAGCGATTGAGTTTGATGGTAGGCAATCACATCTTCCGTGTACCCCTGGCCGGGTTTGGCCGCTGCGGCAGTGATCACGTCACCCACATTCACGTGAATTTCAATCAGTCCGAGGTGCGACGCCGTGAGGTAGCTAAGGAGGCATCGGCTTTTGGCGAGGGACCGTATCACGTGAATGGTCGCATCAACTTGCCGCCCATTCAGGAGAAGGCACTGGGTGAATTGACCCAACGTTTGGAGCGGGGTGGCGGCACCCCACTGGAAAATTCTGGAGCGAGACGGACTGAGCTGTGGCGGGCATGGTATCCTGACGTAGTCTTGTTCGCCCATGATGTTCACTGTGGCCCCAGAGTCAATCATAAACTGAAATTGGCAGTTCGCCATCTTGAGCGGGATCTGCGGGGCCTCCCTGGCCTCTTTGTTGTCGAGGATAAGGTTTACGAACTCATCCTGGTCGTAGTGGTCCTGCGGCGCATAGTAGGCCGCCGCCTGGTCGTCATGGCAGAGGGTTTCCGGCCTGTATTCTGCAGGCGGGTTGTCGTATTCATCCGTGAAATGTCTGGGCTGTTCGGCCTGGTCATACGGAGGGGCATATCCTGCCGCTAGGTATTCGTCCATCGCACGAACGTAACGCCTCTGGCCGAGGCCCTGTTGATATGGTCTCGGCTGGCTGTATTGCAGGGGTTGCGGGCGGAACGGCATTCTGGGGGCCGCCTGGGGCCGCATCGGTGGAAATGGGACGCCCTCCCTGCAGACGGAGTGAAAGTGTCCTTCTCTTCCGCAGTTGGTACATCGCTGGGACAGGGCTGGACAGGACCCTGAGTGGGGGAAAGACATCCCGCAGCGGTAGCACTGTCTTTGCAGCCGCGGGGTTGACATCGGCGGGGCAGTGGATGGTCCATACGGCTGGGGGCCTTGACGGGGGGGCAGTATGGCGGCCACAAATTCCCCTGAGCCCACCTTCGCGTTGTTGGAGTGACCCATGGCCGAGGCCTGCGCATCCACCCTCTCGTGGATGCGGGCGAGTTCACTGACCTCGGGCATGGTGAGCGGTTTCTTGAGGAGCTGTTTCTTGAGTGCAGGGGAGAGGCACCCTTCGATCACCCTCAGCCGGATAGCTTCTTCTAACGAGAACGCATCAAATTGGCAGTTCGCCCCTTTCACCCGTAGACGTGTGATGAATTCGTCGACGGTCTCTTGCGGGAGTTGGGTGCATTGATTGAACAAGTATCTTTCATAGTCCCGATTGACTTCGATAATAAGCAGTTTGTCCAGCGCGCCGATCAGCTTGGGAAAAGTGTCCTGGTCTGCGGGTGGAATGGCCTTAACGACCGTTTTTATTTCTCCCCCTACCAGGTTAAGGAAAATGTCCCTCATATTGGGGGAGTCCCCGTCGCCGGATCCTCTCACAAAGTGTCGAAAATCGTCCATCCAGTCGGTCCATCTGGGGCCTTTGGTGGCCTGCGGAGTCATAGTGAACGGCGGGGGCAGTCGTAGTTGAATCGACTTCGCCGCCCGCGGCAGTTGAGGCGAGCCTTGGCTGGACCCCGGGTTGGAGGTGCTCATGGCCCCTGGGAGAGAAGGCCCGTCCTTGCGCGGGCGGGGTCGCCGTCGCGGAGGTCCGACGGAGGAGGTCCGACAAGGCGGATTCGGCGGAGTGCCGTGCTGCGCGGAGGTGGAGCAGGAGGAGGAGGCTCGCTGGATCGGCCACCACAGGCGGACTGCCGTCGGAGGAGGACTCCGGTGCGCGGGAGAGATCCTCGTCGCCAAATGTTGCCTAGGGATCTAGGCCCAAATGAAGGACGCACACACGGAGAGATAGGAGGAACTTCTTTATTCTTTCACAACTAAAAAGGAAGTGTCATTCGCAGCGCACGTGCCCCATAACCCCCTTGCACAGTCAGACTCCGCCTTTCCAACGGAGGGGGCTCCCGAGCGTTAACCCCTTGAGTCCCGGGTAACACATGCAACCTCACATTACTAGTGCCCTCTTATATAAGGTGAAGCCGATCTGCTGTGTTTAGTCATCATATGCAAGCCACAGCCTCACCAACCCAAGGGCTGTGATCATTGCAACGTGTAGATTCAATCACCTGGGCTGCCATCTTATGCCAGGTAAAACCCGAAATGCAAGATATATGATTACGCTTGTTTTATATAGAGCAAACTAAATTATTTTGTTGGTCTCAATTTGAGAAGTTAAAGAAAATTAGGCCCAGTGAAGTAATCATTTGCCAACGATCAAACATGTTGGTAAAGTGGAGCAGGGATTTGTACCTATTCGATTGTCCCAAATGAACCCATCTGACACCTATCCTACCATCCCATCTTTAATTGTTGAGCTATCCGAATTCCTTTCTACATTCTGCATTAAAAGGTAATTTCCTAAATGAACACAAGTGCATAGAAATAAGCGAGTTGCACATTTTACAATGATTGAAGTTTCACAAGCAAGACAAAAAAGTGGGACTTAAACTGCAAACTGGGAACACTTATCTCCGTGGATGGATATCGGAGCCGCCATTTTGCAGGAACAGCGAGTGCCCGTGTGAGGGGAAAGAGGACACTAATGCGCGCGCGCCGGCGATGGTACGGTGGGTCGCGAAACTGCCGCCGCCCCAGGCCAGCTGGCTATCAGCTTGTTTCCTTTTGGAGGCGACGCCCACTACAATTCCCCCAACAGAGCGTCCTGTGCGAGATCAAAGGCCGTCGACGCTGGAGCAGTTCCGGGGAAGGGGTTAACAATAGGCCTGCGGGGGCCCGTGGGGCTGAGCTAGTAGATCACAGGCACCCTATCTCCCGTCCGCAATCTCAACACGCTTCATTTAGATAACCGCCTCCACTCCACACAGCCGGCGGCGGCGGCCAGGCCAGCAGACAGGCTGCAAATGGCCCCTGTGCGCGAGGGCGGTCAGCCGGGTCTCGGGGGGTTTGCTGCTCGTTGTGGAAGGCCCGGGCCCCAGCCTGTGCTCTGTGTGCAGTGACTGCTTCCTGCCCAGTCCTGGGTCAGTGCTGCTGTGTTCAGTCCTTGCTGTGTGTATGGGGAACAGTTGACATGATGCCCCCCATCCGTGCTGTAGGGATTTTCATTCTGTAGTTTTATATAGTGCCACTAACACTTGGGATCCAGTTTCAGAGTGCTTGGCAACAGGTGTTAGTAATTTCACTGGAGTAACTTTATTCCACCGAACTGTTTTTGAGGGGATTCAAGGTTTGGCGGATCCCTCCAATTGCTCACAAATTTGATGAAAGCAAATAGTTTTCTTAACTTTTTTAATTTTTCGTAATCATATGGTTACCCCTCAGGATCATATAGTTACTGGGCCTTTTCTTTCTGCTGCGTTTGGAGGATAAGTAAGCCTACTCTGCCCTGTTGGAGGGGGTGGCTACCCTATACCGCTTAAAAAATATATATCTTTAATTTCGGCAACCATCCCGAATAATGTGGAAGCCGCAGGCACCCGTGACTATTCATGGGCTGCCCGAATTTTGAGGGCCAGACTCGAAGACATGCCTTAGGGGAAGATTTGCCAAGGCCTCTAGTAATTATCATCATTGCTACCCATGTTCAGCAGATGCACCAGCCGACACAGGGGGCGCTAGAGGGGCAGCTGGCCTAATGGGCCGCCCATCTGGTTCCCCCTTTGCATTGGACTCGTCCCCTCTCCCTGAGGGGGCGGAAGTGCATGCCCCCTAGGGTCTGGCCGGAAACAGCCTGGCCTAGGGAGGCACTTAAATAGCCTGGGCTGAGAGAGCATACTTGTAGCCTGAGCAGGGCTAGGAACGGCCATTAGGATGACTCTTAAGAAAGTGGCCATGTGTCTTCCAAAAAAATGTAATATGGTTTTCCAAATCAGAAAAAAGGGCTCGATCTCATCGCATTTTGTGTGGACAATGTATATGATGTATTACTAGGTAGGGGGCCACGATGGGGATTAGCCCGGCTATGCTATCCGTTTTGTGACCTTGGCAAGATAAAGGCAAAAGTCAGCCTGGAGGAGTAACAAACCCATGTGCGTGTGGGGGCTCCGCCTCATCAGAAAATCACATTTTGAAATTACGCACAGAATATGGCAAAACACGCTCAATCCGTTAACTTTATCAGCTTGGTTTTGTGTGAAGTTCTCAATGTATCACAGCATCACACAGCTTAGCTAGAATAAAAGATAATTGGGTTGCTTTTCGGTGGGTTCCCCATCACCCTGTTGTGTGGCAGAAATCCATGCAAGGGTCCCTGTGTTTTAACGTAAAGTGATCTTATAAAGGACAATTCTGCTATTTTGGCATGCCTGCGGCACCTGACTGCAGCAAAATACAGGAGGGGCCTTATGGGGCAGAGGGAGAGGCACGTGCGAAGCCAGTGGTGTGTGTGCACACTGGAAGTCCCCTTCCCTGATTCCCTGTCAGGATATGTCTATGAGGTTTGTAGTGGTGACACTTGGATATTTGTTTTATCCACAATATCAAATCCACCACCTATTAGCTGAGACCATGGCGGGACATCCACTGTCTGGTTGTGTGAGCATGTAGCAAATAGCTGTCATGTGTGAGGGTCTGTGTTTGTATTAAATTAGTGCAAGGTGGTTGTAGGGTGGCTCGATTAGTTGTCATGGCATGTTAAGTTGTCTTATACCACGATAGGATAGAGTTTGTGCTTTTCTGTTGCTGTCTGAAGAACGAGGAGAAACTGAGGTCTGTGCGTGTCGGCATTCTACCAGAGTTTAGATTGTGTCCACTGGCTTGTTGCATCCGGATGGGTGAGGCCAGTGTCTGTTGCAGGGAATGTTTATCATGTTGGGTGTGTTTGTGTGGGCTTTGGCTTGGACCATAAGGCGTGTGTGGTACTTTAGGGGCATGGGGGAGAGAATCGGGAGTGGGGGTGGTTAGTGCATTGGCTACTCAGTGTTTTTCTAAGAGCAATACATTGGCTATCCCTCAATACATCAGTTACCCTTGAAATTCTTCTGAGTGCAGAGCATCAGCTAACTCTCACAATCCATCTAAGTGCAATTCCTTGGTTTTCCTTGTGGATTCTTCTAAATGACACACCTTGGCTAAACCTCACAATCCATCTAAGTGCAATGCATTGACTACCCTGGAGGATTTGTCTCAATGCAATACCTTGGCTAACCCTCACAATCAAACTAAGTGCAATGCATTGGCTACCCCGGAGTATTCTTCTACGCACAGTACAGAGGCTGGTCTTCATAATTCTACTAAGTGCGATTCGTTGGCTAAACTTCCCAGTTGGGGAAGTGGAGTGGTAGAGGACCCGGAGCGCACACGTCTCATTGGAGTTTCAAGCTAGGCTGGACAGTTAGAGATCCAGTCTGCCTTTGGAATGAAATTGGAAAGAACAGGTTACTCAAAATTACCCCCTATCCAATAGACAGATTCTGAAATAATCCAGGATCGCCTAATGCCTGACCCCTCCCATTCCCCTGTGACCGGAGTAAGGGTGCATATCACGCTAGCATTCCAGTGGGCTATCGCATATTTCAGTTACATTTTTGCCTGTACCGCTCTACTAACCGGGAAGCCTATCCGGCCACACAGGAGCTGCTGTTTTACACAGATGTGGAGAACCCTTTTTTCAATACGGAAGAGCATGTGATCTGCTGAGACTATCATTGGTTTTCATGCATAATAATGTTGCGTTCTTCTATAGCGCGCTTCATGCCAGAGTCCTCCCACTTCTAACCGCTGAACTAATGAGTTATTTCCCTACTGTTGGTACTTGCTTTATCATCCTCGCAAGGCTCATGGCCCCGCCACTGCCTTCAAACTTGCAGAATGCAGATTGTCCTGATGTCAGGGAGCAGTGCTTAATTCTGGAGTTGTGTTTTGTGGGAGCAACTTAGTACTCCTGGGCAATAAAAGCTAGCTCCTTCAAGGGTCCGCTTGAACACATCTCGAGTCCATCATGCAGCCACACATTACTTATTTATCTTGTTCAAACTTCCCTCATTTAAATATTCTCTTTTTACTACAAACACGCCATGCTCTATTCAGTATAAACACCGACAAGGGTCAAATGGAAAGCACTGAATTATTCATGAACACCTGGAAATTGTCCGGCCAGCTCCCATTCCATTGTATACTTTCCCACCTGTGGCATCACATAGCTTGCCCTATGCTGATCTGTCTGCCTCACACTTTTATTCTCGGGAGGATAGCTCAGCGGCGACGCGGGGCAACACAGGTTCAATCCCGGGTCCGCGCTTAGAAACCTCTGGGTATTAAGCGTGTTATATATAACCAATTATAATTATTATAGTTAACTATAATTAATTAGGGGGACTCACTATAAAAACTGAAAAGTGATAGATGGAAAGCTTTGAATCAACTATAGGCACTGGATGCTTTGCTCAGGTCAGCGGGAGGCCCTAACCCTGTAGGGGCAAAGATTGTGTGCATGATGTTAGATGCAATGTTTAGCTCTTTCCTGAAAATGGCCACCAAGACCCCTCTGATGAGCAGACAGCCTTGCATGTCTCCAGAAATCTATTGGTCCAAGTTTGTTTTGTGTTAGAGAACTCACACCGGGCTTCAATAGTTATCCTTGTTAACAGTTACAGTTTAGTAAACCGACCCTAATATTGAGGCCAAATGTCAAATTAATGACTTGATCTTTTATGTATTTACACAAGGTTTTTTCTGTGGAAACAGGACAATGCTATGCACCATGGGTTTGATACCCCGGTAGGACGGAGTTAGCCCTTCACCCTACCGAGCTTGATAAATCGAGTAGTCTGAGTTGCTAGTAATGGTGACACTGATGGATTTTTATAACACTCAGAAACTTCAAGAATCTGATATGAAGTGCTATATAAATTATCAAGTTCTTATTATTATTATTATTAGTCACATTTTCGACACAGTCAACTCAGCCTTTTGCATCCTTCAGCTTCAGGCCAATAGGAGTGCCTTTGGGTTGGTCGAGACATTACGAGAAAATGTCAATGCTATGCGGATGACACCCAACTTGTTTTCAGGCTCCCCTCTGCCACCTCTTCTCCTTCTCTCATCTCTGACTGTCTGTCTGCAATCCATGAGTGGTGCGCCACCAACATTCTCTGCCTTAATACCAGTAAAACAGAGATCCTCCTCATAGGCACACCTGCACTTTCCTTTCCTGTAACTCTGGCCGGCCTCACTTGGCCCTCTCCCAGCTCCCACATGCGGGGCTAAGAACCTTGGGGTCATCTTTGACTCCACAATCTCCTTTTCTCCTCACATCTCGGATACGTAAAAAAAAATCTAACTACCAACTGCACCTCCTGAGAGGTATTCTTCCTTTCCTCTCCTTCCCTCAGAAGTTCATTGTCTCCAGAGCTCTGGTTCTCTCGAGGCTGGACTATTGCAACACCCTCTTTCTAAATCTGCCTGCAACCACTCTGCGTCCTCTGCAGCTCATTCAGAACAGGACTGTGATACTTGTCCTTGGCCTCAAGCCCTGGGATCGTAACTCTCTTCATTGGCTCCCAGTGGCTGCAAGGATTAAATTCAAGACCCTCTAAATTGTCCACAAGGCTTTCTGGGGCCTGGGTCCACAATACCTTCAACTCTCCCTCCGTAAATACATTCCTACTCGAGCTCTTCACTCCTTCACCTCCAACTCCCTCAGGGTCAGTCGCTTCTCCAAGCAACAAGTTGGGGGTAGATCCTTTTCCTCAGCCGGGGCCTCCCTCTGGAACAGCCTCCCTGAAACTTGAGGAGAACCATCTTCGGTTCCAGAAGCACTTTAATACCTTCCTCTTTACTTATGCCTTCGCTCTTCCTCTCCCCTGCTAATCTGCCTGCTTTGGCACCGGCATACCTGCCTAACCTCTGGGTTTTTCCCAGAGACTCTGGGTTTTTAACCATTTCTCTGGGTCCTTGTGGAAGACCTTAGAATCTCAGGGTTTTTGATGCAGTTTCTTGGTCTCGTCTGATATTCAATCCGATTGGCTGCAAAAGACTGTTGCCGGTAGCCAATTTGGTGGAGATGAGGGTGGGACACGGAAACTGCTTAGAAAACCGGATGGTAGCTTCTCATCATCTGCCACTGCCCAGTCCGCCGACGTCACAGCCTGGGAAGTCTAAGCGTCTGATTGGCTAGACATCATGAAAGAGGTTGGCCCTCTATTTTCCTGAATAGGCCACAAACATGCTCCTCTTCCGATTGGCTTGCTCTTTCTGTCCTGCCATCAAGCGACAACGCAGATTGGATTATTTCTTTCACTTTACTTTATCCCGGTAGTGCGCCTGAACACTAATTTCATCCATAGCAGATATTTAGAGCTGGCGAGTCTTTGGGTGAAAATGAAAAGAACAATTTTTTACCTGTACAGCACACATGTTAACGTGTTCAAAAACACTATTTGAAGAAAATATCCTCTCAAGGTTTTGTGTGTGTGTATTTATTTTATGGAAGGCGAAATGCTATTTGTCCTATGCAATTTGGGTGGTTATGAAAAACGAATTTAATGAAATGGGCATATTTCAGGTTGAACTGCAAATTTCTGACGACGTCACATCACAATGCATTTGTTGATTTGCCCCTGCAGTTTGCCTTATGTTTTTGATAGGTGGGCGGGGTGTGTTGGCGGAGCTGTGTGCAAATGGGCGGAGTCTTGTGGGGCTGTGGGTGGGGCATACATCTCAGGGTTTTGGATTTTCAAATGTAGGCAGGTATGGGCACTGAGCACCTGGTTATCCTCTGATTTCGGGCCCAGAGCCCTGCCCTCCCAGCCACACACCCACACTGCTGCTTGGCATCCCCTGTACTTGGGTCTGTGGCTGCAACCCTACAGTCCTCTTCCAGCACTTATCAGACAACCCGTTGTCTACTCCTTATTCTCGCACTTAACCACCTACTGGCCGCACTACCTGTTGTTGTTCTATCACGTGTTCAGCACGCTCCACCCACCCTTCACTTTCCCCTTCCCTTGCCCGTTATCAATGTCACTGGGCCTAATAAGATCGTTGTTTTATTCTCCCTTGTTTCCCCTCCCTTGCCTAGTTGCGCTTTGAAACACTTGTGTATGGACGTGATACAAATAAAATATCATATCATAATTCAGCTTGGGCTGGGTGACCCTATAAATAGGCAATGCATACTTTTATTGGCATTAGTGTTTCCAGAAATGGGGGAGGGAGGGAGATGGCCTTGATATGAACATGACCTTGAGAATGTTTCTGAAAACCCTGCTGCCGTATTTTAAGCTTATAAATCAACAATACAAAGAATATTCTGCCTCTTGTCCGGAATACAAGGGGCCGTCTTTTACCTGCTCGGCTACAACAACCGCCATTTTGTGATTCCCAAATCCCGCCCCCTGCGTTTTCCAACACTGGCTGGGGTGCAGTTTCGAAGCAAGCCAATAAAGAGATGCACTGGGGGTTTCCTCTGCCTGTCTATTTGCTCTGTCTTTTATGGGGCGCTATAAAGTTGTTTATTGCAGGTACAGTCTCCTGGCTCCCCGCGGGCACTTTTGTGTCTCTGTAATTGCGCAGCTTCAAGGGGGTGGAAATGCAGACAAGGCATTGTAAAGAGCCAGGCTGGGAGGTTTTTGGCGGTCGGGGTAGTATCCTCAGGAGCTGTGCTTTTCGGAATTCTCTGCATTTAGAGAAATAAAACCTTGGCGCCGCAGCCGCTTCGAGAACGAGAAACAGTAAACAGCGAATGCAAGGCAAACTCATGCAGCCAAACTAAGTTAACAGAACTATTTCAGAACTGACGGCCCTCACACACTATTATTCACTCCTTGACTAGCTGATTTTTTTTTTATCGCCAGAAAAAGCATCAAACTAAAATGCAGTCACGTGATATATTTCTCTTCAAATCCCATCATACAAAAAAGAATACATACATATATTAAAATGCAGCAAGCGGTGAACGCTTAATAGTAATAGTAAAAAAAAGGCCCAATTCGCTGGAGTAAAAGGAAATATTGCAGCATACTCATGCTGTGTCCGTTGTTGTCATCTACTTCCGGTGTCCATCCAAACGGCTTTATCACATGAAAGCAAGACAACTCTTGCAGCAGTTGAAAGAAAATGTTGTTGAACGTGCTTTGCTTTGCACGGTTCGCAGTGATGTGTTTGTTTGTGTGTGGTGTGGAGTTTAGTCAGGATCAGTAGTGCTGCAATATCCTGGGAATAAGAATAAGCACCGAATATAAAACGGTGAAACACAATAAAGCATCTTGAAATGCATAAAGTAAATTACAGCTACATCTGTTCTTTTACTTGTTTTAGAGCTAAAAAAAACGAATTCTGCCCAAACGTGCTTTAAGAATGTGCTGTTGCTTGTTTATTTGTTTAGTGGCGCAAGTAGCTCAACTCGGCGCTCCTTCTATTGAATATAACTGTTTCCATCCTTGAACCGATACTTTGAATATGGGGGGCCCCCTTCCGTGTTCACAAGCACCCTTCCCTTCCCTAAACCATACCATTGGCGACCAGAAGTGTCCGATTTGAACAGAAATATTAAAGTGATTTTTGCCTTTTTCCGTTTTAGCTTAGCTTAGCTATTTTCCATAAAAATAATTTGTGGCTCTTTTTTTCTCTGCAATCTTCATTTTTGCTGAGAGATTTTTTTCTACTTAATGCACTCAACAAGTCTCATTTCACTCAGTTGAAGGCCATCAGGTCTGTTTTTCTTCCTTTGAATTCGTGTACTGCTTGCCGTGTATTCACAAAGGAAAGGGAAGAGCGACAACCACCAGAATGCAAAGGACAAAAACAGCGGTACACTGGCCTGCAGGGACTCTGGAGATTTCCGGGAAGGCCTCTGCACCATAGTCCTCTTCCGTGTCTGTACTCTGGTTTTGTGCTGCTCTTTCCTTCGCTCCCATCAATCCCACCCACTTCCTCCCATCTCTCCTCATCCCCCCCACATCCTTTTGAAGTAAACATTTTGTTATAATGCTTCCAGTCTGCTGATTCTCACGCTTAACACATTTTAGAAGGGGGAGCGCGCGACATGCGTTTCTCCCCGGGGAGGTTTTGGGCGCTGCACCGGGCGGGGATAGATTGCCTCCTCCCTTAGGTGATATATACAGGTGCCGGCGACGGTTCAGGAACTTTTGTCGGTTAACGCTGTTCCGTGTTGCCTGGACCTTCGCTGGTATCGCTGCTGGGGTAGCCTGGCGAACACACGGGAACGAGCGTGGGACATGGTAGGGAGCAGGGGAGCGGTGGTGGGGAGAGGGTAAAAAAAATAATGGAAAATAAAAAATACTAATAATAATGAGAGGGACATAGTACCTTTGCACCGTTTCTGTTCTAGAGTGGTTTTCTACAATGGGTTGGGGTTTAAGGGTTTTGCCGGGTACATCAGGCAGGTGATGGGCTGCACTCCGGTTGTGGGGTGGGTCGTGTTGCGGGTCAGGCGGGAACTGTGGCGTGACCGGGGGGGGGTGTTGGCGGTCTCCGGATGCCGCCGTCCGTGAGCCCCCCATCCCCCGTGACACAGAGACACGGAGACAGCGGTGTTACCAGTGTGGGCTCCCCGGTGATTGTGTTGTCACCGGGAACGCCCCGTTTATTTAACAGCGCACGCGACAGAGTGAACGTCACCCCGTCGCGTGCGTACCCTCCTCCTTTTCCATAACAACAAATTGGAAACAGGAGGGACTAACTATCACACGTTTATAAAGCACACAACTCTGTCAATTCCAAAAACCCTCATTTATTCACAGCCACCCTGGATCCCCCGCGGGTACCTGTCACGGCCTGACCATTAGCCCCCGTTCAGCCTCCCCAGCTCAGTCCGTCACATAGTCTGTGAGACGGGCAGGTTTCCCACGCCCTGTTCTCAGGGGGTACCTCCTGCCAACGTCCCTGGCCGGTGTCTCTTGACCGGGTCTGCCTCGAGCCGGAGAGTCCACGGCGGGGCTGTCACCCCCACCTTCATCCAAGGCACCCTCACCCTCTCGGTTGTCCGGGCTGTCCACTCTCGGGTCGCCGATTCTCCTGAAGAATGAAGCATTCCTTGTTACAGACGACGTCCCATCAGAGGCTGTTACCATAGAACCCTTGACCGCCACGACATCTAGAGGAGCGGGTTCATATGTGAGGGACAACTTTCCTTCTAGGTGACGTACCCTTAAAAGGCCAACGCCACAGGCGGGTGGGGGGGGGGCTCAGTGGCTGTTGTGGGTCCAATTGCCGGAGCCGGGTGCAGTGCTCAAAGGGGTCTGCCAGGGGGCAGTGTGGTGTGCAGCTCGCAGCGTTTCCTGCTTCTGTTGTGGGCTAGTAGGCCAGTGGGACTGGGGCAGAGGGGCTCGCCTTCATGCAGTAGACCACACATTTGAGAACAACGATGTGGACCTAATCTTAATTGGAATTGCAATTCCCTAGGAATATATGATTGGGGGCAGGGGTTTACAAGTAAAGGTTTAGTCTAGGAAAAAATGTTATAATAAAAAAGAAATAATTATATAAGAAATTTACACAAAGTGCTAGGCAGAAACAGTGAGTGGGCTTTTGCCACGTTTGGTCCATGGTGGACCCGGGTGCTTCTAGCCCCCCTTGCCCTAGGCTTCCAAGGGGGCCCAATGGGGGTCAGGGGGTTCCAAGGGGTAGTTGGTGTGGTTCACTCATTGGGGCTAGGCGCTGGGGTGCTAGATTGTGGCCCCTTATCCGTGGGGCCTTGATTTAGCTGTAGGGGGTGAAGTGGGTCAAAGAGGAGGGGGGTGCTGCTCAAGGAGAACAGGGTCACCTTTGGGGGTGGGTAGGAGGGCTCAGTACGGCCACATGTTTTGTACACAGGGGGACGGGAGTTGGCAGAACACTTATCTCCCAGGGATCACCAGCGTGGGAGGGGCTAGGGCGCACCCAATACAACAGGAGAAGAAAGGGAATAGTACGTCCCTGGGCCGTATATCTCAGTGTAGGGACGGCCCCCCCCCCCCCTCCAGCGGCAGTGCCGCGGCGAAGACGTTCTAAAGAGTGGGGACAGTTTTGGACAGCTTCCCCCCAGCAGCGATGCAGCAGCGATGGAGTTTGCAGTGAGTGGTGAGAGATTTGGGCGGCTTGCCCCCAGCGGCGGTGCAGCGGTAATGGGCTGTGCACTCCACACTACAACAGGTTGGAGGAAGAGGCGAGCAGGATTTGAACTGAAGTTGCAGTGGTGTTTGGCAGTGTGAAGGTGATGCAGGCGAGATATTTGGTGGGTAAAGGATGTGATTAAATATAATAAACAATAAATGAATAAAGAGAAATAAATAAGAAATATGAAGGAAGAGCGGATATCCCAGGTTGGAGTAGGATTGGGACGGTAATAATAATAAAAGAAATGGCATTGGAGAACTTGAAGGGCAAGAAGCTGGATTGGAAGGGATGATGAGGATGAAGAGCGTGACAGTGGGATGAGTATGGGGTGGGGAAGGAGTAGATGATGTGATATGATAAGTCATTTATAACGCTCCGGTATACAAGTGTTCCTGGGAGGGCCAAGACGAGGGAGGGAACACAAAGGGAGGACAAAACAACGATCTGACTAAGCCTTGTGTCATTAAAATTGTGCAAGTGTGTGATTCATAGAGCAAGGGGTAGGGAGAGGGAAAGTGCAAAGTAGAAGGGGGCTGTAGGGTCCAGAGACCCTAGTGTGTGGTAGTCCTGGAGGAAGGCCATGAGCTACCGGTCAAGGGAGGGCCTGGTACCCCGGAGTCTCTGAGGGTAGCCAGTCGGTGCAGTATACAGGCGGGTCAGCAGGGGAGAGCGAGAGAGAAAAGCAGTAGAAGAAGAGTAAGGTCATGAGCTGTTCCGGAGTTTCAGGTGGTCTGGCTCAAGTTTGAGAGGGGTAGGGAGGTCATTCAGAGGGAGTTACCTGCAGGTGAGAGAGATCTACACCCCACTCTCGGCCAGGCAAAGAGTCTGAACATCCGTGATTTGGAAGTGTCTAAGAAAGGGGCTTGAGAAGGAAGGAGCGAGAAGAGGGAAGGTGAAGATAGTTTTGGTTCTATTTTAAAGTGAGGACAGGTATTGGATGCTAAGGTAAAGGGTGATTGGTTAAGTGAGAGAAGGGACCAGTAGTAGAGGTGAAATAGGTGGTGGCCTACTCTAGGGTTAGGTGCCATGTGATATCGGGCCCAGGCCCGGTATTGAGCAAGAAAAGGGGTGTTGTGGTTGTACGGCCCCTCTGGGCCTTATGGCGTAGGAGCTTGTTGATACCGCATGCCCACCCTGGGGCCTTTGTGTTGCCCAGTTATTGGTTGCCCCACCTGGGACAAGGCTTGGGGAGGGGTCAGAGGGCAGACAGCAATCTTTGGGAGATGGTTTGCAGTGGGAGGGGTAGCGGCAACAAGGTGGAAAGGGCTTCTACAAGAAGGAATAGTGGGGATAAGCCTAATGGGCCAAGATGTTGTTGGGGTTGCGTGAACGGCATAACACAGGAATAATTTTGTCGTACCTCTTTTAGTTTTGTTGGCTTAAGGGGATGTTTGGTTGGTTGACAGTTCAGTTAGGTGACAGTTAAGATGGTTCATTACAAGTCAGCAAAGCAGTTTAGACTAGTGGGGAACTTGGATGATCGAGGAGGGGGAGAATGGGGATGGGCAGAAGTAGGCTTTAAGGGCAGTGGACGAATATGGTAGCGGTGTGGAGTTATGCATTCTCGGCACAGGGATGGAGAGGATGGCTTAAAAAAAGGAGGAGAAAGGTAAAATGGTATGAAAGGAAAAGATTCAAGGATTTATAAAAGAAAGAAAAATGGTGGGGTGTAAAAAGGGGCTATATCGGAGGATGGGTGCTCAGGTGAAGGAGCAAAGTAGAACGGCATACCAGGGGATAAAATGGGCAGTGTTGCTACGTGAAGTAGCAGGGGGTGTGGATTGAACTGCATGGATGGGTGTGCACGGACAGCCCCTGGTGCAGTGGAGGAAGCAGCAATGATGGAACATTTGCAAGGGTGAGCATGGGGGCGCAGTGGCCTAGAAGGAAGGATGTGGTGTCATACCATGCAGTGCTCAGAGGGAATTGAACTGCATGGACAGAAGACACAGTGTGGCAACCGGGAAAGAGAAGGGGACAGCATGTGAGGTACGTAGAAGAGAGCAGAGGAGCAAGTATTGACAAGGGTGAACACGGGGGTACATTGACAAATGAGGAGGGGGTGGAGTTACTGCGTGGGGGAGGAAATAAACTGCATGGACGGAGGGCGCAGGTACAGCCCCCACTGCAGCGGGGGAGCAATAAGGAAGGGTGCTGGGTAAGGAACAGGGAGAAAATGGGTATGGTCGGGGTGACTACATTTATCCTGCTCCAGCTGTAGATCCCTGATTGGTCCACCCTCTGGAATAAAAGCTGGAACAGAATAAAGCCAGGGATATCGCATAGGGGGATTAGAATCATTTAAATACAAAGGAGTGTGGGAGCCCCTCTACTGAGAATGAACATAAGTCAAATACCCTGTTCTATGGAATTTCTTCCACCCAGAGGGTCTACAACCACGTATTAGCTCAGTGCACCCTTCACAGAGATGAAATACCCATTTGCATATCAGTCTTTGTCCCACCCACAAGGGCAGTCAAGCACCGAAATGCTAGGCAATTCTCCTCTGAACAAGAGTACCATTAGCAACCCCAGGCACGTGTTTCGGCCTTGTTGGGTCTCCTCAGTGAGGTGAAGCTGAGCCTCTCTAAGAACAGTGAGCAAGGGGTCCACGTCTGGATTACCCTGGGTTACTAGGGTAAAACCCTAAGTTTTACATGATTAGCAGTCAGTTATAATTGCAGTTAAGCCTTTACATGTGTTCATTATTTGCTCAGAGGCAGGCATACACATTGAATTACAGAAGACAATCATGACATGCAATTCTGATAGGCTATGGTGAATACTATTGGAACTCTAGGCTGAATAGGCAGGTTTTTAGATTTTTTCAGAAAGACCATAAAGAAGTGTAATTTCTCAGATGTGTGGGGAGGGTGTTCCACAGTTTAGCTGCTACTAGAGGCAAACGTGAACCGGCCTGTTTTCTGTTTTATGTATCTTGGCAACACATTGAGGTTGGCATATGGGGAACGTGTTGGTCTGTTGGACTGCATTTTACTGATCTGATTCCTGGGGTAGGCAGGGTGCATTATGAGTGAGGCATTTATGTGTTAAGGTGAGGATTTTAAATGTAATCCTTTTGGACTGGCAGCCAAAGAATATTTTGTCCAGTGGACGAAATACGTTTGTTCTTGGGAATATTGAATGCAGCTCTACTGGCATTGTTTTGAACAATTTGCAATTTTCGGAGGTTTATGTTACAGGTGCCAGCAAAGAGTGAGTTACAATCATCAATCATAGAGAGGATCAAGGCTCTGGCTAGGGTGATGCTGTTGTCCGATGAAAGTAATGGTCTCCTAGCTCTGATTAATTTTGAAGTATAAACTGAGGATGAAACAATGGCATTAACACCGTCTATTTAGGGTAAGGGCCAAATCAATGTGGACCCCTAAAATTTTATTTCATTTCCGACAGTGATGGTATTGCTGTCGATGTTGAATGATTTGTATTGTTGAGAGAGGTTGTATAGTTTAGCTTTATTGCCGATAAGAATTAACTTGGTCTTGTCGTCATTGAGGCACAATTCATTTTGCTCCATCCAAGCCTGGATTGCAAGGTAGATTGTGTTGAGATTTTTAGTATCAGTGTCATAACATCCTGTGATTGGTATAAGTATTTGAGTATCATCCGCATACTTTCTATGCGTGATGCCCATTTTGTCAAATTTGTCAAATAAAAGCTTTGTGAAAGCATTGTACAAGGTAGGGGACATGCAGGAGCCTTGTGGTACGCCACATGTCACTGGGGCTGTGGGGGCTACTGCAGTGTTGGAGAAGACACTTGTGGAATGGTTTGAAAGAAATGATTCAATCCATTTAATTGCTTGGGGTGAAGTGGACGACAGTTTCAAGGTGTTGGCATAGGATTTTGTGATTGACCAAATCGAAGGCTGCTGATAGGTATTGATATTGATATTTTATTTCTATCGCGCTCGTACACAAGTGTTTCAGAGTGCGACAAGGCAGGGGAGGGAAACAGGGGAGAACAAAACAATGATCTTACAAGCCCCAGTGACATTGAGAACGTGCAAGTGCATGGGAGTGGGGCAGGGGAAAAGTGCATGGAAGCGGGGAGAAGTGGACAGTGCGAAGCAAAGGAGAAACAGATAAATAATAATGAATAAATAAATAATAAAGGCAACAAACAGTGGTAGTGCAGCCAGCAATTGGCAAGTGCTAGGTTTAAGGCAGCAGACAGGGTAGGTCTGATAAGTGCAGGAAGAAAAAGGGGGGGGCCGTATGGGTACAGATGCAGTCCCCAGTGCAAGGGGTGGCCCGGAGGAGGTGCGGGAAGGGTGGCAGGGTGAGCAAGTACCTGGGCCCAGAAGACAGAGGGTGGCCAGGTCCACGGTGCCAAGAGAGAACAGATCAGCAGGGGAGAGGGGGAGCGAAGGCAGCAGAAAAGAGGAAGGTCTTGAAGTGGTTCTCCTCAGGTTTTAGAGTGGCAGGGAGGCCGTTCCAGAGAGAGGGCCCAGCCGAAGACAGAGATCTACCCCCAGCTCGTTTCTTTGAAAAACGACTGACCCTGAGGGAGTTGGAGGTAGACGAGCGAAGATTTCGAGAGGGGAGGTATTTTCAGAGGGATAGCTGAAGGTATTTTGGACCCAGGCCCCAGAAGGCCTTGTGGACAATGCAGAGGGTTTTGAATTTAAACCTTGCATCCACTTGGAGCCAACAGAGGGATTTCAGAGCTGGAGAGATACAATCCCACGGCTTGAGGCCAAGGACAAGTCTTGCAGTCCTGTTCTGGATTAGTTGCAGAGGGCGGAGAGTTGAGGCAGGTAGATTTAGAAAGAGGCTGTTACAATAATCCAACCTAAAGAGAACCAGAGCTTGGGAGACCATGAGCTTCTGGGCGAACGAGAGGAAAGGCAGAGTACCTCTGAGGAGGTGCAGTAAGAAGTTTTACTTTTTAGAGACATCCGAGATGTGGGCAGAGAAGGAAAGTGTGGAGTCAAAGATGACCCTGAGGTTCTTAGCCTCGCAGGTGGGGGTAGGAGGAGGGCCAAGGGAGGCCAGCCAGAGAGTGCGGGGAAAGGATGGTGAAGGTGTGCCAATGAGGAGGATTTCCGTCTTGCTGGCATTCAGACAAAGATCATTGGCGGCACACCAATCTTGAATGGCAGTTAGGCAATCGGAGATGAGGTGGCAGAGGGCAGCTGGAAAATGAGTTGAGTGTCGTCAGCATAGCACTGGAAATTTTAGCAGAAAATGGCAATGCAGTTTGCAAGAGTTGCCAGGTATTGATTGAAAAGCCAGGGCGAGATGTTAGACCCCTGGGGAACACCACAGGTAGAGAGGAAGATAGATGATAGGAAGGACCCAAGTTGGACCTGGGAGGGTCAATCAGAGAGGAAAGAGGTCAGCCAGGCCAGAGCCTGATCAGTGATACCTAGGTTATCACAGAGACAGTTGAGCAGGATGGTATGTTTGACGGTGTCGAAGGCAGAAGAGAGATCGAGGAGGATGAGGACAGAGAGAATGTTAGAGTCAAGGTTGGACAGCAGATCTTCACAGATGTTCAGGAGAGCAGTTTTCATGCTTCTAGCAGCTCTGAAGCCAGACTGGCGGTCATGGAGACAGCCAACAGAATTAGAATTAAAGTTACGCTGAGATATGGCCAACTTTTCCAGGAGTTTGCCCAGAAAGGGAGTAATGGACATTGGGCAATAGTTAGCTGGACAAGAAGGATCAGCTGTGGGTTTCTTGAGAAGAGGATGCACAAAAGAGTGCATCAGAGGGGAGTGGAAGGATCCTGAGGCAAAGGAGTGGTTGCAAAAATCAGCAGGGACCGGAGCGAGGGTTTCAATGTGGTCCTTGATGGTTTTAGAGGAACAGGGATGAACTTATTTTGATGAGGCTTTCATAGATCGGACTTGTCTTGCGACATTGTCAGGGGAGAAAAGAGGAAAGGACGAGAAGGATGGTGGGGAGTGGCTAACGGAGGATCAGCAAGCACAGATGGGGAGGGGAGGGGTGGGGGTGGATAGGCTGGACATTATGTCCTGGGTTTGTGAGATAAAGTGAGAGGCAAGGGCATTGCAAAGAGCATGGGAGGCAACAGGAGGGGTAGAGACTGCTGCAGGGTTGGCCAGCTCCTTGCAGATTTTAAAGAGTTCAGCTGAGTTGTTAGATGCTGCAGAGACACAAGCTTGAATGTGGACTCTCTTCTTGGTGAGGACAGAGAGTCGGTATTGCCTTTGTAGCAGGCGACAGGCCAGTTTGTCAGAGGATGAACAAGAAACCCTCCATTTCCTCTCAGCCGCCCTGCACTTACGTTTAAGTGTAGCTAGGTCAGAGTCATACCAGGAATTGCACTTGGCTTGCACTAGGTCTATTAAAAGGAGGATGCACAGGTCCCCTTTGTCCTTAAATTGGTCCATTTGTGTTTTTAAATTCAGGAGCGCCGTTCAGTTCCGTGACCTGGTCTGAAGCCGGATTGTCTGAATCCTAGAAGATTGTTGAGTTCCAGGAATTTTTAGATCTGCAGATAGGCTGCACGGTCGAGAATTTCTAAAAGAAATGGAACTGTGGTGATGGACTGGAAATGTGAGGGGATGTTAGGGACCAGAGTAGGTTTTTTTAATAGAGGTTGTACCCATGCTTCTTTTAAGTCATCGGGTACTGTGTTAGTGGCAAAGGAGCTATTGATGAGGCTAGTTATGAAGGGGGCTAGTTTCTTGGTGCATTCTTTTATCAAGGTTGCAGGACACGTGTCGCCTTTGCACCTCGAAGGTTTGAGGCCTTTGATGATATTGATAGTATCCAGTATAGACACAGGCATGAATGTGAATTTACAGGTCTTGTATAGTTATGTGGTGGGAGGTATGGTGGGCGTGGTCAGATTGATGTTAAGTTTGATTTTTTTTTGTTTGTTCTGTTTCATTTTGTAGTAGAGATTTTGTTGGCTTGGTCATGTTGTACATTAGAGCACCATTGTGCATCTTTGATAGAGTGGGCAGGTGAGGGGGCAGGTGATTCAAGCACCCGGAGAATGGTGAATAATTCTCTGAAGTTGGATTGGGCATTCTGAATTCTTTGGTTGTAGATATCACTTTTAGCTTTGATGATGGCTACCTTGTAAGTGGTGGAGGTAGTATGGAAAAGGGCTTTATTATAAGGCTTTGGTGACTTAGCCCAGTTGCTTTCGGCAGACCTTTTGGTTGCATGCAACGTTAGTAGATCAGAGGTGAACCAAGGGTTATTATGTGCTATAGGTTTGGCTTTTTTAAGTTTCAGAGGGGCTACTTTCTCAATGGCTTGAAACATAACTTTATTGTATAGCCTGACCAGTGTTGACCGGTCATTGTCAGAGATGATCGTATCAGTATAGCTGTTAAGAGAGGTAGCATGTTATCATGATTGATCTTTTTCAGGCTTCTGGCAGGTGCCATAGGTACTAGATGGGTATGTTTTGGCATTTTGTTAATTAGGATGGTGGAGAAAATTATGGTGTTATGGTCTGACCAGGGAACCAAGGTATTAGAGAGGATATCAGTAACACAGTTGGAGTCAGCGATCCAATCAAGGATACGTCCCTTTTCATGGGTAGGGAAGCAGAATCTGTGTGTAAACCTTGAGCTTTGTGGTGATTAAATGTTGGCTTAACCAGGGAGATGATCACACAAACAATGATGGGTCAAGACTGCAGAGGAGAAGGTGATTATTTCTGTAGCCCAATCAATGCGAGGATAATGCTCACAAAGTCAGGAAGTCCCCAAAGGGATTGGAAATTTAGGAGAATCAATAATATCAAACCAAACCTTTTCACAATGTGTATTTTCACAAGTCATTTGGAATATGACTGTTTGCACAGTAACATCCCACTTGTTGAACAGCAAGGGACTTTGCAAGTTGGTGGTCCATAAAGGCTCTCCAGGTCCTCGGAATCTACGAGATCTACTGTGGGAAGTGCTAAACTTAATAATAGCAAATTGATTTCCAACAGAAAATGGGCACCTGTGTAGCTGGACAGCTGTCCCCCTTGTCAGACATCTAAGATGAGGCACTGGCATTTCCCTGTAGCGGAGGGCAATTCCTTACATAATGGGCCTCATTACGAGGTTGGCGGTAGCCGTGCCGGTAAAACCGGCACTGCTGTTGCCAAACTCGTGAAATTACTGGCACCCGACAATAGGGATGTATGGGGTCATTCCGACCCAGTCCGTCCCCATTGCCAGGTGCCGGTATTCATTACTCCCCATTCCCATTAAGCCCTATAGGACCACCAAGCTAGAAAACCATTATATTAAAAAAAGACAGTCACTATAGGGCTCAATGGGAATGGGGAGGTCAGATGCACCGGCACCATTCATGAACGGTGACGGTGCATTCGACGAGTTGTGCTCCCGGGTGCCGTTCTGCCCGCCAGGTCAGACCTTGCAGTCAGAAAGGCACCTGCGAGCATAACTTGTAGTTTGCCGTTCTGATAGTAACGGCGCCGGTAGCTTACCGGTGCCATTACTACCGGACCGGCAAACGTATAATGAGGCTCAATGTCTGGCCAACCCACAGTACATACATAGGTTTCCCGTCCTCTTTTGCCATTTGGACTGTGTAAGGGGCTTCCGTAACATCCCCTGAACCTTCCCGAGACTGGGTGGCTGATGGTGAAGGTGAAGGGCTTTTCACCAGAAGCTCCATTATCGTTTTTCTTGTCCTTTTCTCTCCTTTAGCAAAGTTCTATCTGCAGAGCAGCTTGAATAGGGGCGGTGGAAGTACCTGGCGAGGAACCATAGGTGACATGACATCTTCAATCCCTTTCTTTAACTCCTTGTAAAATATGTCCGCCACCGTTTCATCTGGCCAATTCACTTCCAAAACTAGCTGTTGGAAAGGGGCAATATACGGGACCACTCTCTGGGACCCTTGGTGTAGTTCCAACAACTCAACCTGTGCTATTTGTTTCATCTGTCTTCTTTCAAACATTAGCTTCAAGTGTATTTTGTATTTATTGTGTTAGTAGGGTAACATAATCTTTTAGCCAAGGATTATCCTGAAGAATTAAGCGTGTAGCCCAACTCAAGGCATCTTTGGGGGAAAAAAGACAGCATAAACCTAACCTTTACCTGGTCTGACATGAACCTTTGGAGATGGTGCAAAACATGTAATTCACATTGGGCGAAAAATCCCATACATTGTTGTGGGTCTCCGGAGAATGTTTCTGTGGGCGCAGGGAATAAATGCTCAACTCAGGAGGGTTCCGGTCACATTTGTTTGATAGTCTGTATTTCCAGATGTTTCAGCCCCTGTATTTGATCCCAAGGATTAATTCCACCCCAAACCATGTCCAGCAATGTATTTACTCGATCCAGTAAGATGGAATTTCCACTCAGGGATGTTATAAATTCTGCCTATAATTCCCTTAGGGCCCGGGCAATGGCTAATAATGGGTAATGGTCTAAATCCATACTAAATGGCCTAGCAAACTGTTGCAGTCTTACCAGTGGCCACTGGAGGATAGAGCAATGGATTCAGATGCCTCTCCCCAGTATTGCAGGGGTTCCTATCCCAGTCGCAACCAGTGGCTCCTGGGACTGAAACTAATTGGTATCTTGCTTGTATCTTCTGGTCCCCACTATCTCTTTGTATGAATTTAAAGGGACAAGATCATTTTGGGAACATCCATGTCCCGCACACATAATCCCCACACCAACCACAATGCCTTCTCCTTGCTTGTCAAGGTTCCACCGGATACCAGCAAACAATGACCGCAGCGTCATGCAGGACCGGTTGCACATGAGGAGGGGGAAGGTGTACAGATGGCCCAGAAAGGCAGCACCACACATCAGCAAGGAAAACAAAGAATAAGAATCCCCAGCGGGGAGGTAATGTCCCACCACAAACTGAGAAGGGAAAGTAGAAGTGCTAAGATGTCAGCAGTGATGAGACAATCTGAATGCAATACGAACATTGCTTGGGAATTTCTCTTGTCCATCTTTGATTTTTAAGTACTTCTACATCAGGTTTCCTGCCGGTTGCCATCTTGGAATGAGGTATCTTTCACTGTGTTCATATGGAGTGTAAGGGTGCAGAAGTACGAGTCAGACAGAGGTGGCATATTTGATGTCAAATACTTTTATTAAAGATAAATTATTAAAGATAAAGAAAAGGAGAAACCTATCTAGGCCTATTTCTAAGAGGGGTTTCCCTACCTCAACTAAAAGACTAAAGATCCTGTCAGGAAGTCCTAAAACATAAAATATCCCCGTCCTGTGAACATACCTATGTGTGTCCCTTACTCACTAAATTAACTAAGGAAAACTGTGAACTTCTGGAGCCAGAAGAAGGCTTCTCTTTACTCCAACTAAAATGTTCAGTTCTTCATGTTCAAATTCTGACAAGAAAATACAATTCCTAAGTATCGGGGGTGAGGGGGGAGTCCATTCGCCTCTTCTTCTTTCACGTCATGAATGTCTTATCAAGACTGGTTCCTGCTCCTACTAGACTTAATCTGCAAGTCCTCTTGTTTACAAATGGTCGTACTTTCACAAAACAGATATCACCATGCAGATCAGGCTCACTCTCCTGCCAGATTTGACTGTAGTTCTTTCTTTCTTCACCTGCAGCTGTGTTTCATTGCCGTCTGCCTTGAATGCCTTTGCGGGATCGTCTCTGCTTGCGGTTGGCTTCTGCACACCTTCCTGCTTTCTCTGCGGCTTCCTGCCGTGCTTCCAGGTCTGGTCTCTCTCGGTGTGCACCTCCGGCATTGGTCGCATGGTCTGGGTCTCTGTGGCTCCTGGACCTCTGATTCTGCAACCAGGACACCTCTGAAAACCTCCTGTGTTTAGCAAGGCACTGCCAGCATCCCCTGCTCTTAGCGCTGTGCCGTTCGCCAGCTTTCGGTTCCTCCAGTGAGGATATGCCTTTGCATACACTCCTCCTTGCCTTTTTATGATTGGGATTGAGTTCGATTGACCATATGTTGGTTCCACAGTGGGCTTTTCATCTTGGCTCAATCTTCTTCATGTCTGTAGTAAGAGGAACACCAACTGGCTAGTTCGTACTCTTCCTTGTCAATGTATGTTCAGAGTGGTTGGGGTTTCTTATCTTACAGCAACAGATGGACTTGGGGCAGTCGTAGAAGGGGAAGTGTGGTGAGAGGAGTGAGGAGTCAGAAAAGGAGAAGGTGCATACCATGTTGTCCCAAGATAGTCGTCCCTGGTCCCATGTACCGTTTCCCTCCCCATGAGATCCACCCACTGGGTGCCACCCCCAGGGGAACATCCCCATGGGAGCAGTGACAATACCCTGGGATTCATCACAGGAGGATACAACAATTACTAAAAAACAGAGTGGCTGTATGCCTTCTTTGTGTACTTGGTGCTCTTGGTCAGAAGTCTGATAATTGAAACATCAGTCACCAGAGCAACTGCCAGCCACATGAATATATGCATTTATTTGCGTAGTGGAAGAACTATTTAAGTAGTGGGTGATGTCAACTACTGGTACTGTAATGTGATAAAACATGGACATGTTGGTGCTTCAGACTTCTGTTATTGCACTGTAGCCCACAGCTAAGGGCTCTTCTGTTCCCACTTCTTGAGTTATGGAGCCACGGCGCAGGTGCAGGCCCACAAAAAGCTGGAGGGCATATAGTGGATGTCATAGTATTCAGAAGAAGGGCTTTCTAGAATATTCCACCTGTTAGGTGGGACCCTCCTGTGGGCGTTGCCCCTTTTAAGGGGATGTGTTTTCCTCACGTGTATGGCCCCTTTAAGATGGGCCATGACTGTGTTATGGCCCAAGCTAATAAAAGGAGCCCCTGCAGGCACGTGCAACAGAACGGCTGCAGACTCCCAAGAGGAACGACTGAGTCTACGGGGGAGATGTCGAGAGGGCCTCATTGGTGGGTCATCGGGGCCCCACCACCACACGTATCCTGATCAATCCAATACCCGCAGGGAGCAGTGGCCTCAGCACTTTGTTGTACAAGTGCCCGAACACAATGCCATGGAGGCCACCCTGACTGCCCACCCCGTGAGCAGGCCCCACCACCAAGCCATTGCAGTCACCTAGCCTGCCCTCCGGGGACGTGACTGCCAACCACTGTCCAGGAAAGCGAGGATGTGCTCCAGTCTGGAGAAATACAGTGACAGCAAACATGCACCTATTCTCCAGGAAGGTGTGCAGAAGGGAAGGGGCAACTGTAAAACGCTCCGAACCAGAGCAGAAATGAGGAGGCAAGTTTGTTCCACAGGCGCAAACATGGTGGGCAGGTCGGGATGTATCCGATCCATCCAAGGGGATATGAGTAGTCACGTACGCCATGTAAATACCTGCCACAGTGCAGAGCTAATGCACCAGCACTGCATCATGTCTCCAAGCCCAGGGTACCTGAGCGCACTGCACTCCACGCATTGCATACCTCACCACCAGTACAATGCCCAAGATGCTGGACGTGATGGACAAATGACTCTGTACACCTAAGACTGCGCTGTGAAGTTGTGGTATGGCAGTGACCCGGCACCAACAATGGGATCACTGCGGCCAACACGGGACCCTCACCCTCATTCACCTCAAGGTTCACAGCAATAGCAAAGGGAAGGCCTACCAGCACAGAATCAGGCATCTCCTGGCACAGCCCCCATCGGAACACAGGCCTCCCTGCCTGCCGTGGTGGTGGCCCGGACAGCCTGACACTAATAACACCCTGCACGCCATGTCATCGAGGAAAGACACTCCGACTGGGGAACATTGCTGAAGAAGGGGTGAGTGGTGTCCTGTCACCCCGTCAACAGCACATGGAGCAGCGTGGACGCCTTGTAATTTGTGTCTCGCTGCTCTGCACATCAAAGGACTATGCCAATGTGGCCCCTGGTACCTGCCAGGTGCGGCTTTGCCGGCCGTGAACTGTACCATCAATGGACCTGGATGTGGGGAAGCGGCTCCTGAACGGACGCTGATGGAAGACGAACTGGTCTCCTGCGGTCATGCAATTGCTTAAAGAGGACTCTGTAATCCTGTGTGTTTTGATTCTGTGAACCTGCCTAGTAGGTACATGCTTAAAGTGGTCTCAGTAAAGAACAATAGGCTGAAGCTGTGGTCCTGCAGTGGCGGGGTGTGCACGTAGTGCCAGTCGCCGCCTTTGGCGTCTTGTCAGGAGTTGCAATTCCGAACCCCAGGTTAATAAAGGTTTTTAAAGTGTGGGGGGACTACCTACACTTCACCGGCAGCTCACTGGTCACGATTGTCACCCGCAGAGTATGCTTAGAAACAAGTTAGTATGGGTTAGGTCTGTAACTGTTTGAGCAAGCCAAGTATTTGGCGGTGGCATATCTTATCATTTGCCTACCCCACAAGTTCTAAACCAACAAGCATTTTATTGTTTTGTAGCCGGTGGGATGCCTGAATGTCTCAACACTGTTTGTTTGTTCATTATGAAAAAGGAGGAGTGTTAGATGGGACCCTCCTGTGTGCGTTGCCCCTTTTTAAGGGGATGTGTTTTCCTCACATGTATGGCCCCTTTAAGATTGGCCATGAGTGTGTCATGGCCCAAGCTAATAAAAGGAGCCCCTGCAGGCACGTGAAACAGAACGGCTGCAGACTCCCAAGAGGAACGACTGAGTCCGTGTCTCACTTAATGATGTAGGCTCCAGGCCTGCCGGCCCCGATGCTGTGCGACTCTCGTGCCAGGACGGTGGCAGAGGTCTGCATGGTCAGAGGCCTGGAAGGCTGTGCCCTCACCCCGATGGCGCTGCTGCCGGATGTCCAGGGCAGGCCCCAACCCCCACAGGCACTGGGCCCGTGGTGTGCTGATGGAAACAGCACACAGGGGCGCCTGCCGGATGTCCATGGCAGGCGGCCCCCGACACCACCCATCACAGACAGAATATTGAAATTTAAACAGGGTGAGGCAAAGGCGCCACACAAAAATCTTTCGGAAAAGGGCATATACTAGACATTACTCACCCACTTCCACTAAATCGTCTTCATGGGATTTTCCACCAGCCAGAAGCCACTCTGTGTTTATATTGAACTTAATAAAACTCCAAATAAATATCCACAATTCCTCTATTGTTACACTATATAATCATTTTAGGGAAAGTGATATATTATGGGGCTCATAGTCGAGTTTCCCATAATTAGACGGTGGGGACCTGTTACATTTACACTTTTGTGTAAACATTGTCCCTGATGCCTAATTGTTCTCATTTGCATGGAGAAGTGCAAAAGGGGAGTGTACAAAGGCAGCGTACATGCCTGTGCGCTACCCTTTTGCACTCTGCCGTACAAATGGAGTTAATGACGCCTTTGGTACACGCACTCCGAAGTGTTTGCAATTGATTCCTATTGCTTTTTGCTGGTTGTCCACAGCATTTGCGCCAGCATGAAAATCTATACTGTGCAAATGCTGTAGTATTTGTATGGCGGAGAGGAAGGGGTGGGGGAATCAAAAGTTACGATCCGCCCCCTCTCTCAGCCATACAAATTAATAAAAATGTGGCATGACTTGAATGAATGAAATAACCTTTACACAAGGTTATTACGCCTTTAGTTTATGTTATGCCCCCATCTGAACATGTACTCCTATGCGATTTGTACCCAATAAATCTCCCTCTTGGTGCTTGCTTTCTAACCTGACTGTTCTCCACTAAAAGAATGTTCTCTTGTTTAAGAACTTACGTCTTAGATTAAATACAAATATTGGAAACAACCATGATCTCTACCTCATTTAGGGATTGGGCCTTCAAAGGCAATCATGAGGCCGGTATGTGTGGTAGTTTTTGCCACAAGTGTCATGTATCGACAATATCAACCCTTCTGTCCGCCTGGTCCTCCAGTCAATAGACTTTGCAGTCACATTCAACATGGCCGCCGCTATGTCCAGGAGCGGTCTAGTTGTCCGTGCGGACCTCATGCTTCCTTGAAAACAGTCACGCACTCATGCTTACGCGCGTCTCAACGTTCTGCTTGCCTGCCCTTCGCCCGGCAAGTTGTGTACTCGCGTTAGCCCTTTTCCTTCGTAAGCCCTGGTTTCCAATTCCTTTCCTTCCTGGTTACCCGCTTTCCCAGTGCTCTCTCAGAACCCCTTTCCCATTATTCTTGTCCTGGTTTCTTCGTGGACTCTTCCTGGATCAACTACGTAACCAAGTCTCAGCGTCTCCGCGCCCGGGAGCCGCGAACCTCCGCGCCCCACCGGAGCCCAACAGACTGGATCTAGAAGACTCCAGAGCCTACCTTTACAAGGCACGCTCATCCAGGAAAAAGAAATCCGCACACTCAAAGAAGAAAACGACAAGAAGCAAACAGGTGAGTTACGAATCCGAGGACTCGGATTCTGACAACAAGACAAAAGGAAACTGCATGTATCTGACTAAGGCCTAAAAGTGCAGAACATTGAACACTCACTGAGATGGCAGAGAAAAGGCCAGCATGTAAATTTCAACACTGCCACATACCCCAACAGTGTTGTCAGATGAAGAAAGATAATTAAAACCAGGTACCCATTATCAATCTTCCTACCTACATATTGAACTCTTCTGAACTGGATCTCTTATCTAAAAGACTCTCTGTAACTAAAGTGGATTCATTTACTTGTGAAATGGAATTACACCGTTTCTTTAGGAATATTCGCCTTAAACACTTCTTTGAAGTATATCTACCAAGTCAACAAACTGAGCGGTGTGGCGTAAGTGAGAACCTAGAAGTAGTGAAGAATGTCACTTCTCTTAGAGTTAAATCCAATTTCAACCCCCTTCCGCATACATGTACCCCCGAACTATTGGCATTTGAGAATGTTGTCACCAAACAAATATTGAATGCCATTAAAAAGAGTAACTACCCTAGGGATAATCTGAGTCAAGCTGAAAGATGCAGTTTGAAAGAACTATGTGCTAAACGTGACATGACGATAAAACCCACAAATAAATGGGGAGGGGGGTTGTTGTGATGGAGACACAAAAATACGAGAAAGAATGCATGCGCTTTCTCTCTGATGAACAATCATACAGGAAACTTGATCAAGATCCAACATCACGGTTACAAGATGAGATCAGAAGCCTGGTTGCCCATGCGCAGAATGAAGAATGGCTGAGCAAAGAGGAGGGACGGCTCCTCTGCAAAATCCATCCCAAAAAGCAGCCTTCTGCTGAGCAATTACAGCAAAGTATTGGAAATGGAAAGTGCTACAGATTTGCACTACAGTGAGTAGCTTTGTTGCAACGACAAACAAGGGAGGGCACCCAGATGAATTTATTAAATGGGAAACAAAAGGGTTTGGGATAATGTTTCCTCATCCTCCTGTTTCTTCCCATAGGCTCGGATGTGAGGCTATCTAATTGCCTGAGCATTTAGGATTCAGGCCACCATTTTTGGACTGCCTCCAAGACCAGAGGTGAGTCCAATTTATGTGACAATTAAAAAAGTTACATGCACAAATTGCTTATACCAATAATGTGGAATAAATGCGGATGGCAAGAACCCAGCATGGTGGTAAAAGGTTGCTATTGTTTTTACCTATTTTATAGATGATGTCTCCTACTGCATGTACCCCGAAGTGAGAAATAACGTGTACTCGGCTTCTGTCCTGAAGAAGGTTGGGATAAGAAAGGGCTATAGTTCGCAGCCCGAACAACCAACTGAAACACGTGTCGATTAAATCCCACCTGTTGTTTAACAGATAGACACACCATTTCAAGGAAGGGGTATACAAATATGTTGTAAATAATATTTGTTACTAGGCTACATAAATGTTGAAACCTATTGCAAATTTGGAGAAATATGAATGGAGTATGAATGATTGAGAGTGTGTGTGCGATGGAGAGAATTGAATAGGAGTTGTTTTTTCTCTTGCCATTCTCAACTTAACGGTCCATGCTTTTGTTTTTGTGCTCACTAAATGCAAGCATGCCTCTGTAAAATGGTGACTCTGCCGAGTATAGGTCATTATTAGCACTGTAAAAATATACATTTATGCTGGCTATGACCAATGAATGGCACTATTGTCATAGTAAAACACATATTATACTTTCTGTGCCCAATACATGTCAGCATGCAACTGGCAGAACACTTTGGGCCTCATTCCGAGGTTGGAGGTAGCCATGGTACTATTAGCACCATGGAAACCCCCTTACCGCATACCTGGTCCGGGTTCCCTGAATGGGGATTTACCGGGTCATTCCAACCTTGGAGGACCCGGTATTTCCCCATTCAGGGAACCCATCCCCATTCCCATTCGAGCCCCCATAGGGCTCAATGGGAATGGGGAGGGAGCTAACAACGGGCCCGTTAATAACAGGCCCGTTGTTAGCTCCCTGGACCTTTAGCGGTTTTACCAGCCGCCCTTAGCGGGACCCGCTAAGGGACCTCGTACTGCGGCAGTAAGGGGTAAATGGCAATGGCATCCTTACCGGCGCCGTTAACCCCTTACTGACGACCTCGTAATGAGGCCCATTGTCATGCTGGCTTTGCCAAATATATGGCAGTATTGCCACTGTAAAAAAAAAATGTTGCCACTGTAAAAAAAAAATGTCATGCTAGCTGTGTCCAATACATTCGAGTATCCCCCTGTAAAACACATTTTTCATCCTAACTGTGCTCAATAAATTTGAGTGCTGCCACTGCAAAATAGTTAATGCTGACTGTGTCTAATGCAAGCAAGCAGGCCACTGCCAAAACGCATTTTCATGCTAGCTGTGATTGGTATATGAAAATATTATCACTGTAAAAGCACAGGTTCACATTTGCCCTACCCAATATATCCCAGCATACCACTGTAAAAACACACTTTCATGCTGGCTCTGCCTATTACATGACATTATTGCCATTGTAAAACATATTTTCATGCTGGCTGTGGCCAATACATGCCAGCATGTCACTGAAAAGTTAAATTCTAATGTTGGATGTTACCAGTCTATGCCAGCAATCCATAACACATTTTTATGGTGCTTGTGCTCAATAATTACCTATTTTGCTACTGTCAAAACACATGTTCATGCTATCCAATACATGTCAACACGCTGCTGTAAAAATACATGTTTGAATTCCAAGATGGCCTCCCTGCTGGGAGGACGCCCTGCTCCGCGCTCCTCCTAACAGGCCGACATAAGTAGGCCCTCAGGTTTTTATACGCAGACCAACTGGTCGTGATCAACATCCAGACAGCAGGAAACGGGGGCACAGCTGGTATGTGTTGTGGAGTAGTAGCTCGCCCGCAGGAGCAAAACGCACTAGACTGGGCTAGCAAGGTGAGGGAAGCTCCAGAGCCGGCACGGAAAAGTCTGCTGGGTGTAGCTCCCCTTCTTGTGCTTGCAGAAGCTGATGGTGGAGGTCTTTTAGCGACAAGCAGGAGGCGAAGTGTGAAAGCGCTTGTCGGCTGAAGGATGGTAGAAGCCCAGCGGGTTGTAGCGGGTTGTGTGATGAGAAGTGAATCGGAAACGGAGAGTGGGGCCAGTGGAGGAGGCCCCACCTGACTAGTAGCAGAGATCGGTGAGGTGAGCCTCACACCCCCTTTTTTTTCTTCGATGCCTTAGCGCCCGCATATATGCCTGGTGGCCCAGGGGCAGCATTTCTGGGGGCCGGGATCTTACTTGGACAGGGGAGTGCATGGCCCAACTAGACGCTGTCTAAGGGTTCCTCACCCCCTCACCCCCCACCCCTGTGGAAGCAGTGCAGAAGGAAGGTCACGGGCCTGAATTGGACTTTGACAAGGGGCACCTCTGCCCCCTCCAGGGAAGCAGGCCTTGGAAGGGGGAAGCAGTGGACATAGCTGGTGGATGAGAGTGGGGCTTGGTCCCCCTCCTCTCCCTTAAGTCAGCCCCAGTGACCAGCTCATCGATAGGAATAGCTTTCTTGCAGAAACGGGAGGACTGCTCCATAGGAGGAATCACAAGTAGTAATGGGGTGCCGGCATAGTCAAGGTGCTGGTCTTTTAACCTGAACACTTAGCGTGGAGGGCTGTATACCCCGGTTACCCCAGATGTTTCAACTATCTTCAACGGGGAAGGGCAGGAGCCCCTCCCCATCGACCAGAAGTTGCCCTGTGACGACGCCGACACGATGTCTCCATAACTAGAGGCATCTATTATTTTGTCCTGCAACCGGCGCTCAAGTAAGCAGAGCCCCACCCGTGAGCGCATGCAAGCCTAGATTAAAATGCATTTCCACTTGTTTTGATAGCAAAGTAAATCGGCCCGCATCCATCCGAAAATGGCCGCTGTGTTTGCCTGAAGTGTCCAAGAGCCCTGCCTGACTTCAACCCCAAGCTGATTGGGTCGCTCCTCCACTTCCCTAACCGCCCACGACCGGAGGCGGAAGCCGGCCACCTGATCCTAAGGGCCACCGTCACAAAGGCCTGTCTGCGGCTGTCCACGGAAGGACACATGCAGCCGTGCGCCCGTAAAGCGCCACCTCTTTCTCCCACCAACAACAATGAACTGTGACCTTAACCTAACATTTGAGAAGTAAGTTGTCGGTCCAATGCAGGCACCCGTATCCTCATACCGCTCAAGCCAATCAGCATACTGCGTGCCACAACATTGCCTGCTGCCTCTCCTTACAGTGTAATGGTAACCCACTCCCCCTCGTACCAACCCCCAGTTTGTTTTCTCAACCTGCAACCAACAACTAGCCTGCGCACCCAAGATCTACCTGCCATTTTACTTCTGTTGCAATATACCTACTGGTGATCATTTGCATCCAACCTATATGCCCAACTGCCAATAGATCCCTGCTTCAGCCTGTTACCTACCTGTGCTGGTTAGTTGTATTTAGCCCATGTGCCAAACTGCCAACTGTGATCTGCACTAGTGCACTACCTACCTGTGCTGATTAGTTGTATTTAGCCCAGGGCCCAACTGCTAACTGTGATCTGCATTAGTGCACTACCTACCTGTGCGGGATAATTGTATTTAGCCCATGTGCCCAACTGCTAAATGTGATCTGCATTAGTGCACTACCTACCTGTGCTGGATAATCGTATTTAGCCTATGTGCCCAAATGTTTTATTGAACCCTGCTTCTGCCCATTCAGCCCCTACCTATATAATGCAGGCTCTCCTGACTACCATCATGTTCCCTTTCTGCATAATTCCCCACTCCACACCGTGCACAAGAGGACATTTCATCAAGATTGATGAAGGTTTAGCCAGACTAGGATGCCAACGACACTTCCCGATCCCCGTCCCACCCCACCCCATTCCTTCCCTCACTCCCTCCTTTCCCCACACAAATTGTACCCTCCTAAACTGCTTTTCGTTTAATGAGGAACTAATGGCCCTAAGACGCATATAAAGATCATTTGAAAAACCTCCACAAGAAAAACAACACCCCAGAATCAGCATCAGCCTTTGCAGAAGCCAATAAAAAATACAAAACAGCAATACTCACCCAAAAAGCCAGTGCCTTCAACCTTCGTATTACTAATGCGCCCTCAGACAGTAAAGAACTGTTCACCATCGTTAGAGAGCTCGAAAACCCCTGTCAAACTACAGCACCTACCAATACTAGTAAGACTGGTGCACTACCATACAAAATGCCCTTTCATCCAAAATCTTTCTACTGCAAAACAAAATCGATCGTAAAAAAAACACTCCTAGCAGACAAAACTCCACCCACCATAGCAGTGACCCCCAACAAACACCACTCTTGGCCCCCCATTTCAATTCACACCAGTTTCTCACAAAGAAGTACTAGACACCATAACGAAACTTAAAGCCTGCAACTGTAAGGAAGACCAATTCCCCTCCCACCTAGTGAAACTTTGTACCCCCACCCTTACATAGATCATCACCGAATCCGTCAATGCCTCTTTCCTCACTAACACAGTCCCCACTAGCATCAAAAAAGCTTGGGTGACACCCCTTCTAAAAAAAACAACCTTGGACCCATTGATACCCACTAACTACCAACCTATTACAACTGTCCCATTTCTCCTAAAAATAATCGATAAAATAGCATACTCCCAAATACAAAACCATCTTGAACACTACCAACTGTTAGGCGACCGACAGTCAGGTTTCCACCCTAACCATAACACAGAGACAGCCCTCCTTGATCTGAAGATCCAAATGGATGCCACCAGAGAAGCAGGTAAACTCTGCCTACTAATGCTTCTGGACCTCTCAGCGGCTTTTGATCTGGTCGACCATGATATACTCTGTAACACTTTAGCTAACAACTTCAACCTAGCTAAGAACGCCACTGACTGGATCAAATCATTCTTGGCAGATAGGACCTCCAGAATATCCATCGGCAAAGAAACAGCAGACCCTGTGCCAGTCCCCACAGGCGTGCCACAAGGCTCCTGCCTATGCCCCGCTCTGTATAATGCCTATAGTAAGCTGCTATTCGCAGCCTTGGATGCCATGGGTGTCATCTATACCAACTTTGCTGATGACACCCAAATCCTCATCCCACTCTCAGGTAATTGCGAACAAGACTCACTACTGGTCAACCAAATCTACTCTCTCATACAAAACTGGAAGGCCAACAACAGCCTCTATCTAAACGACGACAAAACAGAGCTCCTCATATTAGGTTCCTCCACCAAAATTTATACCCTCGAGCCTGTCTTTAAATCATTCACCATTGACGGCACCCTGATCCCCAAACTCAAACAAGTCAAGACCCTTGGCGTTTATTTAGATGCCACCTTAACTATGTCAAAACAAGTAAACACATTAGCCTCATCCACATCTTACATTTCCAAACTCATCTCCCTTAGTCGCAAATTCCTCTCAGCCAACAACTGTGTTACACTAGCCAGAGCTCTCATACTCTCCAAGCTAGGCTATTGTAATATCTTTTTCCTTGGCACCTCCAAATCCAATCTAGCCAAACTTCAACTTATGCAGAACAAAGCCCTCAGCGCAGCTCTAGGCATCAAAAAAATCTGAACATATCTCCAACACCAGAAGAGACCACCACTGGCTCCCCATCCAAGCCAGAATCCTATTTAAAACCTTGAGCATCACACATAAATGCATGGCCAACAAAGCCCCCAAATACCTCAACAACACAATCATGAAGAAACCCCAGACCAGACACCTCAGATTCAATAAGAACGCATACCTCGAAATCCTAAGATACAAAAGAGAGAAAGCGGGGGGTGGCAGCTTTAAAATTCTGGCTCCCAGACACTGGAACTCTCTACCCGCCAATATTATGAATGAAACATCTTTCCCAAAATTCAAAAGTTCTTTGACAACCTGGCTATTCAACAGGTACTAACTGAACCTAGAGCACGGTCTCGCTCTAATTAATTGTACATATTTGACTGTAATGTATATAATTGACTGTTTGTTCCTGTGTATCTCTGCGTTCACTTTTAAGATTGCATTCTGCCAATGTCTGTAACTACGCCGTGATATCCCCCGGTCTGGGCATATAACGAATGTAATAAAATAAAAAATAAACGGCCCAGTGTGGATCAATCTAGTGGTGACAAATTTTTAATACTGTTTCGCTGTACTTGAAGGAGTGGTGCTAGGAACCTTGGGGGGTGGTGGCCCCTTTAACTGTAGCAGGGCCGGAAGCAAGAAACCTTACCACATTCGTTTGGGGGCACGGAGAGCAGAGAGGAGAGAGCTCCCAGATGCCAGGGGCCAAGGGGAAGAACGCCCAAGCCAAGTCTAAGCTGCCCGTGGAACAGCAGGTGGGGGGCAATTAGAATGCTGTTGGCGCCAACGTCAAGAAGAGAATTTACCTGTGGGCAATTGGGTTCACACTAAGACTGCTGACTGAGAGGTGAGACTCCATAACATGGCTTTGAATGAAGAAGAATTGCTGGAATGCGTCAAGGGATTAGAGGAACAGATGGTGACCTCCTTCTAGGACCAGCTGGAGAAAATGAAAGAATACCTACGTAGCTCCATTCAAGAAGTGTGACAAGAAATAATGGAATTGGGTGCCAGAGTTGATATGACTGAGCATGGACTGACGAAGGTGTCTGAGTAAGTCAGGCAGAACAGTGAGCTTCTGGTACAGGTAGCCAGGGCAACCAGGTATCCAGGCCCACCCACAATCTTGAGCTACAGGCAGAGGACCTGGAAAACCGTTCACGTAGGTCAAACATTAGGGTGAAGGGTTAGTGAGACGATCCGAGATGAGGACCTGAAAAGTATCGTCCAGCAATTATTTAGCAGTTTTTTGACGGATACACAGCCGGAAGAGGAGCGGATAAATAGGGTCCACAGAGTAGGACCCAGGAGACTGGGTCCCGGGCTAAGACCACAAAATGTTCTGGTGGCTCTCTTCTCTTACACTGTGAAGGAGGACATACTATGAGCAGCTCATATCCAGGCAGATATCGAGGTGGACAGAACCCAAATTTAATTATTCCAAGACCTGGCAGTATCTACACTACAGAAGCGGAGAGCAATGTATCCAATAACAAAATTCCTTATTGCAAAACAAATCCCTTACAGATGCACATTCCTGTTTGGGCTTCTCTTCTCATGGGAGAGCAGGCAACATTGTACGACTATGTGTGAAGAGGGGCAGGCGATCATGCATTTGGAAGAAGAAGGTGAAGATATGGTGCAATCTTCTAATGTAGCAACCATGAAAGGTCCCAGACCCTGGGAATGGTTGAAGACTTGGGGTCGTCGTGGCAGCAGAAATTTGAAATTAAAAGGGCCACTGAGCAAAACTGGTGAATCAGGTCATCTGGGCAAGAACAATACATAAGCATGGTTCCGGTGGGTGCATTGTTAACATTTGATTTATGGGAGTAGGTTGTTATCATGAAGATACTGCAAAAAAGAACTCTTGCCTGGAGGTTGGGGGCCGGAATGGGCCTTATGGGAGGATGGGAAGTTGGAGGGTCATATGGAATCCACTAGGGGGAGTGGGGTGCCCCCCGCAGGAGGGGACCCTGGGGTTATATTTGGTCCTATGCCCCACGATAGTATATGGGGTGGTTTGTGGGAACATTGGCCCAGACTGGGAGGGTAGGGGGCGGGGAATGTTTTGGGGGGGAATGTATGGGGAACACAGTTGGGAGGGGGGAAGAGCAGGGTTTTGGGATGGGGAAGGGGACTAGGGATGGGAAGGGGGGGCGCTCACCCCTGGTTGTGGATGGCTATAATGTGAGAGGCCTTACTTAGGATACTGACCATGGAAAGAAACCTCATAGCAGAGCATGCCAATTACTATACTGTCCCATAACATCAGGGGCTAAACTCCCTTGTGAAATGCAAGAAAGTGTAAGGACAGGTGAGACGCAGTCAGGCGGACATAATCCTTCTCCAAGAGACTCACATAAAAAAGTCTGATAAGCTAATCCCCAGGTTGCAATACTTTACACATCCATACCAGGCGCATGCTCGTGGGAAAACAGCTGGGGTGTTGATAGGTTTTAAAGATTTGCTTCAAGCAAAGGTTATGCAGATCCTGGCTGATCATCAGGGGAGGTTCATATATGTCCAGGCCGCAGATTGGTCATAAAATGCTGATCGTGGGAACAATATATGTCCTAATGCTGGCCAAGAGAGGTTCTTACACGGCACCTTGTTGAAATTGGAAGGGATTGCGATTGGGGAGATTATTCACTCAGGAGATTTTAATTTGGCATGGGACCCACGCCTCAAAAGGAGTGGGAGAGGTAGTCAAGTGGGACAACCCCCATCAATCCTCCTTAAAGAGACATTCAGAAATTAAGGATTTAGGAACGTATGGCATGCTATAAGGGGGCAGGAGAGAAGGTACACAAGTTGTTCTAATATATATCAAACCTTTTGGAGAATTTAGCATATTTGAATGTCGTCATCTATTCTGGGGGAAGTAGAGGAGGTAAACGTGGGAGCGATCACAATTTACGATCATGTCCCAATGACTGTCTCACTTAAGAGATGGGGACCGCTTAGGAGTTTGTGGGCCTGGTTGTTTCCTACAGAACTAATGTCATGTTAGACGCAGCAATCGTAAAACTTTTGGGGGATAAAAAAAGAGGAATATTTTGTATATAATGACAATCAAGAAGCTTCACAGGAAAGCAAATGGGAAGCATTCATAGTGGTCCTAAGAGGAGACATTATAATGCTTCAGGCCCAAAAACGGAAACAGGGACTGGCCATAGAATTAGAACTAGAGGGCCATCTGAGCAAGGCAATGCAGGAACGGACTACGAAAAAATGGAAGACCACATACAAAAGGCTAAAGGAAGTCAGAAGCCAGTTAGAGCTGTTGCGTACTCTTAGGGCTGAAAAATCCTTATTATACACTAGACAACATTAATATGTAAGTGCCAATGAAGCCAGCAGGCTCCTGGCCAGGCAAGTACGGAAGGCAGAAGCTAAACGCACTGTAGCGGGAACAAAACAGTCAGATGGTTCTATAGCCACGGACTCAGGAAGGATAATGAATTCCTTTGAGGAATTGTATACGACGTTATATACATCGGACAAGTCAGATAATTCTGCAGTGACAGATTCTTTAATCATCTTGCGCTGAAATGGATTGCACCATCTAATAGGGATTTCCTGGAAGAAGATATCCCCCGTGAGGAGATGGAGGCAATAATAAAAAACCTACCACGTAATAAATCTCTAGGACCAGATAGGTTCTCGATGCCGAGAATGCCTTGGAGCGGGTCAAGTGGCCTTTCCTGTTCAAGGCAATGGAGGGTATGGGGCCGGCCAGAGCTACTTGGATACAGTGAAAGCCAACTATAGAGACCCATCGATGCAACTCGGAATTAACTCTCAATGATCAAACACTGTGCGAATCACCCACGGAATGGGACAGGGATGTCCATTATTGCCCCTTTTATATGCAATTTATCTAGAGCCTATTTTAATATACATCCAGAGTAATCCGTTAATACAGGAGGATAGGCCCCGGAATGTGGATCTTAGTCGGGTATTGTCGCTGACATGTGATATAGGGGATCGCCTCCTTAGGCAGGGGTACCTGACCACTCGTCCCTCCCCATTCTTCCCTATGTTAGGGAACCCGCAATTTTCCCCAGGGATGGTTCGGGGATACTTTAAGAGATGGCGGTTGGCAGGTTGTAAGAAAGTGTGTGATATGATGCTAGAAGCGGATGTTATGGCCTTTGAGGAATGCAAAAAGCAACTTACCCTGATGGAACGAGACAGGATGGAATAAAATCAGCTCAGGCACTGGTTAAAACAGCAGGAATGGGGATCTCACACGGTTTGAGAAATTCATTACAACACATACAGGGGAGAAGCAATTAGTATCTCAATTATACTCTATCGTACAAGGGGAGCGTGCGGACCATATTTGGCCCTGCATGTAACGATGGGGCAAGTTTCTGGGAGAAGAGATTCCGAGAGCTTTTTGGGAAAATGTATGGGTTAATATATCTAAGCTCACTAGATCTATACAACTTAGAGAGGCTTGGTTTAAGATCATGGTGCAATGGCTCTACAATCCCGAAAGAATCCATGCAATGTTCCATGCGCAGGGAAAAGTGATTGGAGACATGTGTGGTGGGACTGCCCTGTGCTGAAATCGGTCTGGGGGGAGGTGATTGGCCAGATACAACAAATGATTAGCGGACCTCCATCATATGCCCCGAGGGAATGATTACGTGACCTATCAGATTCGGAGTCTCAACTCCCAATGAAAGCACAGCGTAAAGCTTTCATGGTCCTGTTGAGAGCGGCCTGTTTGGTACTTGCAAGGAAATGGAAGAAGAAGGCACCCCCAACGGATATTGAATGGTTACATAACATTTGGGGGATAATTGCAATGGAATGGGTTACAGGGATAAGGCATACGTTTGGCCAAGCCTGGGGAATGATTATCGCCTTCCCTTCCCTCAAAGTGATAACATGCAACAATGGTGCCCTCCTCAAAGTCTGAAGCTACTGGACATAATGTAGAGGACTGGGCGTTCCTCAGGGGTGAATACCCATGCAGATTAAGTTAAGCACAATCGGGCATGGGAATGGGGGTGGGTGGGCAAAGCGGGAGTACGGGGGCCAGGGGGTTTGTTTTAAAAGTGACCTTTTTTCTTTTTTTCTTAATATAAAATCTTGTAAAACGTTAATGAAAACACGTTTTTAAAAAAATGCATGTTTGTGCTGAATGTGATCAAAATGGACCAACGCTGCCTTAGAAAACATATGTTATGCTGGCAGTGTGCATTATATGCCAGTATTGCCCTGTAATACGGACAAAGGATATCTCAAAAGGAACTCCTCTAAACCGGTTTCGCAGATTTTACAAAGCATATAAATGCTACAGTTCCATAAACGAGGGAAGCCTCACATATCACAGTTATGAGGAGATAAGCATTATCAACACGTACCACACCACAGCAAACCTAGGATGATTTTAAAAACATTTCTTCTGAAAACTGATATCAATTTTTTTAAATTAATTATTCCATCCTAAAACCGTGTTTCATCGAGCATATTTATTTATTTATTTACTGGATTTGTTGATAGCGCCCATACCCGGAAGTATCACGAGCATAGAGACAGAACTGTTATGTCGATGGCCATTTCAGTCTGTTAAATAGTTCTCAATTCCTTTTTAGCACACGAACACGCGCATTTTATTGCCGATGTGTACGATACTCGTACAGTTGTCCCACATGTAATTACGAGGGTTGCCCTCTAAACAGATTGTGTTATAAATGATGATGCTCTCATTACTGGAAAGTTCAGCAATTCATGTAGAGACGTTTCTAAACCAAGCTCAGAAAAGCACATCATTACATGTTGTTCAGTGGGCGGACTGACATTATAGGCCTGATTTATGGAAGGGTTTTATAATGGCGCAATCCAATATGAAAACGTTCTATTCGGCGTGGCCAGTTCGGCGACGGGACGTTTTGGCGCTCGAATGTTTTGGCGCGGCAGTACATGCCTGCCCATGAGAACTTGCCCACAGTACCGCCCCTTCCACCCCCTCGGTCACAGAGATCCTGCTTGAATAGCAAACACGAGCTCTGGGACTTGGTTGCACTTTCATTTATCAGCAATGCTACGGATCCATCTTTACAACAATGTACATGAATGAATAACAGGGTTCTTTAGTGACATGTGCAGTCAGAAAAAAGGGCTGCTTATGGCTGAAGATCATCAGTGACCAGAAGATCCAGACTGCCTGAAACGGGGCGCGAAAGCCTCTTGCCAAAGTTAAAATTCACCCTTCACTCACGGGAAGAGGTCTGATCAGTGGGTGAAGCAGCTTTCTCTACTGTGCACGTAGGGCTAGTTTTGAATTCGGGAAGCTCGGCTGATAAAGCAGTTACAGCTCAGGCGTGTATCCTGTTTTGGAGTGACGCCTTAAAATGGTGCCACTCCTCAGCATAAACATGGCCAGGGTGGCCGTGGCAAGAAGGAAGGAAAGACATGCAGAGGGGCGGAAGGGCAGGATTACCCAGCTTCGAATCCTTTAATTTCGATGCGGCCAGTTCGGCGTGGGCTGCCGCGCCGAACCGGCTCCTGCGCCGAACTGGCTGCGGCAAATCGGCCCGCGCCGAAATGTCCTGCTCTGGACGGGAGATGGTCCCCCATGCCTTCCCCACAGAAGGCGCACCTACAGACCTGCACCCCCAGTGGTCTGTGAGAAAATTGCATGTCCTATAGAAATGCCACCATGCACCACAACCATGCTTCTCGGAGTGAAGGTTTGTGGGTAAAACTGTAGGTCTCCCTTACTGGTGCAGCAAGGGCATCTGTCTGGTACCTCAGACACAAGTATAGATTGGGAACCCAGAAAGTAAGGGCAAGGCTAAAGACTGGTAGTGGTGATTGCAAATCAATGGCACCGCCCAGCGTTCTCACGCCAAGGTCAGAATCAGAAAGATGCTATGCTTACACACCTCTCTCGTGTATGGGGGTGGCACTGGCGCATGTGTCCATCTCAGGGGATGTGATGGGGCACACAGAGGACTCAAGGCACTTTCGCCCACCCGAACCCACGGAACAGGCTCTCACCTACCCGCGCCCCTTTGTCAAGGAATCCATTGGCCACACACCGAAGCCAGGCGGTGCCAGAAAGAAGATCCATCCCGCTTGGGCATATTGACCGATCCCTCTCTAAACAGCACCAAAGTTCAATAACATTGGTAGGAATTATTTTGGGTGATTTTGCCCAATTTCAACAGAAACGGCTCATTGCTTTTACACATGAAAGCATGGATGGCGGATGCCCACAACATGGAGACACCGTTTCGGACACATGCCACAGGCCCTTCCTAACTTGAGCTTGAAGTGATTGTGATGCCCAAGCAATAATCTGCGCTCGCTAAATAAAGACAGAACACAATGAAAGTCCATTCATTTTGTGGGTTAACCTAACCACCTGTCACCAACTCCAACAGACCAACATCCCATTCCCGGTGTTTAGATACAATCATTTCTGACCACCATGTGCCCAAACACAACACCTCAGCCAAGGAATTTGGAGAGATTTAATATGATTGATGATTGATTGGCTATTTATAACGCGCTTAAGACCCAGAGGTTTCTAAGCGCAGACCCGGGGATCGAACCTGTGTTGCTCTGTGTCGTCTTGTTTCCAAGGCGAGCACATTGCAGCTGAGCTATCCTCCCGAGACTTTTGGTCTCTTTTGTGTGGGTATCCCTGCAACCATTACAATGAAGCACAATGAAAACAGCTATTCACTGAGAGACAAGTATTCAATTTTTTTGTAACACACTACCATGTCTCCCCGCCTCTAACCACGCAGCCTCCCACAGACCCTCAGGATTTGGGTACTTCCGGTCTGCGCCTTCAACACCTCAGGATTCATAACTGCCTTTCCTTCTACCCCACTAAGCACCAACCCATTGCCCCCTTTCTTACGGGGCCACGCTGAACGAGGGCGTCATTGCAGTAGAATTGGCACAGACTTCAGATTCTAAATGCAGGGCAAGGGATCATGAGCCATCACTCTGTTAAAAGGGATCAGGGTTCCAAGGCCATGAACAAAAGGCTGACATTGAGGATTCCAGGCCGATGAAGGCCGCACCCGCAAGGTTGGCCTTTTGTTTAGAGCCCTTTCCTGGTCCCTTTTGGGGGGAGGGGAGGCTCCACCTCTGTACCCTCTCTCAGCTGCACCACACCCTTCCGCCGCCCTCCTCACACTTACCTTCTTTGGGCTCTGGCCTCCAACTGCCTTCTTCCGACGGTCTGGACACTGCGACCCCCGGAAGCCTGACGCACAGCATGTCACGCTTTTGTTCACTATGATATGATAGGTTACTTATAACGCATTTCATACCCAGAGGTTTCAATGCGCGGACCCGGTGTTGCTCCGTGTCTTCTTGCTTCCCAGGCGAGCACGTTGCCCCTGAGCTATCCTCCCAAGAGGGTGTTTTGTACTTTGGGCTTCCGTAGTATCTAGACCACAAATGGTTAGAACGGCACTCTTGGAAATGGGTACCCCATAGGTTCACAGCATGTACTTTTACATCCAGCATACAGTAGGGTGTGTGAATGTGATGTCCAGCATGTTGTACTGCAACCCCTTAAAGGATCGCAAGACTTTCGTTAAACAATCAACGGGGGAACAGTGACCCAACACTTTTCCAGTGGCAGCGGATGTGTTCGTTTTGAGAACAGAACAGTGACACGCCAGGAGGCGGGCTCTTTCAACACGCTGCGTCATCGTTTAGAGCCAAAAGCGTAGAGTAACAGCCAAGTTTGATGAACATGGAAGAAAAAGGAAAGTCTTGTTGCTATGACATCATTGGTAACCTGATCCAATCTAAGGTCACGTTTTGTAGAGTTCATCCTAAGTTTTAGGTCCAGTTGTATAGGCCACATCTGGCGGCTGTGTCCGCTCCTGGAGGTCTCAGTATTGTGATCCATTCTGGAGGCTAAACCTTAAGTACTTTGTCTTCTTCTGGAGGCGACCCATGGATGATTGTATCCAGGTCTTGAATGCCAGGATGAGTTCTGGGAATCACCTCTGGAATGTTAGGATGAGTTCTGGGAATCACCTCTGGAATGCTAGGATGAGCTCTGGGAATCATCGCAGGTATTATGTCCTCGGACCCACTTCTGCAGTGAGGTCTTTTTCTTAATGCCACATCTGAGTGTGAGTGGCCCTTCTGTCCAAGTCGTGAGACCGCGCCTAGAATACACCATCTTGAGTATCACGTCCACTTGTGCATGCCTCACCTGGAAAATGGTGTACAGATCTGAAAGTCACTGGTGCCGCACTGTTTCCTGCTCTCTAGGCTACACCTGCAGACATGTGTACAGTTTGGCATGCAAGCTCTGAGTGTTGTGTCTGAGTTTTGAGGCCACATCTGCATTACTGTTCCCAGTTCTGGGGGCTGCATTGTGGGTATTGTGTCCATCCATGGACCCTACCATCGAGACTACTTGTGCCTGCAATCAGTGGGGTCTCATCTAGAAGATTGGCCCAATACCAGAGCTGCCGCATCTTCAGCGGGATAAGGACTGGTTGGAGGCGCCCATGGACTGACCACTTAAACCGGTCATAAATCATCCCACAAGGAAAGTCTCATGGATGTGAACATGTGCGCAATGGTAGGTAAGGCCATAGGGCATTTGACAGGGTGCAAATTCCATATGCACCTTTCATTGCCCAGCTTCTACTAGATACGAAGGTCAGCCTGGGGGAAGATTATCATGGTAACACTAGCAAATACGGTTCCATGTGTTATATCGCCATATTTTTGCAGTGATATTAAGGCATGTAACCTGCTGGGGACACCCCTTGAACCCCTGCATTATTTTTAAAGGAGCGGGGTACACCCCCGCTCCCAAGAACCCCAAAAATTATCCACCCCCAAAAATATCGCCTATGGCCGTTCCAGACGACGATATATACGGCGATATTGTTGGTGGGAATAATATGTAGTGATACCGGAAATACTCTTTTCCACACTGTAACGACTGCATGGAACAGCCTCCCAGCAGAGATGCCCTGTTGGGGGAGGGTAGGGGGTGGAGGCAGAAGCGATTATTTTAAATAAAAATAGTAGGCCTTGGTTAGGCCATTAATAGTGGATGCGGAAAACTGCAAAGCTGGAGGCAGGGGCGGTTTTCCTGCCACATTCGGTAAAGGGCTCCTTGTGGCGGACTATTCAATACCCTTTTAATACTTTGGGGGTAACATCAAGATCTGAAAAGAAGCATGGGGGAGCAACAACCCCGCCCAGCCCCTCTCCTAGTTGTGCCACAGGCTGGGGCACGTCTTTACCCTCGTTTTCAAGTAGTCAAATAAACATAACTTACATACATATAAAGGGACGTGGGCAGACTAGGGCCTGTTAGCTGCTATAAAACTGGACATCTTCGGGAATTCTGTAGTCAATTTGCGACTATCGCCGGCTCTCCTAGGGAATGTATTAAAACTCACACTTCCCCCGGAAGATGTGGAACTACTTCCTGACAAACAAGGTTCCGCCACGGCCCATTAGACGTCCCAGGAAAGGAGTCAAAAAGCTGTCCGTCTACTGCTCCAAGGAAGGATTGTGCTCCGTGTTACCTTTTATTAGACCAACACAAACACGCGCACAAAGATGGTAGTGTGGGCTAGCCTTCGAGGCCACACATGTTCCTGGAAACGAACACAAAGGGCCGTCTCTGTTGGGCCAGTGAAAGGAACCACAGCCTGCGACATCCAGGAGAAGGGCAGGGCTCAAAGACAGGGCGATGGAATGGCGGGTGCACGGGGAGAGATGCGCACACTGAGATGCGCAGGAGATCAGGAAGATGACTGCATCTATTAGCATGGCTTTTTGCAATTAAGACTTGCTAACAGAACACATGTGGAGACCATGGGCGTTTCTGTCTTGTGGGCGATAGGTGTGATAGGATGACATCAAAAATACCTGGGACCTACAGGCAAGGATCACGTGTCGCACTCGCTCGCCTGTAGACCCAGAGTCAGGCTCCACCCCTGTGGGGAGGCGCTCCTTCATTTCCAACCTGGTTCCGGCATTAGTCATGCAGCTGGTAAGATAGCCCAGCAAGTGCACTGCTCGCCTCTGACATCTGTGTCACTGTTCAGCCTGCAGGAATGGCTCATGCCTTCGCGTCAATAAATCCAGTACCAATACATAGTGTGATAATATGATATGTAATATTGCAGTGATTAGAGGGTGGGAGCCAGGGACGCCATTTCACCAAAATTCCAGGGGTAGCGGAAGAGACATCACACAACACCTGACCTCTGATGACATCACATGAAGTAATGCCATTCAACCCCACCCCGAAGTGATATCAAGGGAAGCAATGGAACACGACCTTTCACCCGTTGACAAAACAGGAAGTGGCATCACATAGTATTGTGCCTAAGTACACTGTGAAAAATATGCTTACGATATCACTGTAATGTGATAAACATTTCCTACAAGAATGGATCGCCACATGTAGGCCCATATTACCAAATTACTGTGAATGCAAGCAGACGTCCAAGGCCAAATGATAATGATGTGCTATTATAAAGCACTTGCGCTTAAGCGCTTTATAGAGAACAAATATACACGCAATATCACCCAACCTGTGTTGGTACTTATTTAACAACCTCAAAAGTGTGAAAGGCTGAGCTGAGGTGTTTAAGAACAGACTAAATCAGTGACTCACCCCCGAAGTGTGCCTAAAATAAACCTTTAAGGAGTCTAGCAATTATTGTATAGAATTCCAGAAAGACAAATTATTTGGTATTCCTATTCTTTCTTATTTAGGGTCACTGCTGAAAGTGTTAGACTTGTGGAACCCCTATTCTTTTAAAAAACAAAAGTAAGCAGCCTGAACACGAAAGCCAGCCACTCCAGAAACAAAGAGCCACGGGGCGCTGGACACAGCACAGGAGCTTGCATTAAAAAAAAACGAAAAAACAAGTTTAAATAAACATATATATATATATTTTTTTTGGGGTATCAACGGAGACCACAGGGGTAGCAAGGGAGCCCTCAAGAGTCCAAGTAAATATATATATAATTCATCAGGAGTGTTAAACTGTGCGGTGGTTCAAGTACATAGATTGAACATTGTTTAACCATTTCACTGCCGGGACTGGAATGCCTGCCTGTGGAAAATAGGACATATATACATGTTAAGCCCAGTGAAAGGTTTACATGTAGCATCTTCAACACAGTTTGGGATACTTAGGAATGAGAGTTTAGTGTCATTTTTGAGAGTGGTCAATATTTCCTGATGAATAAACAAAGAACGGTAAATCTGCCAACATTGGCCTTTTTAATTAAGAACGGAAATCTGCAAGGACATTGAATTGGTGGTGATTTTTTAGCAAAGTCTTGGTGGTTTTGGAGTCTAATGTGGTTCGTGCCTCTTATTTGGGTTGAATAAGAGGGGTGAGGAGGCAATGACGCTGGCTGTTGAAATGCCTATTTTAAAGAAAATGAACGTAAAAGTCAAGGATATATAATATATTAGGTTTTTGTAACGCGCTAATACCTAAAGGTTTCTAAGCCGGACCCGGGGAACGAACCTGTGTTGCTCGGTGTAGTCTTGCTTCCAAAGTGAGCGCGTTGCCCCTGAGCTAATAGCCAGTGAGTTAGACCTGGAGAACATAAGAGCATGTTAACATAAAATGTATCAGGAGGAGGAAGAGTGACCTCATTAGATAAGGCTATTCAGCAGTACGGCTGCTGGGGGCCTTGCAGCCACGTCTACTGCAATGGCCCAAGACACAGGGCCTCATTACGAGCATGGAGGTAAAAACAGAGTCATTACCGGCATGGTGGTAATAGTGCGTCCGTGCACCCTTGACGCCGCTAATAGCAGCTGATTACGAGTGCGCAAGCACGCGCGAACCCCCAAGCACCGCCATGCCGCTAAAGGCCCTCCAACCCCCCGATAGCACCATCACGCCTCTGCCAAGGAGCAACCCCTTAATAACGACCCAGTAATACCATCATGCCAATACCGGGCTCGTAATACCGGACCGGGAAGTAACGTCATCGCGCGTGAACGGGAAATGCGCCGGCAGCCATCTTAAAAAACACAATCCATTGCAATCCTCTCAATCCAGCAGTGCTACAGAGTTGAGAGCAGGGCCATACTATCCATCATGTCTAAGGCAACTCGCATGACCAGAAAAATCGTAGTTCGGGAAGATATCTCGTGCTCACACCTTACAATTAATCTATAGTTTGGCTGGTACAAGTCCAATATCACTATTCTTCAAGATAAATCAATAACGTCACTCCAAGAGATCCATTCTCGTGATGCTTCACAAATTTGTATGTGTTTAATTCATCAAGGAAAAAACAGCCGACACGTGTTTCGACCACTGGTCGTTTTCAAGGCTGCACAAAATTATAAAATCATACAATACATAGGTTATTCAAAAACCATACCATATAGTGCCACATGTCAGGTCAGGATGAGAGAATGAGTTCACGCCATGGTCAAAAGTTTAAGTCGATGGCAAAGGAGAAAACATAAAATGAAGCCACAAATTAGTTTTTCACTCCGTACTATCTGATCATTGCACTCTTATTTAAAACAAAGTTAAAGGGCTAGCAGTCAAACTTCATGGTATTGTCCTCATACATATTCCGGATTAGTCAATATGGTGCAAATACTCCTCATATGTTCATTACCCCGAAACCGAAAGTCAAAAACCTACACACCTTGTGAAACCATTCAATCACACCCCTGCTTGTGCAAGAAGCGCTTCTCCGACGAGGAGCTCAACATGCTTGCTGATACGCTTGCAGCCCATGCGAATGAGGTGTTCACCAACAACCTGAAAAGGGAAGTGCAACTCAGAAAAAAACAAATATGGGAGGAGGTGGCACGGAAGGTGACAGCGGTTGGCACCACCCAGCACGGTTAAAGACTGTAAGAAGAGATGGGATGATCTGCGTCTCCGGGTGCATAACATCCTAGCATCAAATCGCAGGGAGGCCATGGCTACAGGCGGGGGTGCCCACTCACCCGTAAAATTGATGCAATGGGAAGAGACCTGCAGCACCACCATAAATATGGAGTCGAATGAGGGCTTTGGTGAAATGGAGATGGGTGCGGCGACATCGGAAGATGGAGGTGAGTGACCCTGCAAACCCCAGTAGACCAAAACATGATCTAATACAACAGATGTTAAAGTGAACCAAACTAATGCATGGCCCATCATACACACATATACAGATCCATGTCCAGATGGAGGCCCAAACCCTGGCACAATGAAATGCATGCTGTGTGCCAATCCCATTACCAACAGACAACCAACACACAGGGATCATTCACATGTCACACATCATGCAAACCACAATACAATGGTATGCCACCTGGTACACATCAGTACAGAATGGAGAAGCCACGTTTTATGCCAATATAATGAATGAAAAATGAAATACTGCACAGCACCAACTCATGCATCTTGCATGTAACACCATCACTGATGCCCTGCATCTCTTGTTCCCCCACAGGCACTGATGCAGAAAGTGAAGGGCAAGACCCTCTCCCAAGGGCATCAACACACTATAAGTCATCCAGGGCCAGACCAGAGGGCACTGGGCATTCCACCTCCGGGGAAGCACCGAGGGCCAGAGTGCAACCCACGGCACCAGTACAGGCCAGGCCGGCTCAGGAGGAGAATACAGCAGCCGACGAGACTGCCAATACAGAGTCGGCAACAATTGCAGAGGGAGAGGCTGATGGTACGCAGTCCGCTGCCACCAGTTCTGTAGGTGAGGCAGCAGCCACAGCCCCCCTCAGCGACATGGATGTGCACGCGGAGGAATACCAGGACATTGTCGACACCATCCATGTTGAATGTCCCCATACTCCAAGCTCTCAGTCCACCCCCCACCACTCCACACAGGGCACACCAGCCCTGTGCGGATGATAAGGCGCAGCACAAGGCACACCGACATGCTGCCCCCAGATTCGGAAATAGCCGGTCCACCCACATCGTGTGTGGATAACAATGGGTGAGGGGGGGAGGTGGTGTTGGTGGCGTTTGGGGGGGTTGGGGGTGTTTATTGGGGGGTATGGGGTGTCTGGGGGTATGGGTTGTTTGGGGGGTATGGGGTGTTTGGGGGTTTTGGGGGAGGGCATGTGAGAGGTGGAAGGATGAAGCACTATATTGTTATTTTTCCTAATATACCCGCTGTGTTCAAAATGATTTCATGACTGGACATTGTTCATTTCGTGTGTGTTTATTCAATTCATGACAGCCCACAGTGCCCAACTCCCCACACACCCTGTGTCCATGTCCACACGATCCCAGTGCCCAGTGTAGTACTAACACATAACCATCAACGTCCCTGTGGTTCAGAAGTAATCGTCAATCAGTGATTGGCGCACAGCACGGCCATCTTGTGCATCACAAACTGCCAGGGGTGCTGCTTCTCCTCCTCCATCATCATCCTCACCCGGTGCATGCAGGTCAATGTCAGGTGGCAGGGGTACGTTTCTCCAGATGCACATGTTGTGCAGCATGACACAGACCATGGTGATCTTTGCCATCTTCTCAGGCCCATAAAGGAGTGCTCCACCAGACCTGCTGATGCAGCGGAACCGTGCCTTCAACAGGCCAAAGGTCTGTCGATCACAACATGGATATGGGTATGAACCTGATTGTACTCCTCTTCGTGCCTGTTCTGTGGGTTCCGTACAGGGGTAAGTAGCCACGGCTTCAAGGGATAGCCACCATCACCTGCATGGGAGCACAATGAGGTATGTGTGAGTCAATATGTAACCTGACACCTTTAGGAATCACTGCCATGGCTGCAGCTATTTGGTATTGACATGCACATGTGCCTGGATGTATGCACACAGGTTCATTTGATACATTGTGTACTGTAGTATGGTCTGCTGGTGTGGATTGCGTTGTACAAATGATGCAGGGTGTTCACTTGCATGCTGATGCAGATGTACTGTGGATGCGGAACAAATGTCTTGCCACCCATGTTTGCGGTGTATGGTACTCTGTGCGTATTCCCACTAGCGACATTGCCACAGGTGTAATCATTTTTAGTCATTCGTCCAGCATGTCGCTCCATGAAGCGGGGTAGCGTGGAGTTATGCAGCACCATGGAATCATGTGTAGATCCGGAAAATCGGGTGCAACAATGTGTGATAATCTTGCTGGAGTCACATACCATCTGCACATTGATGGAGTGGTATTGCTTGCGATTGCGGTACACCACCTCATTGGCATGAGGGACCACCAATTCTACATTGGTGCAGTCGAGGGCACTGACGCAACTGGGCATGCCTGCCAGTGCATGGAAGCCTACTTTAGTGTCAGCAAGCTCCTGGCCAGTCCGTGGTAGGGATATGTGGATGCTTGCATGCTTCAGGAGGGCATCAAGTACTTGGGTCAGCATGCAAGAAAAGAGTGGTTGTGATATGCCATGCAGCTGGCCCACTGTGTGCTGGTAGGTGCCTGTGGACAGGAAGTGGAGCACAGACACTGATGGCAGTGCAGATATCTATCAGGCTGACAATGTCATTGTGTATCATGTAGACTATGGTAGGGATGGTGTCCCGGGCCAAACGGTACAGGGTGTAGATCGGCATGGGGGTTAGGTTGAATGGACCGGCTCTGAGGCGAGGTATTGGTGGCTGCCTACGTAGTACCACTGGCTGCACTGGCGGGACCTGCTGGGCCTGTCTCACCCTCCTTCTCTCCTCCTGGGTCTCCTCTGTGGTGCCTGTTGTTGTTGTTGTTGCTGGTGTAGCAGTGCAGGCATGTCCTCCAGCGCCAGAATTGCTACAGTAAGTGGGATCATTTTGGTGTTGGAAGGGGTGTGGTGTGTGTGTGTGCTCATTTTGTGTTGGGAGAGGCTCCATTGGCTCCACCTGTGGTGATTGTGTGCACCTGTGGCAGTTGGCTACACTGCAGGTTGCTATTTACAGATGGTCCGCGATGCCTGTAATACCGCCATCGTGCAGGCCCTATTTATCACCTTCGGGATGCTGGTAAGTGCATGCCCGCGTGACTTGTGATGTCCTCGTGTTAGCGGCATCCCGGTATTGCTGCCGCGAAGGGGCACGTGTACGCGCGCATGCCGGTAAGAAGGGGCACGGTACGGGCTGGGGCGGCATTAACGGGTTGTCGGCCCGTAATGGGCCGTACCGGTAAGTGATACCAGTAATACCATTCCGCCTTCCTTTTTTCATTACCTCCATGCTCGTAATGAGGCCCACGGACAACTTCTCTCCCAAGCCGGGCTCCATGACCTTCATTAAAATTCGAGCAGATTTATTTAATCAATCTTTCCGGGCATATAGGAGGTTTAAGGCAGCATGTAAGGCATGAGATTTCTTCCAGCGGTGCAGGGCTGGTTTTTGGATAAGGTGATTGTAGATGACTTTAATTTTGTGGTGGATGGAAAAAGCATTTAAGAGAGAAGGATGGTGTACTAATAGGCCCAAAACATGGGGCAAAAATCTTCAAGCAAGCTGGAATAGAGCCACCTTTCTCTTAATAGTTTCAGTTCCTCACTGTAGTTAAGTAGTAAAGCCAGTAGTGTAATGCCTGCAAGCGCACATTCTCCCAGGTGCAGGAAGAGATGGCAACCATTTGCACAACTCCTGAAAATTGATGTTAAGCAGTATTTGTACAGCCCAGCGTTCAGCATTCCAGTGGCTTCTTAGCCTGGGGGAGTTGTCCTCAGGAAGAAATCTCAGTGGTTGACCTGTTGTGTCACCTCTCTGGCACCTCAGAGGATGATGAGATGGCTTCTTGGACTCAGTGAGTTGTCCTCAGGAACAAATCTCAGTGGTTGAGCTGTTGTGCCACCTCTCTGGCACCTCAGAGGATGATGAGATGGCTTCTTGGACTCAGTGAGTTGTCCTCAGGAACAAATCTCAGTGGTTGAGCTGTTGTGCCACCTCTCTGGCACCTCAGAGGATGATGAGATGGCTTCTTGACCATGGGTGAATTGTCCTCAGGAAGACATCTCAGTGGTTGAGCTGTTGTGCCACCTCTCTGGCACCTCAGAGGATGATGAGATGAATTCTTGGCCTGGGTGAGTTGTCCCAGGAACACATCTCAGTGTTGAGCTGTTGTGCCACCTCTCTGGCATTTCAGACGATAATGAGATGGCTTCTTGGCCTGGGTGAGTTTTCCACAGGAACACATCTCAGTGGTTGAGCTGTTGTGCCACCTCTCTGGCACCTCAGAGGATGTTGAGATGGCTTCTTGGGCTGGGGTGAGTTGTCCTCAGGAACACATCTCAGTGGTTGAGCTGTTCTGCCACCTCTCTGGCACCTCAGAGGATGATGAGATGGCTTCTTGGCCTGGCGTGAGTTGTCCTCAGGAACAATTCTCAGTGGTTGAGCTGTTATGCCACCTCTCTGGCACCTCAGAGGATGATGAGAGGGCTTCTTGGCCTGGCGTGAGTTGTCCTCAGGAACAATTCTCAGTGGTTGAGCTGTTGTGCCACCTCTCTGGCACCTCAGAGGATGATGAGATGGCTTCTTGGCCTGGGGTGAGTTGTCCTCAGGAACACATCTCAGTGGTTGAGCTGTTGTGCCACCTCTCTGGCACCTCAGAGGATGATGAGTAGTATGTTGTTGTCTCTGTTGTGGTCTGATATTGGCCTTCCTGGGTGTCAGCGTGGGTGTGTTGAAGCAATGCAAAGGGAAAGGGGGTGTAAATACCCGGCTTCTCCCTCTTTTTCAGTTACCTTTTAAGGGAAGGTAACTGAAGCCCTGTGCAGAGGCATTGCGAGGGGGGAATGAGGCGGCTATAGCCCCGGGTCTTTTGGTTGTTGCCCTGGATAGAAGCTCAGGGGATACAAGCAGAAGGCTAGCTATCCCCGAGTCCTGACAGTCCCAACATTAGCATAGCCCCGGATCCTATCCAGACCTAGCAACACCCCTGACCCTGTTAGAGACTGATAAAAGATTCAGATTCTGCAGAAAACTCTCCCAAGAGCTTAGTCAGCGCCAGAAGCATCCAGCCTCCTAGGCCACTATAACGATGCCCATACATACCTAGCAAGCCTCACCAAGCTCCCGGCGGCCTGGTCTAGGGAAGCCTCAGTTCGAAGTGCCCATAGTTTCAACTAACTTTCCTGCCTGTACACCCAGGCTGTTCTGGGCTTCCTTTGCACCCCATGTATTCCTTTCACCTCCCACCCTGGCTGGGTCTGGGCTCCCTTTGAACCTAATGCACCCCATCTGTTACCTTCACCTCTCACCCAGGCTGAGTCTGGGCTTCCTTTGCACCCCATCTATTCCTTTCACCTCCCACCCTGGCCGGTTCTGGGATGTATTTGCTCTCCATTGCCCCTTGTCCCTCTCCTCCCACCTGTGCTGGCTCTGTGCTCCCTTGTCCCTCTACTCTCCCTTTATGTCTACAACAAAATGCAATAAAATGCACAATGTTCCTTTCAGCGAGCAGGAAAGTACATTTTGGGTTTTGCCAGTAGCCTGGGCTCTACTATGTTGCATCATTTAATTAAGGTTATCTGAAGGGCAAGCCTGTATTTGTAGGGCGTGTGTGGAGGCTGATGGAAAATAAGAGGAGACAAGACTATGCAAGAGGAACTGGCATCACACCTGTGCAGTGAAGGGAAAATATTCAAACAATAACACATGGTGATGACACATTCTATAAAGTACGAAAGTCTGCAGGTCTTCCCACGGAAATTCTCAGCAGGAAAATCATAATATTTTTCCAGGGAGGCAGGAATTCCAAGAGGTGGGAAAAAGCTGGTTTCAGGCTGGTGTCACTTTCTCTAGAAGATTCTCTATTTCAACCAACCTATTTTCGTTACCGTGCTATTCGTGTACAATATCGTTCAACAAACACGGTTAGGCAGGTTCAAGCAGAAGTCGCATAGTACGACACAACGCAATGCGTTTGATAATAGCTGTGACTATTTAAGAGTACAGGTATTATTATAGCGTGTGGACACATAATCAGAAAAACTGTAATCGTGATTAAAAACAAATGTAGTCGTTATCGTTGTATATGGCCTGAGAGCTTACATTGAAGTGGAGGGAGGGGAATTTATGGTCGAGAGGTTTAGGGGGAATATGCCAAAATGCTGGAGACCAACAACTGAAAGCCATTCTGAAGTCACTCTCAGCCCTCTGTGTCCACTAAGGCAAACCAGATCTCTTTGAAGGATTTCAGATTATCTTTGAATGTAGAAATATCACTTTAATAGCAGATATCATGAGCAATCATTGATACTCCCAGTTTGGACTCCCAGGTCCAACTTGGGTCCTTCCTCTCCTCTATCTTCCCTTCCCCCCTGAAGCACTACCTTGTCCACCCTCTTCTTAAGAAACCCTCTGCCGACCCGTCCTGCCAAGCCTTCTATCGCCCAATCTCCATCACTCCTTTCCTGGGCAAACTCCTGGAAAAGCTGTCCATCTCCCAGCTTAATCTTCACACTGAATCTGTTGGTTGTCTCTATGACCATCAGTCTGGCTTCAGAGCTGCCAGAATCACGGAAACTGCTCTCCTGTACATCTGTGAAGACCTGCTCTCCAACCTCGATTCCAATACCCCCCGCGTCCTTATCTTACTTGATCTCTCTTCTGCCTTTGACACGGTCAACCATGCCATCCTGCTCAACCGTCTGTGTGATAACCTGGGTATCAACGATCAGGCCCCGGCTTGGCTGACTTCTTTCCTCTCAGATCGACCCTCCCAGGTCCAACTTGGGTCCTTCCTCTCCTCTATCTCTATCTCTACCTGTGGTGTGCCCCAGGGGTCTAAACTCTCTCCCTGGCTGTTCAACCAAAGCCTGGCACTTCTTGTCCACCTCATTGCTGCTCTGTGCCCCGACTTTCAGTGCTATGCAGATGACACTCAACTCATTTACAGGCTCCCTTCTGCCACCTCCTCTCCTTCTCTCATCTCTGACTGTCTGCTATCCAGGAGTGGTGTGCCGCCAATGATCTCTGCCTTAATGCCAGTAAGACCGAGATCCTCCTCATACGCACACCTGTTCCCTCCTTTCCTGTCACTCTCTAGCCAGCCTCTTTGGCCCTCTTCCTGTTCCCACCTCTGAGGCTAAAAACATCGGGGTCATCTTTGACTCCACACTCTCCTTCTCTCCTCCTATCTCTGATGTCTCTAAGTTACACTACCAGCAGCACCTCCTCATAGTTATTCTTCCTTACCTCTCCTTCCCCCAGAAGCTCACTGTCTCCAGAGCTCTGGTTCTGTCTAGACTGGATTACTGCAACAGTCTCTTTCTAAATCTGCCTTCCTCTACTCTCCACCCTCTGCAACTGATCCAAAACAGGACTGCAAGACTTGTCCTTGGCCCCAAGCCCAGGGATCGTATCTCTCCAGGACTGAAATCTCTGCACTGGCTCCCAGTGGCGGCGAGGATTAAGTTCCAAACCCTCTGCATTGTCCACAGGGTCTGCTGAGGCATGGGGCCTCAATACCTTCAACTTTCTCTTCCTAAACATCTTCCTTCTCGAGCTCTTCGCTCATCGGCCTCCAATTCCCTCAGGGTCAGTCACTTCTCCAAGTAAAGATCTGGTGGTAGATCTCTTTCTTTGGCTGGGGCCTCCCTCTGGAACAGCCTCCCTGCCTCTCTGAAACATGAGGAGAACCATTACCAGTTCTGGAAGCACCTCAAGACCTTCCTCTTTGCTTCTGCTTTCTCTCCTCCTCTCCCCTGATGATCTCCTGGCTGAAACTGCACTGGTTACCTGGCTACCCTTTGATCTCAGGGCCATGCCCCCTCCTCGGCAGTTGCACACCTGCACTGCCCCCCTGGCAACCTCTGCACTCAGGGCCTGTTTATGTATCCCTAAAGCCCCCTACCAGCACTTGACACCCGATGTCTGCACTTACCCTTGCACTTGCCACCTGCTGGCCACACTTTTTATTTATTTATTGTTTTATTTATTTATTTATTTATTTATCTATTTATTTTACTGTCTATCCTATGTACTGCACTATCCCCTCGCCCTGCACTTTTCCCCCTCCCCCTGCACTTGCACGATCTCAATGTTACCTGGCCTAGTAAGATCGGTATCTCTGTCTTCCCTCTGTTCCCCCTCCCATGCCTCGTCACACCTTGAAACACTTGTGCATAGGCGTGTTATAAATGCCATATCATATCATATTAGGTGATGTTGGTGACTTCTAAAGTCGCCAGTGATCAAAGTGAGCAGGAACGGTCGGGAGCAGTGTTTCACTATTTTTATTTTTTTCTGTTTACCATTCCTCTACTTTTTACGACCATATTCACATTCTACATAGAGGACTTGTCATTTGTCTCCTTGTACAAGTGTAAAGTTGTAATAGGAACCTCATTTACTAGTCACTTAGACTATTGGAATGCCCCGCCGGCAAAACTTGTCACATGTTGCACTATGCTTCCACCTAACCTCTCCACTGTCGGGACCACAGTTCCACTACATTTTTTGGTTCACTTCTACCACTGCTCAAAGCCAGCATTGTGTAGGCAAAAGGCAAGCATTTTTAGGCACTGCCATAATATTACTAGCTGGCCATAAGAAGGCAGTAGCTGGCAAAGGTTGTTTTTGTGTAGGTATATCATGGCACGTCCTGGCAAATGCATAGCTAATGCCTATGCAAGAGTCAAAACTGTTGGGTTTGCCAATGCTTTTTTAAAACAAGAAATCAGTGTAAGCACCAGAGGCAAGGGCACGCGTACTGCTTTTAAATCCAGTGGCTGAAGGCACACTCCATTAAGACATTTTTATTACATTAGGAGCTGGTATATTGCTTTAAAACCTTTCAGTTGACTGTTTATAAATAACATTGACATCCTATTCTGTTAAAATGCAGGGCTAGCTCAGAGAGATCCCAGGGATATGTGTTTTGGGCAGGGAGGGGCAGGCAGTGGATGAGAATGATGGCAGGAACTAGCATTGCCATGGGCGGCCAATGGGTGCGTATAAGGAACACCCACTGGCTATGGTGTCCCGCCACACCGCCTATGTCTCACCTTTCTTCACTTCCCTTGCTTATTGTTTTGGCTTAAAGGCAACGCTCACAGTGCCACCTTATAGCCAAAACTAAAACTAAGTCAGAACAGTGGTGTTAAAACTAATGTTAATGTTAAAGGATATTTGAACCGCGCACTATCCCCACCGGAGTGGTCCCCTGGCGCTCTGGCGGCTCTCAAAAGGGGGGGGGGGTGATTTAGTGGGAAAGAGTTGGAAAAGTGCAAGAGAGCAGTGATGTGCTGTTGGCAGCCTCAGCCCGGAGGGTCCGTTGGCTGGGCTTGGGGTGTTTTACGGTTGGTAGTCATCGGGCCTCATTACGACCCTGGCGCTAAGTGAAAAACGATGGCGGTAAATGGTTACCGCCATCGTTTTCCGCCAGGTCCGATCATGACTCGTGACCGTAAACTACGATGCCAATAGCGGCATCGTAGTTAACGCTGCCGCTAACTGCGCTAAGGGTGCGCGCACGCGACCGCCCACACCGTACTCAGCGCCATGGCGGAAAGGTACGCAAATGCCGACCCAAGCGGACATGCACCTAACGCCATCACCGAGGCCGCTAAGTACCTTACCGCCATGGTGCAAATAACGCCATCGCGAACCAACCGTAAAGGGCCATGTCAAGTGAATGCAGCTGCCACAGGTGCACAGAAACAGCACAGGTGAAGGCAATACAGACTCAGGGGAGTACAAAAAGAGCACACCCCACCCCTACCCACACCCAGTCACACTCCACAATGATGCCAATACGACTAGCAATGTTGGGGCTGGAGGACCTGATAGCAATGCATGTGCTACTACAACAGCAACAACAACAACAGGCAGCACAGAGGAGACGCAGGAGGAGAAGGAGGGCAAGGCAGGCCCAGCAAGCCCCACCAGCACAGCCAGTGCCACCACGCAGGCAGCCCCCAATCCCACGCATCAGAGCCAATCCAAACAACCTCACTGCTGAGCAGATCCACACCCTGTACCGTTTGGACCGGGACACCATCACCGCCATCGTAGACATGACACACAACGACATCGTCAGCATGATAGAAAGTCCAACCGCCATCCCCCCCCTACTGAAGGTAGTGGCTGTACTCCACTTCCTGGCCACAGGCACCTACCAGCACACAGTGGGGCACCTGCATGGCATTTCACAACCATTATTCTCACGAACACTCATCCAAGTGCTCGATGCCCTCCTCAAGCACACAGACGACCACATCTCATTACCACGGACTGCCCAGGAGATTGCAAACACCAAAGTGGGTTTCCATGCACTAGCCAGCATACCCGGTTGCATTGGTGCCATCGACTGCACCCATGTGGAATTGGTGGTTCCACGTGCCATGGAGGTACCGTACCGCAACCGGAAACAGTTCCACTCTATCAACGTGCAAATGGTCTGTGACTCCAACAAGATCATCACACATTGTTGTGCCCGATTCCCCGGATCAACCCATGATTCACTGGTCCTGAGGAACTCCACAATACCACGCTACATGGAGCGACATGCAGGCCCAAGATCCTGGCTACTCGGTGAGTGCAATGTCATGGAAGTGGGCATGGGAATGACGTACCAGTGCATACTCCACCTGGCAGAAAGGGGGGGGATGATGCATACTCCACCTTGCAGAAAGGGGGGGGGGATGATGCATACTCCACCTGGCTGTGAGTAACACAGAGAACGGAGACAGAGGAAGGGCACTCACAATGCACACAACCCCTCTGCATACATAGGGTGATGGCATGCAAAACAGGCCATGGCAGCAATGAGCATATACTGGTTGCATTGTGTGAATCAATTAGTGCATGTAGAAGTGAGCCAAGGTAACAGTTCCATGCCAGCCATGGTGGAACATCATGTTCCTGATCAGACAACATGACTGACACATACATTCTCGCCTACATACAGGTGATGCAGCCTATCCCCTGAAGAGGTGGCTCCTCACACCAGTCCGGAACCCGCAGAACCAGCACGAGGAGGACTTCAACCGTGCACATACACGTACTCGTGTGGTCATAGAGCAGACATTCGGCCTCCTGAAGGCACGGTTCCGAAGCCTCAGCAGGTCTGGTGGGGCACTCCTGTATGGCCATGAGAAGGTGGCAAAGATCGTCATGGCATGTGTCATGCTGCACAATATGTGCGTCAGACGGAATGTGCCCCTGCCCCCTGACGCAGAACTGCAACCACCTGACGATGAGGATGAGGAGGGTGCAGATGGGGCGCCACCACATGGAGGAGGCGATGCACAGGAGGGGCGTGCCATGCGCCAAAGTATCATCGACCACTGCTTCTAGCACACACGGCTGGTGTTTATCGCATGGAGACTGCACTTGGGGCACTGTGTGTCTCTGGGACATGCACACTGTGGACTGTACACCAATAAAGCACACATACGCAATGAAAATGTCCACACATTTCTTTTTTTGAAAGAAAAAAGTGTATTGGAACTATGAACTGTCGTGTCACACCCCCTCCCACCTCCCGCCTGCACACCCCAACACACCCCCTCCCACCTCCCACCTCCCCCCTGCACACCCCAACACACCCCCTCCCACCTCCCACCTCCCCCTGCACACCCCAACACACCCCCTCCCACCTCCCACCTCCCCCCTGCACACCCCAACACACCCCATGTAGGTGTCAACAGATGCCTGTGACAGTGTCCACAGGCCGTCACAAGCCCCCTCTCCCGGCCCCCGGGGCACCCCTGGCTGTGGAGCGCAGGTTGCGTCCGGAACGTCGCACGGGGCTGCTCTGCGCAGAACTGGCAGTGGAGGATGTCCCTGGCTGCCCCTGTGCATGCAGCTCCTGTACTGTGTGGGTGAGGTCAGTGACCGCACGACGCAAGCCCGCAAGTTCGGCACAGATGTCCCTGGACATGGCCTGCATGGCATCCCTCAGGGTGGCAGTGCTCTGCGCCACTTCGGCCCTTAGTGTCTCCGTGGCCTGTTCAATGCTAAACCTAGCCCCCACACATTCCGCGGCATGCTCATCCAGCATTGCGGACAGTTGATGCTGCCGTTGAGTGATGTCCTCGAGGGACTGCTGGCCGTGCTGGCCCATGGCCAGTGCAGGTGGAGTGATGGAGGGGCTGCTCCCCTCCTGTGGAGTGTGGACAGGGCATGGGGTGGAAGGCCACTCCTCTGCCTCAGTGTGCCCCTGTGTGTCACCCTCATGGGGGCTGGCGTCTGAGAAACAGGGGGAATGTAGTTGGTCAGTGGGGCTTCTGACCTCCTGCTCCATGTCCGAGTCAGAACATGCAGCTGTTGCAGCTGTCTCCCCGATGTTGCTGCTGGCCGCTGACCCCCTGCCTTCTGTGGCAGGCAATGTCGGTGGAGGTGGAGCAGCTGCTGCTGGCCTGCTGCCAACAGGGGTGCTTGCCGGTGGGACCTCCAGTATGCCTGCAGTGGGACCTGCTTGTCGTGGGGTCTGCCTCACTGCAGCTGAGGTTGAGGGTGCAGGGACGTTGTTGTTGGACTTCGCTCTCTTCGGCGCAGGGGTGTCCTGGTCCTCTGGGTGTGATTCTGTGCCTGTGGTGGAGCAAAGGTGGGAGGGCGTTATTGATGGGTCTACGGACTTTGGAATGACAATGGTTGACATTATTTTGGCCAGTGGATGAGGCAGATTTCAGGCAGTGCCATGCAGGTTGTCTCCTTTTAGTGTGGTATGTGGATGCAGGTATGCGGGTGCCAGCAGTGTATGCAGGGTGGTGCTCGCATGTGGCTATGGGCAGTATTGATTTGTGTTGCATTTACACTCTAGGGCAACCTTATGCTACACATGATTGGACCGCTGTGACTATGGCATGTCTTGTATGAGGCACCTACCTTCATCGCCTGATGTCGGGGCTCCCCTTTCCATCCCTCCAACGCCTTCGATGGATTCCATGCCGATGGTGGTTGCACAGATCTCCTCCCACGGTTGGAGTTTCAGGGGGGATTCCGACCCTCCACCGGTTCCCTGGGCAAGGTTGCGGTTTGCTGCGATGACGGCTCTGACCCGTATGCGCAGGTCATCCCAGCGCTTCCGGCACTGCTGTGGGGTGCGGGGTACGGTCCCCACCGCGCTGACGCGCTCAGCCACCAGGGCCCAGATGGCCTTCTTCTTCCCGATTGCTGTCCTGGTCATTTCAGGGGAGAAAACAACACCTGCGTTGTCCTGCAGAGTCTCCGCTAGCATGCAGAGTTCCTCCCGGCTGAATCGCTCCTGGCGCTGGCGGTCACATGCCTTTTTCACGGATTTTGGCATTTTCGGGAACTTGGATGGGTGGGTGTTTGGTTGGGACAGGTGTCAGGGTTGGGTCTGGTGTTGTTTGGTAGGATGGCGATGGATTGTGTTTTTAAAGATGGCCGACGGGCTGCTTCCCGTTCCGGCGCGATGACGCTATTTCCGGTTTGGCCTTTTACGGCCGCCGCTAATTACGGTGGCCGTAAATTACGGTGGCCGCTACTTACGCTGGCGGAAGGGCACCTTGCTCGCTTAGCGATGCCGGTAGGGGCCTTTTCCGCCATGGCGTTAATTGCATTACCGCCATGGCGTAATGCTCGTGCGCGATGGGTCGTGATGTGGCGCTCTTTACGCCATCGTCCCACGGCGTAAACGCTCATTACGCCATGGCGGTAATGACGGGCGATTACCGCCAGGGTCGTAATGAGGCCCATCGTGTGGTGTTGTGCAAGTCTATGTGTGGTTTGTTTTGTTGTTGCAATGTAGTGAAGTGTGTGCGGTTTGCTGCGCTAAGGCTTGTGGTTGTGTTTGGTTCGAGTTTGAGAGGTGTATGCAGAGGAGTGAAATTGTTAGTAGGTTGGTTATGGATTCATGCTTGCACGCTTGGTCCAGGCTTGGCAGGAGAGTCGTATATCCAACACTGAATTACTTTTCTATTTAAATTCGACGCAGGCTAGGTTTAGGATTACATCTAAGTGCTGCATATGCTAATATGCACAATTCCATCTAGATGCGGCGCCTGCCAGGCTAAAGAATTCCCTCTATGTGTGCACATGCTAACATTCTCAGCTCTATCTAGGTGAGACGCACGCCAGGTTGAGGATTAAGTCACTAAGTCACAGCAGTGGTGTTATATCTCCCCAGAACCATCTTTCTCCTGCGTGAAACTCCTTTCCTGATCGCCATGACCAAATCAGGTGACCCAGCGTTCCCTGCATGTTCTAGCACCTCCAGCAGGCACCTGTCAGTCATCAATGCTGGCGACCAAAAGGCTCTGTTACATAATTGTATCAGCCATACTCCCGCCCCCGAGACGAGTGATGTCAGTATTCCGTTCTTACAGCAATGTGCTCATCATTTTGGCTCTGTCTCTTCATACAGGTAGAACAGCCAATGGTGGCATGTTGTCGATGGCGCTGTCTCGACTGCGCTCAGCAGCACGTAAAGAGAATTGCAGCCTCGGTCTGAGGCAAGGGGAGGGTCACCTGCGTAAAAGACCCCAGCAAGGGCTTCTCTTAGGTTTTGGATTCAGTATGTGAGCAGTCATGCTACTCATGGGTCCGCCACAGCTGTCTGGGGAGGAAGCATAACCTCCCTCCCCCGGGTCTCACCAGGGATATCTGATATCAGTAATAACTTTGGCGGTTACAATTATTTCTTAACCTGTCATTTATTGAACACAAAACACAAATACAGTGAAATAATTACTTCAGCCAACCAATCCGTCAATTTTTTGTGGTTGATTGAGGTCATTATTTACAGTATTTCTGTTATGTCATATCATCATACCATCATTTTTAAAATGTCATAAACGGTTTCCTGATGGCTTAGAATTTTCATCTTAGTAACAGGTGTGCGTTCTGGGTTGTGAAGTACTTGTTACCACACATTTCTCTCCATGCCAGGGACGAGAGTCTCCTCATCAATTTAAGTGTGTGCCATTTTCTTGATGGTTTAGAGACATGCCTGATCTGCCACCAGGGATCCCATGAGGCCAGAAGTTCAACTTCCGGTTTACTTTGAACAAAGGGAAGGACCCACAGAAGCAAGAAGCACAACTAAGGCCTCTTGACAGTGATACCCAGCACTCCTCACAGGAATTCAGTCGCTATCTACTCTTCATGTTGGTTCTTCGAGCTCTTGGTCACAAGCACCTCGGGTTCCAGTCACGAGTTCTGCTTCAGCCTGTAACCATTCCTCACCCATTCCATGGATCAAGTCGCAGATGTGATGAGATGAGAAGGCACTCAGTATCAAAAGCATGTGACCTTAGTGTTCATAGAGCTCACCACCTTTGACTTCCCTTTCTTTTGGTGGTGTCATAGGACACAACAAGTATACCTTCAGACACATAAATGTTATTGCAATACCATGATGTTGTACTGACTTAAAACATTATTTTAATAAATACAAGACAACACAAATGCATCAAATGGCAAAATATTTAATTGCTATAAACATATATGATCAGTACCAAATAATAATTCACAATCCTTTAATAGTCGGAAACAAATCACCACTCTATGTGGAGCATAGAATATACAAAAAACGAATGCATTTCTAACTATAACATTATTTAAAAAATGTTAAAATTAGGAACTGTTCTATTAATATTAGGAACTGTTGTGTAATTCTCCAACACTGATAGGTGTTAGTGGAATTCCTATGACGCTGTCCGACATGTTTCATTCCCTAATGTAGTTGTTGGGATTTTCTTCAGGGGCTAGAATTGATTGAAAGTGCAAAGTACCTGACAAGGCTGTCGTTCCAAAAGTTACTACAATGCTGATCTGATAAGGTATGAATCTATGAATCAATCACAAACAGCCATTACCTGCTCAAAATGCCTGGGACCTTTAAAAGTCTGTAGCAGGAAATGAGCAACGCTTTGGTGCCAAAAGATTAAAGACCCGGGGTCCCCTCAGGATGAACTCTCTATGATGGTCTACAAGCCGACCACATTAATAATTGAGTTGTTGCTACTCTCGTTGGCCTGCGGCATGCTGTCAGATGTGAAGGCAATCTGGTATTTTCTAAAGTTTGGTGCATTCATGGAACCCCAACGTCGTACATTTGTGAATTCCCCCACTCCCTTCTTGGAAGTTCCATATGCCACAGGAAGTAAGTACTTGTCAATGTTTTTCAGCACAATGTTCATTTTGATAATATTCACTTGGCCCCAGAATGACAGCTGGAGGGGCGACCTTCTGTCATAGGCAGACCAAATGTGGGGCTTTAGTAAGATAATGATGAGTTGTATCATTCCAGATACCTCTGCTGGTGACCGAATACATGGATATTTAATTTTCCTGGGCACAAAGTGAAGTTTCAGGCATCCACTTGATGTTTCCCACATGAGTCGCTTAGCGGTAATATCTCTGATTTCATCGATCCAACTGTATACGATGACATTGCAGAGAATGTCTCAAATGTATCCATCAGAGCAGCCAAACTAGATGGAGCATTTTATAAAACCAATGGAAGATCATCCACATAAAGTAAGCATTTGGGGATGGCAGTGCCAGTGGTTATTCTTTTGATATTGTCCCCATTGTTCTTCAGGATGTCCCAGGGTTCCCTCCCAGTGCCAACGATCTCAAAATCATGTAATTGGATAGAAAATCCACAGTAGTAGAATAATCCTTTTACCTCAAGAAAGTTGGACCAAAGCCTATAAACTTCATCGTTTCAAAAACTTGACAACCCCTTTCCCAGTGTCTAGTGATACCACTGCGCCAGCATTGTAAGCCTTCTCACTTTTGCGAGTTAGGATGACCTTCCGCATATTGCCTGCAACATACCTCATCTTTACAAAATTCGATTAATCTTCACGTATCAGACCAAAGATCACATTCTCTAAACATTTCACAAGAACCATAGCGATCTTTTTATCCCTCCCCAATTATTTCTCCAATTAAATCCTTCATTGTAATCTCTGTTTTTTATCTTAAAGTATTTTCTTTACTTTTTAAATAAAATCATATTCTTGATTACTTCAAAGCGATCAGTGCTTATTTACTCTTTGCATCCAAATGATTGTATGTAGTTGTTTCCCTTTGAACTATACCCTAGTGTTGCCGCATAGCCTCAAACCCTCTGACACAGTCACAGCACCACAATGAAACCCCCCAGACTGCTCCCCTCTCCTGGTGCTCAGAATGATGCGGAAACCCCTCCTTGGGATCTTCATAGGAAGGTTGATGAGATGAGGAGCAGGAAAGATAAAAGTAGGGGTGTGGAATCCTCAAAGTGCCCCATGAAGCTTGGCCTGAAGGGGATAGTACAGCTTTTTTCCTTTAAGGGCCTTCCAGCAAGACTCGAAGGAGATGGGCAGGGTGCTTGGGGGGAGGACGCCGAGTTCCGTTATTTGGTGTAGCTTCACAGGATATATGGTGACTGTGTGATTTTAGGCTACACTTATCATATGATGGTTGACACTGGATGTTTGAGGCTGCCCCTTGCATTTCATGACTATACGTGCCATGCAGGCTAATACAAGCATAAGCTCGAAGCCTCTGCGGATGGGAGGCTACCAGGGGTGGACTGGCCTATAGGGAACTCTGGAGATTTCCCGGTGGCCCTCTGCACCCTGGGCCTCTTTTGTGTGGTATTTCCACATTTTCTCATAGGAAAAGCATTGGGCTTGTTGAAAATGTGTCATATGGGGCCACTTTGAACATAATTTCCAGGGCCTCTTTTGGTCCCCAGTAATTATTTCCAGGGCCTCTTTTAGTTCCCAGTCCACCCCTGGAGGCTACTCATGGAATACTATGGAGGTGCACCTGGAAATGCGGGGCTGTGTTCAGCATGTAATGACTTTCCGGCCCGTTAGCCAATAAATGGCATAAGATGCCAGTAAGCGGCCTATGAAGGCACTACACTGTCCTACATGTATTCTGCTGGAGTTACCGTCTGTCATATCACCAACCCACTCATAGCATATCAAGGTAGCACACTAGGTAAAATGTGGCTATTAGTTAAAATGGTATTTTGTCTGTTTTAGCAACTACTTGTATTTTATTCATTTTGAGCAGGAAATATTTAAGTACAGCTTTTTACGTTTAGAAGGTGTGCACCTTTTATAATTTGCTGCAACATTATAGGAAAAGTCCCTGCCTTGGTTTATTTTCCAGGTGTGCATGATTAATCTTCTCCGAGGCAAATGTTTATGGAGGGGTGTGAAAACAACTCACTCCGCCCCTTCCCTCGTCGCTGGTGGGATCCCACTGTAAAAACATCCCATGTTCCGCACTGCAGAGAGATGTCTGCAGGGACAGCAGAGATGTGTTCTTGGGACCATGAAGTCTTAGAAAACCCAGAAAACCTGTGTGTCCTCTGCATATTTATAACACCCCAGGTCATGCTGCGGCTCAGAGGTGGCAAATGGATTATATGAACCAGACAGAGGGGACAATGACATCCTAGCTCTTATAGAAGAGCACTGGGCAATGTTAAAATGAAAGGGTTGCAGAGGGAAGATCAGGATATGCCTTCCGTCCCGAAAGACCCTCCAACCGGACGAAGCACCAACGGCAATATGGCTGCCGGTCATATGAGCTCACATCGATCCCCACTGCTCCTAAAATGGACAACTACCACGAAAGATACCCTCTCAGCGGGCCCTACAATCCTGCAGCAGTACGAACTCTACCCAGAGTGGATGAAGACACACAAGAAGGAGCTGGGAACTGCTACATGGACAGAATCGACTAAAGCACTGAGAAGCCATGTCTCACATTGTAAGAGACATCATGATGACATAGTTACGTCAGACATGAAACACACGTGCCATCCGCACAGTCGGGACACTCACACACCCAACTGCACGAAGAACACCTGCGTACAGTTGTATGAGTTAGAGAACAGTGACACATACATGTTGTCTGCACGTTTATTAGTTTGCTATTAGGCTTGCCACGGCAAATCAGGAACGCAAAAAGCAAAGAAGAGCTTGTGTAAATGCTTGCAAGTGCTTATTTGCAAATAACCCCATGGTATGGCAGGAGCACTCGAGGGACCTGACAGCCATGACGCACTAAACTATGGACACTATGGAAGGAGCGTACAGTAGAAGCCAGACCATGGCGTAGCAAAATCTAGTAGGCTGCAATCGTCTTAGAGAAACCTCAAGCCTCACAGACTGCTGTGCAAGCAGGAACACTGAAGCGGGAACAAAGCCACTGACATGGTCGCAATGTTACAAAATGACATTCCTCGCCCTGAACCAAAGTGACACCGACTGCAGGAGAGGTGCGCTTGCTGACGAATACAGAATCATTCAGAGCTCCTGTTCTCACAACCGTGGTCTGGAAGCACGTGATCCGGCCGAGCTGAAGAGGATCCAAGAATTGGTGGCTGGGAAGAACCAACCGTCTCACGGATCAGACAATGACAATGGGTCCCTGACCAATCACAGGGTCTGCATACTGTAACAAATAGTTAGTATCAGTTTTCAGGGATGGTCCAAGCCTAACACCTGATGCAGCCTTGTCCAATAACACAACTTCTAAATAGGCTCCTATATGGGAACTACTACTCAGCAACCAATCCGGAGTGGAGAAGGGCCTAGAATGTGACGCAAATGATGACATCACACGTCATCAAGACTGGCCTGCGAGCCTGAGTACGATGAGACGTGCATGGACTTCCCTCTGCACACGTGATCCCTGTGATTTTGTTGTGTGGACCTTGCGTTCTTTTGGGTAGAGGAAGGAGTTAGGCCTTCCGTGAGTTTGGCACCCACAGACTCCTAGCACGGCTCAGCCTGCCTGGGGTCCACCATAACAGAGTCCTAACAACACACAAAATGGAGCACATAGATTTTCAATAAGGAAGTATTAATTTGTGGCTTCATAATGTCCTTCCCATTTTCTGATCTACACAACAAATCATTGACCCACTCTTCTACTGAGAACAGAAAAGGTATTTTTCCTCCTTCTCAAAATAGTTTTATTAGCCACGCACATGCTCCCGCAAAGCCCTTCTCTTTTTTGGCGGCGTGGGTCGGACCGGTGTATCACAAGCTTGGAAGCGTCATGGGGATGTCAGACTCAAATCTGCCGCCTTTCACCGGAAGCTTCCGGCCTCAGCATGGAAGGACTATCTCCTGTGGAAAAGGAATGCCCTGCCCCAACTACCACTATGCAGGGTTGTGATGCTATTGGGTTAATACCTCACTCTGATGCATTTTGCCTGGTCTCCATGCACTCTGGTGGATCTGAAAGAGAGGGGGTGGATTAGGTTGAGTAATGGGGTACTGAGATGAGGAAGAGTGAAGTGGGGTAATGGAGTAAGTACTTCTGGGGTACCTGGTTGTGAAAGAGTGAGGCCGGGCTAGCACAGCACTGACACTGAGATGAGGAACATTGAAGAGTGGTGATGGAGTAGACGGACGAAGAAGACTGATGCCGGGGCAATAGGGGACTGGGACGAAGAAGAGGGAGGCGGGAGTAATGTGAGACCTGCCAATCACACTTCTTGCGGAACACGGATACCGAACTGTGTTCCACTGAAAGGAGCTTCATGTTACAGCTGTCATGGATACAATTATTTCTATTGTATAACAGATAAGCTGTTATAAATCAAATACATGTAAAGGGGGTTAAAGGTCAGCATCATCTCAACCTTTCAAGGTGAAAGGGCGTGTTTAAGAAGGAACGCCCTCAAGGTCACGTGCACTGAACACGTTATTACAACTGCAGTTGTATCTGCTCTCTGAAATACACGGACGCTTGCCACTTCTTCCTCACCCCAACACTTATCAGCGCATCACATCACATGCACTAAAGAAAAGGAGCACCCCCCCTTCTCAAAGGGCATCTGAGTGAGAGCATCAAAGGTATACTCATTTGAAGGGAGCATCTCAGGACATGTCATAGCGCACCCTGAATTCACAAACGGGATGCACTTTTAAATACCCGGAAATGAGGGTCGTCCGCCTGAACCTGATTCAAAAGGCGCAAGGGGGAGGCGCAAATCATGATGGGGTCATTTCTCACCCTGCCATGATTTCTTTTGAACAGGTTAAGGCCTACAAACAGTAGAAATAACTATGTTTGGGTTACAACATAATGTACTCTTTTTGTTTTACAAACAAAAGAATGTTCTATGGAAATTAAATACCATGGTAATCTTAACTCACCCTGCACTTGTTTTGTTATTATTTGATTTAGCTATAAAAGGTTTTAGAGTGAAAGCAATGTCCTGTTTTTGCCGAGTAAATGTCTTTATTGAAATATTATTTTGAATACATGTTACAGTGTAGGGTTGTAATGTGCATTGTATTACTGATGTTTTGTTGATGTTTAGGACATGTTTTATTTTAATAATGTTATGGCTACCATATATATTAAATGTTTACAGTTATTATTATAGGTATAGTCTACTGATTATTGTACTTGTGACATGTATTAATTTGTTATTAGGATTTTCTCTGTTATTTGTAATTATAAGTTCATATTATATATTAAATTAATCTATTAAAATACATGTTAGAATGTACGGTTTTCATGTTTATTATGTTACTATAGCTTTTGTTGGTGTATTAAGTATGTTTTATTTTAATCATGTAAATGTTCATGATATTAAATGCAGTTATTATTATATTTATTAAATACGTATTCTTTTTTTATAAGCATTTTCATTTATTTTTAACTACGTTCCCCCAGCCTTTCCCCTCACGCATCTCCTGCCCCCCGCCCCTCCAACTCTGTGTTCTTTTGCTGCAACATCCTCAGCCAAAGTCTAGCCACCCTTAGAGCTATTCAATTCCCAAACCACGTAGCCTCTGCGGGCAGTGCTGTTCTTTGAAGTCATTTTGTAAAAGGTCAGACTACCTCCCATTCCGTCAGGAATTTCAGATGCTCCCCCTGAAGCGCATAGCTGATCCACTCAAGCGCTACAAAGTTCCAGACCTTTGCTAACCATTCCTGTTCATGTAGGGGTTATTTCCGTCTCTACCTCGGTGCTATTACCAACAATGCTGCCAAGTTCAGATTGGTATACGCGTTTTATTTTATTTTAATCGTTTTTGTTATTGTTTAAAGTGCAGACCTAGCTCAAGAGCAGCGGAGCGCGGTACAGAGTGTGGGTAGCCCACATTTTGGGTTGCCATCTTTTAACACTAGCGCAGTACTGTGAGGTCTGTGCGTGGGTGTGTGCGTCCATTGGAATGAGTCCTTCGTCAGGTGTTGTTGAAAGAGCCATGTTTTGAGAAATTTGCGAAACTGGAGAATTGTGGGGGCATTCCGAGCCCACACTGGGATCGAGCTTTGCGCTCTGGTTTTGCTCAAGTGCCGAATTCAGAGCCGTAAAGGCTTAATAAGCAGTCCTTCATATCTCTGTTAGTCTGAGTGCCAAAATGATTCCTCATATTATCGTTGATTGTGCCCCAAAGCCCCTCAAAGGCCAGACAGCTCCAACAGATATGGGCCCAATCTCCTATACTCCTGCATTCTCTCCAACAATTTTGGGGTACCTTAGTGCTAAATACATGAAGCCGCTCTGGAGTATAATGCCACCAAGTCATGACTTTATGCCATATTTCTCTAATTTGTATGGCCCCTGTGAGTTTGGGAATCTCTTTTCAGAGCCTCTCCTGCCATTCCTGCGTAATATCCCCCCCAAAACATTATTTCCCCTATTTGTATGTGTGCCCCTTTTGTTAGCAGTGCACTGTCTGAAATATACTACTGTGTAACAGACCCTTCCCCAGCCCAGTTAACATTTCAGGGGCACCAGACTTTCCAGTGTTAGCCTTCTATCACTGTAGCTGGGCAGAACTTCATTGCGAACTTTCTACTCGAGCTTGTAAAGAGGCCCAAGGCCTCTTTGTTGTCCTGAATGGTCCAACAGAATAGCCTCCAAAGTCTAGGTCTAGAGCAGGGGCCTGCAACCTTTGGCTATGCAGAGATTATGGACTGCAACGTCATCAGCCCCCGCCATCAACACTCAATGGGGAGGGACCATGAGATTCATAGTCCAAAACATCTGAAGAGGCACTGGTTCCAGACCCCTGGGCTAGGGGATTGGGGAGCGGGGGATCATGACATCCAGTACTGCTTCCTGTTGACCATACAACTAATCCCAGCTAGACAATTCAACTACTGTGGGAGAAGGGTGCAAATGATGTTTACAATAATACAAACTAACTTGAGCACAGAACATTTACTCTGGGTATGTAAAACAAAAATGATATAGGGGGTCATTACGACCCTGGAGGTAGCCCTGCCACTATTTGTGGCAGGGCTACCCCCATTCCGGGTACCGGGTCCGGGTTCCTGGAATGGGGAAATACCGGGCCATTCCGACCTTGGAGGGCCCAGTATTTCCCCTTTCCAGGAACCCAGACCCTGGTCATCCCCATTCCCGTTGGAGCCCCCATAGGGCTCAATGGGAATGGGGAGCATGCGAACAACAGGCCTGTCAATGACGGGCCTGTTGTTAGCATGCTGGGCTGCTTGCGGGACCCGCTAAGGAGACCTCGTAATGAGGCAGTAGGGGGTTAACCGGGCCGGCAGCTCAACCGGCCCGGTTAACCCCCTACCGCCAGGGTCATAATGACCCCCATAGACTCAAATATATACGGCAACTTGCCCCATTCCAAATTGGAGATTGTATTCTGGGACTTGTATTCCTAGACTTCTCAAATATGAATCATGGACTACAATCCAAAATGCAAAGAAAAAAGCATTGGCAAATCCAACCGTTTTTTAGCTTTTGTGTAGGCGTGGATAGGCATTGTCCAGGCAATGCTATAATGATACTACTTGTCCATAAAATGACAACGGCTAGCGAATGGTCTTAGCAGTTGGGTATATTATGGCAGTGTCTGGCAAATGCCTGATGGGCATAGGAGAGTCACATTTGTTGGTTTTTGCCAATGATTGTTTTTTAAAAGGAATTCACTGCATGAAACTGAGGCAAACACGTGCATATTGCTCATACATCATGTTAATGAAGGCACATTTGATTAAGACATTTTTATTACACAAAGAGCTGGTTCACATCAGCAGTTAAGAACTTCCCTTTCATAAGACTGCTTAGAAAAAACATTGGAATCTCCTTAAAAACAAAGTACCTGTACAAATAGATCCCAGGTGTGTCTGTTTTGGGTGGAAAGTGGCAGGTGTAGTGGTTGTGGATGGCAATAAAGAATATCATGTGGGGACGATCACCGGGTAGGAGGGAAGACAAATAACACCCCCGGGCTCTTAATCCCTCACACATCCCATATCGCCCCTACCTTCACTTCTCGTGCCAATAGTTTTGGCTTATAGGCAGTGCTTAAAGCACCACTTAATAGCCAAAACTAAAAACAGGACTAGACTACCATTTCTCCAATGGAAATGGGCATGTTGGAAAAAAATAATACAATTGTCTTTTGGCGAGTAAGAAATGGTGAGCTGTGTGGATGTGGAGAACTGAGGAAGCGAGTTACATTTTATGCCTGGCTAGTAAATTGCAAATTGACATTTCGACCCCTCAGTAAACAGTAGTGAAAATGGGGATGTTGGCTAATGTGGGCAACCTTTCATTGCATAATTGTATTATTTATTATAAATATGCAAAGTCATTATAACCGAGGTTTGTTTATTGATAAACTAAAAACATTAAAGGAAAGGAAAAAACAACATTTTGCACATGTTTTACAGGTGGATCCATGGGAAATTTTGGCGATTTGTTTCTACAGCGTCTATTCCACACGCATGGCATCCTGGCTACCTCCCTTTGTCATGTCCCTTTGTCATAGCCCCAAGGATGTTCACCCCACGGAAACCAAAAAAACAGTCAGGACAGAAGGAAACTAATGACTAAACACACAGGCTCACCAAGACAGATGCACCAGGACACCACATCAACACGGCTCCGACCCTGACCCATTCAAAGCCTCAACCGACCAGGGTCACACTACTAGATAACCTGAGAATAGATACTACCCACCCGGGCCCACACCTGAAGATCGGGTTCAGACGCACCTACCAATCCAAACATTACTCAATATGACACAGTTGGATCTGCACATAACCACCAAAGCGAGTCGACCCACGAGGAACAAGCAACAACCCAACCCACAGGCATACAACTCTAATGGAACCATAACTACCTTAATAAGGATACAGACCCCACTAACCCAACCCTCAATCTTCTGCATACTTAAACTCACACAAAGCCACACAACCATCTCTCTCACAGCAATCCGCATGCACTTTACCACATCGCATCAACAAAACATAAACTTCACCCACAGCACTCGAGGCCTCGCCGGATCGGATACTAGCACCAATGCTCAGCAGTCGGTGTATACCGACCTGAAGCTGCCAACAGCACATCACTTCTCCCACTCTCCTGCTCCCCCTCCAGCAGACTAACCCTACCCGTCCTCCTTCCTGTTTACAGATCCGCCAGAGCGCCTGGGGACCAATTCCGTTGGTGACCGTGCGCTGTACAAGTACCTTAAACATAACATAACATAACATGTGTAGAATATTGGCCACCTGGTTTGTTATTAGAACTCTGTGGTAGGAACTAATCTGTTCACTTCCTGTTTGAATGTAATGTAAAGTGGTCGTATATAGCACCCTTCTCCCAATAACGTTGGCCTCGCTGCTCATGGCTCTGTGAGAAAGGAGGGCACGGTGTGTTAGTCGGATATCGGGGAAACGGCAGATGCAGAAACCTTTGGTGTTGATGGGTGCAGGTCGGAAGTCCCCATTACCTGTTTGCTGATAAGAAAATCTCTACCTTATTTGCGGATCGTACAGCCCTGGCAAGCTAGCCACATGGGCAAAAATTGACAGCAATGTTGTTGATAGAAGATGGATAGGGTCTGAGACTATTAAGTGCACTAGAGGTTTGGTAGGTATAATGATGCAAGATTTAGTAGTGAGAGGTTAGTTGAGGGGGTAGGATGTTGTCGCTTCCTGGCTCTCAGCTGTGGATATCACTGAGATTGATGTGTGGAGCACTGTCACGCAGCAGAGGAGCCATACATAAATTTAGTTTCACGCAGATGATAGTGCCAAGAGTTTTGCAGTTGCTTGTCATAAAAAAAAAGCTCATGTTTCTGGTGCATAGTTTTGAGCCAGTTTCTGTTATCTTTCATTTCTTTCAATGTGGTTGATTGAGAAGCCAAATCTTAAGCTGTTTCCTGAAAGTCTGGTGGTTCACTTCCAGGCAGAGAGGTTTCGGAAGGGTGTAGTTTTGTGCCCAGAGCTGAACAGTTTATAGTGGGATGTCATATATATGTGGGGACTACTCTGTTCACTTCATGTTTCAAAGTTTGATTGTGTGATGGCATTTGCATTGTGGGACACCTCTGTTTGCTCCCTTTTAGAATGTTTAATTGCGTGATGTCATATGCATGTGGGCACTCCTCTGTTCATTTCATGTTAGAATGTTTGTGTGACAGCATATGTATATGGGGACTCCTCTCTTCACTTCATGTTAGAATGTTTTAGTGTGTGATGGCATTTGCCTGGCGGAACTCCTATGTTTGCTCCCTTTTAGAATGTTTCATTGTGTGGTGTCATATGTGTGTGGGGAGACTGTTTACTTCCTGTGATAATATTTGATAGTGTGATGTTATGTTTGCGTAGGTGCGCCTCTTTTCGCTTTCTGTCCGAATGTTTGTTTGTTTGATGATATATGTATGCAGTGATTATGTTCACTTCATGTTAGATTGGGTGGTGGCTGTGAAGAATCTAGCAACATCGTCACTTATTCCCCGGAGGGAAGCTTCTTTTACGTGGTCAGCGAAATGCAGAATCTAGCTGACTCTGACCCTGGGAGAGGGAAGGACCAGTTAGGGGAGGGCAAACTCCAGGGAGACAGAATAAAAACGCTGGATCTTAGTAGTCCTTCACCTGTATTTCTTGGTGAGACCCATTGGCCTTGTGTGGCTAATTGTAGACAGAGAATTCCCAGGTTTTCTTAACCAGCAACTTTACAGCCCCCCCCCCACTTTAATAGTACTGAGCCGAGGAAGAGGGATAGAGGAATCAGGATAACTAGAAGCGGTAAGCCAATGCTGCGTTCTAGTCGTTGGAAAATGCTAACCAATACCGGCACATTCAAAACCAAAACAGCTGACCAGTACGAGAGACTGACCTCTTTGGACGCTGGTTGGAACACGGGAGGAGAGCAGACTGCAGGGTGGTGTGAGGGGGCTGATGGGAACGGCGTGCAGAGAGGTTGAGCCGAGAAGATTACGCTGCATAATTGCCACAGGCAGCTAGAGCTGCCGAATGAAGTAGAAGGCAAAATGGGAACCAGGGAGCTGACAAAACACACTCCTAGTCAGCGGACTGAGAGCAAAGGAGACAGTGAGACACGAGGGACGCCGAAGCCGCCCGTGAACATCTGTAAGCAAGTGGGTTACTGCGGCACTTCAGGGCAAATGCAGCGTACCGTTGACAGCGCAAGAGAGCCCAATTAAAGGAACTGAAACAGTTGGTACGAATATGAACATTGTTGGGAAAGGGCTGGTTACCCAAAAAATGCCAAGAATGTTTGTATGACAGCATGTGTATATGGGGACTCCACTGTTCACTTCATGTTAGAATTTGTATTGTATGTGGGCACTCCTCTGTTCACTTCATGTTACAATGTTTGATTGTGTGATGTCATATGTATGTGGGCACTCCTCTGTTCACTTCATGTTAGAATGTTTGTGTGACAGCATATGTATGTGGGGACTCCTTTGTTCACTGACTTTTGGAATGTTTCATTGTGTGATGTCATATGTATGTGGGCACTCCTCTGTTCACTTCATGTTTCAAAGTTTGATTGTGTGATGTCATTTGCATGGTGGGGACTCCTTTGTTCACTGACTTTTAGAATAGTTAATTGTGTGATGGCATATATATGTAGGTACTCCTCTGTTCACTTCATGTTAGAATGTCACCGCATAATTTCCACAGGCAGCTGGAGCTGCCGAATGAAGGCGAAGGCAAAATGGGAACCAAGGGGCTGACAAAACACACTGCCAGTCAGCGGACCGAGAGCAAAGGAGATAGTGAAACACGAGGGTTGCCGCCTGTGAAGATCTGTAAGCAAAGGGAAAGCAAGTGGGTTACCGTGGCACTTCAGGGCAAATGCAGCGTACCGTTGACAGAGCAGGAGAGCCCAATTAAAGGAACTGAAACAATTGATACGAATATGAATATTGTTGGGAAAGGGATGGTGACCCAACACGTGCAAATAATTATTTCCTGGATACAAAAGGGAGTGAATGGTGATAGGAAAATCCCTGGCAGGAGAGTGAACCAGGCAAACAGCGAGTCTGGGCTTTTCACCCCCCTAATAGGAGAGGATATAAAAAGCTCTGGCAGGAGAGTAAACTAGGCAGCCTGCGAGTCTGGGACCCACACCCAAGTAAGAAAATTGTGATACCCTGGCAGGAGAGTAAACCAGTGGTAAGAAAAGATTGAGAAAGCTCAGGGGTAATACTCCACTCCTTAAAATTGTGGAAAAGTGAAAATCAATGCAAAAGTGATGTCCAAAGAACGAGAGATTTAATATAAGAAAGAATTGTGTGGTTGAAGGGAAACCAGGGGAAGGGTTACCCCCTCTCTTTTAAGTTGTGGAAGTATTGAATGGTGAAACCTGAATGAACAAAGGGAAAGAGTTGTTTTTCTTTAAAACTGTGGAAGTATATAAGTGAAGAAAACTCAAGGGAGGATTCGTCCCTCTTGAAACTGTGAAGTAAAATATTGTATGAAAGGAGAAACACAAGGGAGGAGGCGTCCCTTTTCAAGCTGTGAAGTAAAAATTTTGGATGCAAGGAGAAACTCTGGGGAGTAGCTGTTCCCCTTGAAACTGTGGAACATTATTGACTTTTATCAGACATACCGAGTAGACCGTGGAAGAGCAGAGGAAATATTGGGGAAGGGAAGACCGCTTTTCTGGTGGTACAACTTTGTTTTTTCTTTTCTGCACCTTGGAACTTTATGTTTGGAACTTTGAAAGTAAGCTACAGGTGTACAGTTTACAGAAACTCCCCATGTATACATCATATTGAGTTTAGCGTGTAAAGGTCAGCTTAGTATTTTTGATACAGGACGCGTTTTGCTTTAAACACCCTGACACAAAAGTTCCTTCGTTTTGTTGAGGCAGGGATATATAGGATTTCTCCAACCCCCTTTTCTTTTGGGACAATACCATTCTTTAATGATCGTAAAACTTGCCACTGTGTCAAAGTCTTACTCTTTACCATAGCTCTCAACTCACACGCTTTTGGCAGGTGTCACCCGCCTTGGAAACAGCTGCCTCACCCGCCAAGCCTCCTGCACGCCCATTCGTTTCAATGGGCCTCTCACCCGCCAAAAATAAAATCTGGTGTTCACCCGCCATTGCCACATAAATGGTTGAGAGCTATGTCTTTACCCCTTACTTTTTAAATTAATTAATTCGCATGTATAGGTGTGTGGTGTTCATTTATCGACCTTGGAAGGATAAAAGGCTGAGTTTGACCCTGCCAGGATTCGAACCTGGGTCAGCAGGCTCTGCCCAGATGTCAAAGCAAGCGCTCTACCCGCTGTGCTATCGGACCGGCATACATAGGATAAATGCGCGGGGACTCCTCTGGTCACTTCCCGTCAGAATGTTTGTGTGACAGCATGTGTATGTGGGGCGTCATGTGAACCCTTCCTGGTAAATTGCTTATGTGGTGTCTTATATACGTGGCCTCTCCATTGTTGACTTCATGTTCGCATGTTTGACTGTGTTATGTCATATGTATACGGGGATTGATCTATTCACTTCCCGTTCGAATCTTTGTGTGATAGCCTAGTGTGAGGACTCCAGTGTTCAGTTTCTGTTAGAATGTTTGAGTGTGTGATGCCCGGGTGTGAGGACTCCTTCCTGTTCAATGTTTGTTCGACGGTTTGATTGTATGGTAGCCTAGCTTTGTGAGGACGCCTGTGTTCACTTTATGTTATACTTTTTGACTGTGTGATAGCCTAGGTACGTGAGAACTCCTGTGCTCACTTTCTCTTAGAAAGTTAGATTGTTGTGCTAGCCTAGGTGTGTGAGGACTCCTGTGTTCACTTTCTCTTAGAAAGCTTGATTTTTGTGATAGCCTAGGTGTGTGAGGACTCCTGTGTTCACTTTCTCTTAGAAAGCTTGATTTTTGTGATAGCCTAGGTGTGTGAGGACTCCTGTGTTCACTTTCTCTTAGAAAGCTTGATTTTTGTGATAGCCTAGGTGTGTGAGGACTCGTGTTCACTTCCTGTTAGGATGTTTGAATGTGTTGTCATAACGTCATCCGTTGCCTTCTGTGGGCTGTCAGTGTTTCATTTTGTTATGCCTATAAACACGAGGCACCCCAGCACCCTTCCTATTGGATGGTACGTCATAGTACAGGTTGCGTCATAGGGCGAGCAATGTCTGTTAACACGTTTGACTGTCCCTGAGGGACGCTGACATGTCATAACATTGGGAGGCTCCTGAGCCCCACCTTTGAAGGGTGTTCCAAAAAATGCAGTGAGTGGTTTTTTTGGACAACACACGCCACTAATGATAAAACATACGACAGCGTGGTTGTTTTGGCGCGTACTGCGCGAGCCTCTTCTATAAGGCGAACGCCCATTTCCTCTCATCCTGTTTTTTTGTTTTGTTGTATTACCAGAGAGCCGCTGGACAGGCATTCATGTGGCGCAGGGCGTGTGCAGGTGCTTCCCTGAGAAACGACGTGCGAAGTGTCCTTGCGGGGCTCCCGCCGCCTCAAACGACGCCGCGGCGTAAAAAGCCACCATGGTACCTCCTGCCCTTTCAATAAAAAGGCCCATGACAATAGGCGGGAGATACCCCGCGGCACCGGCGCAGCCTTTAAAATGCAAATGTGTTTACAAGGATGTTACTTGTAAAAGGCCGTGGGGCTGCAGGAAGAGCACGACCCCTCCCCCTGAGGGCCAGTGTAAAGAGCTGTCAGTACCTGCCCCCTACTAAAAATGCGTCCACAAGCTCTGCCCAATCACAGCTCCCAAGCCTGCACCCCCCCCCCCAACCCCCACTCTCCCACCTCCTGGCCTATCCAGCGCGCCGGGCGTGTCCCCGCCTACATCTGGTCTGTTTGAAAAAAAAGGGCCCAGGGATGTGATTTATTCTTTGTTTGTGAAGATCCCCCGGGCCCCTCCCGCGCTGCTTTGTCTTTCCCTCTTTCATGTCTGGAGGGTGGCGGGGGGTGAGGGAGGGGTGCGGTTCTTAAGGCTGCGCAGGACAGCGACACCTCGCACAGACCTGGAAGGGAAGGAGGGAAGGAGGAGTGGGGACGAAGGAGGGACTCCAGACCGCAGCTGCTTCTGCCACATCCCGGCTGCTGCGTGAGGGAGGGAGAGCCAGGGGAGGACGCACTCCAGAGAGGGACACTTCTTCGCCGTAATAGGATAATCCGAGGATTACTTCATATGCAACGGACCATCGGGCGAATCCTCGCGCCGGGATTGCTGATGTCCGCGAACTCTCTGACTGTTCGCGGGATTTCATCCAGGCTACGACATTCTGCCAACGTTTTCCTGCAAAGTGGTCACCCAGAGACTGCAAGTGGTCTCCGGCTTTACAATTTTTCCTCAGTACTTCTCAATAGTGTACATTTCTAGCCATTAATCAAAGGAAATGCCGAGATAGGCACGAATTTCCTTCCCAGCTGACCGAGGAGGCGCGGTGGCTTCCCTTGGGCGGCCAAAGAGATTATTTTTTATGGAGAGTACTGTGCCTAGAAGACCCTAGCGCCTACATTCCTTTTCATCTGTGGGCAACGCACAGGGTTTTTTGGAGGGGGTGGGGAGCGCTGCTCCTTGGTTACCAAAAGAGACTGTCATCAGCAGGACACTGATATCTTCGCACCAGAGAGCGAGAGGAAAAAAGAGGCCCGCAGACTCCGAGGAAGATCCGCGAACTATCGCAACGGTCCGGGCGAGCCGGAGTGGGTGGTTGAATTCATGGAGCCGAGGAGGGCTATCCTACTACCCATCTGGGCTCTGATCCTGTTCAAGGTCGGTGTAATTGAATATTATGTGTATTGTGTGGTGTGTTTGTGTGTATTATGCGGGGCATGTGACCGAACGCTCCCCGGGAGCTCTGTAAGCACCGCATCTCTCCGCTTGTTTGCAGTGTCTGACACAACGAGGGCTTGACGTGCGTTGTGTATTCTCGTTAGCGAAATATTCTGCAACAATGTGTGCGCCCAGGCCCAGCCAAGAAGCGGGCGCACGTTCGCGAACCTAATGAAATATGTCCTGGCTGCTGCCGCGCCTCGCGCACTCCAGTAGACCGGTGGGTTCGAGTGCTCGCTACAGGGCACCGTGTGGCAGGGACCTGCAGCAGGGAGTTGCGCTGCAGGAGAGGCGGCTTAGGTTTCCGTTTGCGGTTTGCATGGGGTATACAAAGAGCACTTCTGTGTGTGTGTTGTCGCTCCGCAGTGTTGCGCTGCACTGTACACACGGATGCGATTGTCCCCTGTGTCCAGAGTCGCACTGCAAGGTCGGCGTTCAGCCCCGGGCTGCAATGAACTGTAACGTTTTCTATCGAGTCCTGCGAGTCTCTGTTTTATGAAAGAAGCCAACATTATTGCATGCGTCACTCGGCTTGTGATGTCCGGAAAGGGGGTTTGGCGTGTGGTACACCTCCGTTATCCGGGTGTGAGGAGGCTGCGCCAGTCCTGCACTGTTGCCCCGTGGTGAGGGCTCTGCTGTTACATTGCGGACCAGGGCCGCCCCATCCATGTGTCCCCCGGGCCCATCAGCCGCCGCCGCCACCACGGTAGCCGGGCCATGTGTCTCTCGGAGATGTTGCGCTGTGCCTGGCGAGAGATTGCTTTGAAGCACTAGGCCCGGGCAAAAGGGGGACGGACCAGCGGCCCTGCGGCAGCCAGGTCCTACTCCAACAAAGCTTTAGTATGGTTCCACTCACCCATAACATCTCCCCCATCAATCCCCCCCAAACAGCTCGGTACGATGTGATCAGTTCAGAGAATAATCGTGCTGTCCATGTACAGTTGAAAAGACGAGAGTAGGGGGCGCTGCATTGTCCCCCCTTACATAGGGGAGGTTTAACAAACATGTGATGGAAATTGTGCAATTTAAAGAGTACGTATTGAGCAACTATGGTCAAAACTGCTAGCGGCATAGTGAAATAACTAATCAAACTGGCCCGACAAGTGGCTCGCTTTTACCAAAAAAAACTGGCCCACACTAGCTCTTTGCATGGGGCATTGCCCTATAGGCTCGCCCCAGCCTGTATGTGCGGATAACGTGTTCATGGAGAAGGGTATACTCTCTTATTTTAACTCTAAGGTGTGTTTGTGGGTTAAACATTTCACAAAGAAACACAAGAATTGAGCTGGATTAGTCAGGCATCGCGGGGGAAACTCTGGGCCGTTGTCCAAGTCTCCAGCTCTGCCTTTGCGCCACATGCCTGCCACGGTCCAGGCCGTCCCGAGCCGCGTGCGTGCTTTCCCTGTCAGGGCCGTGGCTGCTGCAGGGGGAGCGCTTTCTGGCATTTGATATAATGTAGCGCCTGCTACCGCAAGTCTGCCGTTTTGCAGCGCTAGGCACCATTTTATGACTGGTCCGTACCCCCACAGAACTGGGTGGCAGTGAACACTTCTGCTGGCACTACACTGACTAGACTAGTCACAGTACTAGACTTGCAGTCCTGAAAACTAGACGTTCGGCTGGAATTGGGGTCTACAGAGCGCCGATACACTACTCCCTGTGCGGCCTCTGGAACTGTCCAGAATGCTCCACGTGTGGCTCGGTGGAAGACACAACAACACAGATGTGGTCTTCAACACTGGGAGCATTACTCTAGATGAGGCCCCCGGAACTGGCTGCACCATTGCAGGCATGGCCTCCGACACTGGAGACCAACCTCTGGATGAGGCCTTCACTCATGGACACAATAGTCAAGATGAGGCCTTCACTCATGGACACAATATTCAAGATGAGGCCTTCACTCATGGACACAATAGTCATGATGAGGCCTTCACTCATGGACACAATATTCAAAATGAGGCCTTCACTCATGGACACAATAGTCAAGATGAGGCCTCCGGAACTGGTCCCAATACTGTGGGTATGTGATAATAAGTCATTTATGACGGCCTGTACACAAGTGTTTTTAGGCGTGACAAGATGGACTGTAAGGTTACAGTGACAGCCCCTAAGTGCGTGGTAGGCCCGGGGCAGTGCACGGGTGACTGGTCAAGAAAGATTGTGGTACCCAGTGAGACAGAGGGCAGCCAAGCAGCCAGTCGGTACAGCAGACGGGTAGGTCAGCAGGGGAGGGAGAGCAGAGAAGAGGAAAGTTTTGAGCTGCTTCCGGAACTTCAGGTGGTCCGGCTCAAGTTTGAGAGCGGGAGGCCATTCCAGAGGGAGGTACCTGCCAAGGAGAGAGATCTACCCCCTACTCTTTGCCGGGAGAAGCGTCTAACCCACCCGTAGAAAGTTGGAGGTAGATGCGCAAAGGGCTCGAGGAGGAAGGTATTTTGGAAGAGAGCGTTGGATGTAATGGGAGTCCAGCCCCAGAAAGTCTTGTGGACAATGCAAAGGTTCTTGAACTTGATCCTTGCAGCCACCGGTAGCCAATGGAGACATTTCAAGGCTGGAGAGGTGCAGTCCCTGGGCTTGAGGCCAAGGACAAGTCTTGCAGTTCTGTTCTGGATAAATTGTAGAGGACGAAGAGTAGAGGCAGGCAGGTTGAGGAAGAGGCTGTTGCAGTAGTTCAGCCTACAGAGAATCAGGGCTCTGGAGACAGTGAGCTTCTGGAGGGGTTGGGAGTGGTGAGAAAAGGAAGAGTTCCTTTGAGGGAGCAGTGGTCGCCCTTTTATCCCTGCCATTGACCTCAAGGCACCTAACCATTAAGTAGCCCCTCCCACATTTGGCCCTGCTCTTCTCTGAGTTTGCCCAATGACGATTTTGAAAAGCACATAGATGGTTTTCTGTTGTGGAGTTATTGCAACCATTGTTCACCTAACATGGACGCACTTACAAATATATGGAATGCAGGTATGGCCTCCAAAAACCGAGAGGATGTTTAAGAAGAGGCCCGCCACAATTGGGCGCAGCGCTCCATACGGGATGCACAGGAGGAACTGGCATGTGCCCAACAAACCTGGAGACCATAAACTAGATGGGGGCTCCACAACTGCCACAATTCCCCAGAACTGGCCCCAATACTGCAGATGGGAGGAGGCCTCCAGAACTGGCCAGAGTGCTGCAGACATGTCAATTATTGTTGTGATGAACGCGCTTAATATCTAAGTGCACCTGGGGATTTTTTTAATTTTTTGCATTTTTATATAGCGCTACAAACCCTTGGGCATTTATCCACAGTGTATGATGCTAATTTATCGATCTCAGAAGGATGAAAGGGAGTTTGAAAGGCTGAGTTTGGCCCCACCGGAATTCGAACCTGTGTTGGCAGGCTCTGCAAGGATGTCAAAGGGAGCGCTCTACTCGCTGTGCTATCTGACCAGCGGATTGAGCCACTGTTGCTCCGCCTTGCCTTGCTTCCAAGACGAGCGCGTTGCCCCTGAGCTATCCTCCCGAGACTGGACACAGAAGAATCCTGCAGATGTGCTGGTCCCAGAACTAGACACCATGCCCGCCCACCCCTCCCCTACAGCCATACCTGGGCCCCAAGAACTGGCTAGAACACACACTGATGTTCCCCTCCAGAACACACACTGATGTTCCCCTCCCTTAACTGGCCACAACCTCTGCCCTCCTTCCCGCACCCCCCACCCGACACACTGCTCCCTTCTGAATAACTTCACCAAATACTGCAGGTCTGTCGCTACTGGAGATGCCCCCCCCCCTCCTCCACCCCCCGCCAGATGAGGTCTCGCCAATGCTTTCTACAATGATTTCACAGGTCCCATTATTCTGTTGGACAGACTCCGCCTCCCACTCTCTATAGTGGATTATTGTAATTTTTCGGCACTTGTGGTCAGTGGCTTGAGAAAACCCCAGGGCACCATTAGCCCCTTGAAGGCCCTTGCTAGGCGCAAGCGGGGTTGCACGCAGAGCGGCTCGCCCCACATAGCTAAAAAAATATCTCCTTAGCGCCGATGCCGGCCAGGCCAGGCCAGCGGGAGGTGGGGGCCTAGCGGGCGACGCGGGCACGCGAGCTTTGCTTTCTGGAACAGCTGCTTTCCCTGTTGCTGGGAGAGAAGAGCAGTTTATGGGCCTCCTCCTCAACCCCCTTCCAGCCCCCGGCAGATTTGTTTCCACCCGCGGCAACTGCTGATTTCAAAGCCCCACTTTCTAAACTTTGTGGAAACCCGTAAGTCCAGTCTCTGCAGAATCAGCCTGTTCTCTCATCACAGCTGAACAGGTTTGGGAAGCCTTGGGCGGATGCTGTTGATTGGTGCAAATATCAGATATGACCCTTTCGCATTCCATTTCTCACACAGGTGTATCATAACGTGGATTAAAGGGGAGTACCTTTTATTCTAACAGTGAGATGGGGGACCAACACTCACTGTGCGGTGTGGGGGGCTATTGAGCAGTGCTATTAATGTGCAGTGCGAGAAGCTGGCACTGGTCTGCATTATGGCCAGCTGACACTGTTTGGATGGGTGAAAAGATCCACGCCAGTCGGCAGTGTGAGAACTTTCTCTGAGCAGCTGATCTCAGCGGGCAGTGTAAGACGGTCCCACTGGTGGGACATTTGAAAGTGATGGCATCTTTTTCAAGTTAAAGATAGCCATCTTCCTTTAGCCTATAGAAGTCCTCTTTCTTTATCCTGTCTCTGTCCCCTTTCTTTATCTTGCTGGGAGACACCGAGGCTGAACCTCATTGCTTCAATGTCTTTTGTTAAACATGCAGTCCCGGTTTGGCCTGTCCTGCTTCTTCGTCGGTGTTATCTTGCCACAGTGAAGCAGTTTTCCCAGGTTTAGAGTTATTCGGCATTTTCGATATGCACGTCATCCCACACGCTGCAGGCGCATCAAATTGCCAGCACTGGGGTTTTGCCCAGCTAAGGGGTTGCCTTCCACTCGTGACTAACTCATATGGTAGTGCACAGGCCCTTTTGGGGAGTTGGCAGTGGTAGAAATGTACCGGAAAAAGTAGTCGAACTGCGCGCTCGGCAGGGGACAGAGTAGGTTGAAGCATAGTACAACATGTGACCGGTTTTACCGGAGGGGCATTCCAATAGTCATTAGTAACTAAGGCTCCTATTACAACTTTACACTTGCACTGGGACATGAATGATCAAAGACTCTATAAAAAGGTAGAGGAATGGTAAACAGCAAAAAATAAAAGTAGTGGAACACAGCTGCACTGGCTGCCCGCCCTGAATGCACAGTGGCCTTGCCTCTGGCCCTGATTCAGAGAGCGTTTTCCAATTGGGACCTGACTTTATAAAAACTCTTCTGTGAATTAGGCCCAAGAGTCTCCAGTACACACACCTCTCTTTTCACACCAGTGGGTGGGGGTGGTTGGGAGCAGTACATCTCTGTTTTTTTTTTTAATAAGTTCTACTGTTCCCATGCTTTTATTTCCAAAAAAAAAAAAACACTCCGGGAATGGTTTTGTTTTAAAATAAAAGTGTAGGAAGAAGTTGAAATGTGCACTGAGCATTTAAAATGCATGCGAGTTTGTTTGGGGGTTTGGATTGTGAGTGGGATGGGCGTGGCGATGGGGTTCGAGAGGAATGGGGGCAGGCCAGCAGAGAACACAGTACCCTTCTTTTCGTACGCTTCGACCACTGTTACACACACCAGAGAACTGTGTGGATTCGGGTGGCCTGCCCACCCCCACCAGACGGCCCGTTCCTTCCCAGAAATAATCCTCATCAAACCGATGTCCTTGTCCTCCTCATCACAGTCCTCTTCTAAGAGGGGGCACTGGGACTGTGAAGAGGAAGAAGGACACACGAGCGACAGCCACATGTAATCACAGATACATGCACTTCTTTCTACACGTTGGGTGTAGTTGTAGCCGGCAACGACTCCATGTTTCTGGAAAAAATGACACCTACCGAGCCCGGCCCTTATTCCATTCACAAAGCTGGATATCGCGAGAGGGCACGTGCAGGAGGCGGATCCATGGCCCTTGGCCAGCAGGCGCCGGCACGCCGCGTGCGTGCCTTGCGTCTGGGGCTGACGGCGACATCCACCGCGACGCCAGCCAGTCAGAGGCGACGAACCATGCACATAATACTAACAAGCCACAACACCTGGGCCGCTGCACGGCTAGAGAGACAGGCCCGGCCGTAACATGTCTCTGCCTGCGCTCGCACCAGTTACAGGGGTCGCCAACAACAAGCAGGCGCCAAAGGTTCCGCGGCAGGCGAACACGGACCCGGAAGTGTGTAGTGTTCCTGCAACACATCGAACTTCCACAGGAAACTATAGAAAGTAAGTTATTGGCAGACGATTCTCCCGGCTACCCTCTAGAGGGGCCTCAAGTAGTAATGCAAACAGGGCACGCCTTCTAACTCGGCTCCTAAAATGAGGCATAGAAAAAGGAAAGTCAATGAATAGAGCTCAGTATTACACACGCACTTTCTTCCCGGCCTTCTCTGTTCTCTATAGCACCTTGAAATAGCCTGAACGCTGTATTGGGCACCATGCAAGTGAAACCGTAAAAAAAACCACAAAACATAGTTTGGTTGAGTGCAACGCCTTTGAGCGAGACCCTGACCTTGAAGTGTTGTGAATTAAAAGAAGCACACACCGGCCCCGATTAACAAAGCGTTTTTCAATGGGTAAATCCCATGGAACTGGAGCTAGCTAGCGGCCCCTTATTTCGATCCCTGCATTTTAATCTTTCGCCCATTGACTCGATGTGTAGAAATGCATCTTTCAACCTGATGGGAAGTAGACCCTGGCATATTCTCTTTCCTATTGACAAAGTTGATACACACGCATTTTCAACATAATGAATATTTCTTATCCCAGTGCAGGCGTGGAAGTAGCAGGGGTCTTTGGCCCCTGCCTGCAGCATCTATGAGCCTGGTGGGCTGCCATGCACCTCCCCATGGAGCTCTCATTGCAGGTTTGAGACCACTAGTGCCACACAATTTCGCACCTGCGATGCAACTCCACTGTTGGCCATGTAGGCTGCCCAAGAATAAACACCTAGTCAAAGCTTCTAACTGTCATTTATGTATTTTTTTTTCACATTGTCACATTTTCACAATATGATTACGTTTCCTCTTGGGCTTGTTGAAATGTGCCGAGCCCGACCACAGGTCTAATGCTAAGGGGCGAATAGCCCTTCATTCACATTGTTTTTACTTGCCATCATTTCTGGGAACTACTGGTACCTTTTTGATTTCTCTAGAATTTATTCTAAAACAAAATCGTGCCAGTACCTTTGCTCTCATAGTTGTTGGAAACAGTGCATTGCTGAATTTGAATTTGCTGTACGCGAATCTCCATAAGTAGCTCCTGCTACCTGGCTGATGCTCATGTGCCGAACCAGGAGCTACTTTAAGCTCCCACCACTTTCTCTTCACTTTAATCCATAAATACATCTGGACACAGTTGAAGAGAACATGATATTATGTATCTTAATGGGAGCAACCGCAAGGCCAGTGGTATCAAACCTTTTTATACTGCCCCCCAACCCCCGCCCGTTGAGGATGAATATTGTTTCCTCCCCCCAACAAGCCAGAACTGCTTATTTCTATTAAATGCTTCTCTTTCTATTTAAAGCAGTCCCCATAATCCTTTTTTAAAGTACCTTGTGCTCCCAGGGCATCCTTCAGGCCCTGCGAGGCGGGCGTGCCCCACAGTTTGAAGACCACTGTGCTAGACAAATACATCTTGGAGCTCAGACACAATCTTCCTTACCATATTATGTGCTTGTATAAAACGTGTAGAAAGACCCCCCTGAACCGTGTATTTGGAATGAACCTTCTCGGTTCATTCTTGCTGCTGCTGTAACAACTCTAAAAACACATGGAACTCTTCGTCAATATTGTGTCCGTACGTTTTATGGGTGTCCAATTTAACAATGTATCGTTATTCCAATTGCCTTAGGTATTTTGTGTCTCCACTTCTTGGGGCTAATGAACCATGGGACATCCCCAAAAATCTGATCTATCGAATATGTGCATCATTCATCTTAGAAATGGCTCTTAGGTGCTGCAGAATTTGTTTTTATCAAGGTACATATAGTAGAACAAATGGATGTATACTAATTGACCTCGGGAGAATGACCTAATTTAAAAGGTCAATTAGGACATATATGCGGGGGGAGGTGGTGGGGGACGCACTGCAATCCCCCACCAATCCAAAAAACCCTGCAACCCCCCACCCAATCCTCTTATATTATTTACAAACCAAACCAAGACATAAAAATAACTAAAATAATATAAAAGCCAATTGTGCAGAAGATCAGTTAGGACCACTATAATTAGGTCAATTAGTACAAAAGGTCAATTGTAAAAGGTCAATTTGAGTTATACCTAACAAATAGATATCAAAAGCTGTGGGCATACTATGGTCCTCATACTACATGGTTAGTCTCAGAGCTGATTTGGCTCTTAATCAGTCCACTTTTTGAACACATTTCAAAATAAAACACCCCCACATTCCTTATTTTATGAGTTGGTTCACAAAGACCTGCCATTACTCGCACTAAAAGCAAATTCACATATAACAAAACATAAATATTTGATTGCCCCTCTCACACAACAATATTAATAAACATTACAAAAAATAAGGCTAAGCTAAACCGGAGGAGTGTCTATTATAAAAAGTTGGAAATCCAATTCAGGAATCTTTGTCTACACGAGCTGCATGAAGAAGTCCCAGTCAAAAGCTTCTTATGTTGTAACATTCTGACGTGGTGAAAATGGACACTTGTAGTTGATTTGCAAATCACATACGTGAAAGTTGCTGACATGTAAGGATGCACATTATGATGTCACACAGCAGGGCAAGCAAACATTTTATCAGCTGGACAAACACATGCATTTAACAGGCACAAACAACACACCTTATGCAATGGGTGCGCATCTCGCCACTCTGAGGATCACTCTATAGCAATTGGTTCACTTAGTGATTGGACTACTGCATCTCGCAAAGTTATAATCAAACAGACATGTAACCGCATTCAACGACAGCAATGGAAAACGCACATAGACATTCTGCTGCACACAAAAGACAATTATTTGAATTTGTGTTTTTGAGTAGTGTTACAAAGCATAAAAAGTAAAGCCTACAACCGTTGGGAATGACAAACTTACGGTTTCTACCAACACTTCAGATGCGCTAAAAAATAAACTCAGCCAACATTGGAAATGTCAAAATGAATGTTGCTACCAACACTCTAAAGGAGCTCCAAAATAAACTCTACAAACATTGGAAATGTCAAAATGAATGTTGCTACCAACACTCTAAAGGAGCTCCAAAATAAACTCTACAAACATTGGAAATGTCAAAATGAATGTTGCTACCAACACTCTAAAGGAGCTCCAAAATAAACTCTACAAACATTGGAAATGTCAAAATGAATGTTGCTACCAACATTCAAAAGGAGCTCCGAAATAAACTGTAAACATTGGAAATGTCAGAATGAACGTGACTCGGACACTCCAAATTAGGTAAAAATAAAGTCTACATATACTGCAAAGGCCTACCTTGTGGGTGACTTTCCACTTTCAAAATGAGTTAAGACTAAAGTCTACAAACATTAGAAATGGCAATGTTGAGCTTACTACCAACACTGCAAATGAGCTCATAAATAAAGCCTATAAACTTTGGAAATGTCAAAAGTGAGGGAATTTTTTCTACACTCAAAATGATCTAACAAATGAATTGGAAAGGTGAGCTCCAAATAAGCTCAAAAATATAGTCTAAAAACTTTTGGAATGCCAACATTTGAGGTTATTATCAACACTGCAACGTGCTAAAAAATAAGGTCTACAAACGTTGAAAGGTCAATGTTGAGGTTTTTACCAACACTCCAAATTAGCCCAAAAATAAAGTGCACATACATTGGAATGGGAAAACCAACATTGAGGTAATTACCAATACTTGAGCTCAAAATAAAGTTTTCAAACATTGGAAATGCTTACTGAAAATGGGCAAAGCATTAATTGGAAATGCCAATGTTGAGTTTACGTAAACACTCAAATTGATCTAAAACAGTCTACACACATTAGAATGCCAACACCAAGTTTATTAGCTTTACCCCGGATGAGCTAAAAAAAAAAACAGTCTACTATCATTGCAAATGCCAAAATTGCACTTACTTCCAACATTCCAAATGCGCCCAAAAATAAATTGGAACTGCCAATGTTGAGGTTGCCACATACACTCGGGGAGGGCCTAATTTGCAAGAGACTGCGCCATTATAAAATGCTTTTGTAAATCAGGGCCTCAGTCTGAACAAGATCCCACACAACACAAATTAAAGTTTAACTGGCGCTACACCACTATTTCATAAAACACGCACACCATCATAGTACTGATGTACGCTACCTAATACTTGGTGTGTGCTGCGAATAAGTGGTGTGTTGTCAGCAAAGGTTTTCTGATTAACATTATTTAGACTGTGTTTGTAGTAACTGTAACGGCAGACCGTGAGTAATACATGGTCGGTTCCATGTCTTTTCATCGCGGGATGTTTTTTCACTGGGTTTTTTACTGCGATTTTTTTTTTTTTTTTTTTTTAAATGTTTTTATGAAAAACCCCATGGAATGTTTTTTAAATTATTTTTGGGGGTTCCCCCAAACCCCCCTCCCCCATTTTCTTTAATTTGTATTTATTCCCAAACACCCACACCCCATATATATATAATTTACTAACCCCCCTAAAAAATTATAGATGTGTTTTCTCAAAAAAATATTTGCGGCAAAAAACCCAGCGAAAAAACATCCCCGCAATGAAAGGACGTCGTACCTTCATGGTCGCTACACCTCCCATAGGGGATATATACTGAAACACAGCCACTGTGCCGTTGAACACTCTCTGCCTAATTCACAGAAGCGTTTTATAATGTCAAAACCCCATTGGAAAACGTTCTGTGAATTAGGCCTTCTACCTGTACAATCGAGCCAGAGGGTACTATGCACCTAATCGTGAGATCACTACTTCCCACTGGAAATATTCCTTACCCTTACCAATCAGGCTTTTTATAGCTCTTAGCCTTGACAAAGACAATTTGTCGAAACACGTTTTGGCTGGAGGGCTGAACTGTTGATTTACACGGAATTAAATGGCTGTTAAGCAAGGGCATCCATGTATTTGTGTTGTTCCATATTGAATAGAATTGAGGTCTGTTAACCTATTCTTGGTAATGCAATATGACTATTTAGGCTAGTGCAACCACCCAGAGGCACCGTGTGTTTTCTTCTAGTAACTTTAACGCTGGCTTTTTACACCTTTTGTACAAGTTCACTTTTTACAGTAAAAAAACGTGTGCCCTTTTTTTTCTTTTTGGAAAGCGTGCAAAACCTGTGGTTTTGTCCGCACGTTTTCGTATCATCGAGATGCAGTTTATTTATTTACTATTTAGTTGCATTTTTAAAGCGCTCACATAGCCTGGGGGCATCAAGGCACTGTTACAGGAATATATCTCAGTTGCGTATTTATAATGCGCTTAATTCCCAGAGGTTCCTAAGCGCGGACCCGGGGATCGAACCTCTGTTGTCTTCGTGTCGTCTTGTTACCAAGGAGCTATCCTCCCAGTTGTCCCCCCCCCCTGTCTATATATGTGAGCATGCGTGATCCGCATTCGTAATCCAAATTTGGATTTCGCATTTGGAATTCCCATTCAGAATGTGCATTCAGGAGCATGTGTTTGTAACTTCACACCTGCTTCACATGCCCACCTTATAAATGCTTTTCCCCATCTTAAAAAGGGAATATCCTGTGTGTGCCTGATCTCGGGTTTATATTGCAGGGTCCCTGTTTGGTTTATACGAGAACTCCTAAAACTCCAAGCGATTCTGAGATATTCACCACAAAGGCGTTTTTTTGTATTTATGGAAAACCCAGTCTTGAAAATACCCTTTTTACATTTTATTTATTTGTTTATTTTCGCGTTCAACATGCAAGCATTCATCCAAGTGTACCACGTTTAGCATGTGTATTTGCATGTGACGCCTCTGTCCGATGGTGGGGTGAACTAGATCAGTAAATTGTCCCTTTTGGAAGATGTGAAGTAACCCTTCAGGTGACCATCCAAGGTTTTGAGAGCCACTGAAGGCCTGCTGCCTTTTCATTCTGCTTCTATTAAGGAGAACCCGAAAAGCAGCACTCGTGGTGTTATCCACACAGCATTCTTCATTCCTATCCACCAGGGGAGTTGCTAGGTCTGGAAAAGACCCGGGGCTAAGCTGATGTTGGAACTGTTGGGACTGGGGGCTAGCTAGTCTTTTGGCTGTAGCTCCTGTGATATTATCCGGGGCTACAACCAAAAGATCAGGGGCTATAGCCCCTTTAGGTCCCCCCCTAGCAACGCCCCTGCTATCCGCCATTTTGCGAGACTGAGCTCCCCAGCAGTTCAATGCTTCTACTGAATCCCGTTTCTGCCCTTGGTCGCTTTTGCCCTCACTGGAATCCAGACCCCACTCTCCTACTTTGTTCACCTCCGACTCTGATCCCTCCACTTACTATCTCTACCTGACCCCAGGCCCAGCATACTGTCTTGCTTCTCTTTCATCTTTTCACCATCCTACTTCCTGCAGCAAGGGCCATGCATTTGAGCTCATTTGCAGACCCACAATGCCTTGCTGTTGTGACTCCGAACTCGAGGTGTACTTCCTGATATGGTTACTAGGTGGCGTTGTGGCTTATGTAACTTGGCTCAGTTGGAATATTGCACACACATGTGTATTTGTAGTAGAATAATTCTCATTTCCCCCAGGTCACACATGCCAACACGTCACCTGCTCACCAGCTCTAGAAGTTCACCCCCAGCTAAGAGCCACATCCAAAGACATTGTGGGTATGCAAATTAGCCGAAATGCAAACATTTGCGCCATGAAATTGATGATCCTTAATAAGGGTGAAACCACTTATGTAGTTGCTGCAGTCTTGAGAAATGTTTGTCTTGGGTTGTTTAAGCTATGTGTAAAGTAGTGCTTCCCTGTAAGACCTAGACAATTTTCTGAAGCAAAAGGTTTGCATTTAAGCTTCATTTGCATTCCCACAATGCCTTGCTGACCTGACTCTGAACTAGAGGTGAACGTCCAGCAATGGCTTCTAGTTGGAGCTGTGGCATGAGCGACTTGGGCTCAAATGGATTATTCTACTTTCACATTTCAGGTAAAAGCGTTTTCCCCAAGACTTGTTTTAACCCACCATAACTTACATGTCACAGTCCCACCCAACCTAGTAACTAGAGGTGGGAGATTAAAGGCGCGCTTGGGCCGACTCCGGCGGAGGGCCTCAATTAAGCCCGGCGCCCGCTGCTCTGCGAAAGTTTAAACTGCACTTTTCCGTCTTATGCGTTTGCGGTCAAAACGAGCTTGATTCCAAGCTGCCACGAGCCACCACAGTGGAGCAGCCTCCTGTCCCATCTCACTGTCGCTTGGAATAGAGGCTAAAGAAGGAACTGTGTACTTTAACACTTCACTGCAAGCGAACATGTGTGCAGCGTGAAGGGGTAACAAAGCACCAACCCAACCCGTCTGGGGAGATCTAGGAACAGCAGGGAGGGGGGATTGTGCAGTGGGAGGGCGGCCGGTAGGGTAAACGTGCCCCTCCCCAGCAGCTTGACCATTTCGGCCTACATTCCCCAGCAGGGGCCTTCCAGTCATTATGTGAACAAAATCAATAGAATCAATGAATATGTCAAAGTAAAAAGATACAATTAATACATGCACTCCTATACATGCACCATTAACTATTACAATTGACCTAAAATGTCTTGGATATAATTTCATCATCTCTAAAACGAGTGACATTTCCCGCCCAGCTGAAAGGTGCTGCCACATTCATTCAATTCTATCATGCATACATTATATGCATGTATTGCATATGTTACTTATGATGCAAAACTCGCCGTTTGGCACATTCTGTTTAATAAATGTCGAGTGCTCGCTTGTTTTTGTGAGTCATTACAGCACCTGCGAATGCGCTTCTCAAAGGGAGTTTTAATATGGTTTACTTTTCATGTACATTATTGAGGTCTGGCAGAAGAGAAACCCCCTATGCCGTTTAAGTGGCTTCTTTGCCTCCCGGGCCAAGTGCACACATGGAGATCTGTAGTCTTTCGGCAGCCTGGGTGGCACTTATGCCATGAATCCTTATGCCATAACTGGCACACAACCTTTCGTCTCCCCGGGGTGGGTGAAACCCGCTGATTTCGTTTTTGGCAGAGAGCCCATTGAAATGTATGGGAGTGTTGGGCCTTTGGCGGGCGAGCCGGCTGATTTTGCTTTTGGCGGACGAGAGCCCATTGAAATGTATGGAAGTGTTGGGCCTTTGTCGGGGGCGAGCCGACTGAGTTTGCTTTTGGCGGGCGAGAGCCCATTGACATGTATGGGAGTGTTGGGCATTTGGCGGGCGAGCCGGCTGATTTTGCTTTTGGCGGGCGAGAGCCCATTGAAATGTATGGGAGTGTTAGGCCTTTGGCGGGTGCGCGGGCTGATTTCACGTCAGGAGACCCGGGCGAAAGTGTGCGAGCAGACTACTGTGCTTATGCAGTCAACAAAATAAGTAGCATTTTAAATGTTATAATAAAAGTCTTCTTTGCAATGCTGTGAAGCTACTGGGACTCACTCTGATGACGTGGCCTGCATTGCTGGCCAAAGGTCGCCTCTGGGCGCCAGTGTTGTTCTTCAAGTCTTGGGGGCAAGGGAATGGTTGGCTAGAATGCGCTGCCTTCTTGGACCACACTTTGGAAGTCCAAGATTACTGCACTGCCACGGTAGCTCCTCTCTTGGGCGTAGCTCCTCTCTTGGGCGGCCACCCTCAACTGCTGTCTCTAGCTCCTTGACAAAAAACCCCCAAACTGTGCTGTGGAAGTACCACCTGTCTCCCACCCGTGTCCATGCCACTGACAGCCTAAGGGGTCCTGCCGCCCACATCGGCCAGAGGCACCAAGCGTGGAGCTTGTATTGCGGGGTGTGAGGAGGTAGCACGGCAGGTATATAGCCATTGCTGTGGCTCAGCTCGTGTTGGGCTCTTAGAGCCAGGCCAGAAATGACTGGGTTCATAACCTTGCTGAATTTCTTCAACATATGCGCCCTTCACACTTTCGGTATTTTACACTGTATTAAAAAGAAAAGTCTAGACTGTCTTGTATTCTTTTTTTAAAGGTGTAATTTTTAAATTATTCATACAATGGACACAGGGTTTTTGAAAGAATGGCCTGTTTCAGACTTTGGCAACGTAAGCATTTACTGCCACAGGCAACGTGTTAAAAATATCCTGTAAAAAATTAATAAGCTGCGGCTCGTTAAAAAAAAAAAAAAGCTGGGTCCCCCCTTCGCCTCCCACCCACAGTTGCTTTTAAGAAATGAGATCTATGCGCAAATTGTCTAGAATCTAGGAAAATGTGCATTCGATGGAATCCGTTGCACCATTCTGTCTGCTCTGAAAAGTCTTTAAAGGTACCTCAGAAAACAGCATCAACTTTCAGTCCAGGAATCGGTGTCGAAAATCTACCTGGCCCCATAAGAGTTGCTGCTTGCTACCCAGGGTCACTCCCAAGCCCACTATTCCAGAGCCTTTCTCCAACCGCAGTAAGGGTTGCCGCACGCCAGATGCAAGTCACCCCTGTCCTGTTTCTATTTCTCTGCATTCTAGACTATTCTTCGCCCGTTTAAACAAAAACACTCCAACTACCTGAAGGCATATGAAACGCCAGGACGGGGTGAGCAGCTCATGCCGGAGCGCAATAACAAAAACTCTTCCACAAGCCACCCTAGACTCAGCTGAAATGCTGATGCGCCTCCCTACCCGACAATCAACAACAAATCAAAATGGTGTCACGTTTGAATGTCTGCTCGGTGTTGAAGAGGACTTCCTCCAGCCAGGAGTGCGAAACGCTCCTTCTCCGCTGCAGACCATATGTACAGCAGAGTCACGCTCCGAGTGAGCGGCAACAACACACGGCCCTGGCTCCTCCTTGACTCCAACACCAGCTGAACTGGAAGCGTGGCAACAGCGCTCAACCCCAAGGGAGCAGGGGAACACTGGCAAATCAACGGCTCACTAATCGACGCCGCCACCGTACAGCAGAACAGTCCTTGATGGCATATGCAGCGCTGACCTGGCCCTGCGAAGGGCCACCCTCCATACAAGGGACTCCACAGGCCTACAATACAGGCCCACCTGGGTGTGGGGGGAATCACGGGGGCGGTGTTTCAGAAGGCTGCACCCCCCCCAGCAGCGACAGATCCACCTACCATCCCATCCTCGTCGCCAGTGTAACAAAGTGGACCTCCAGTACTTCAGGTAAGTTACAGGTTCCTTTATTGTCCATGTCCAGTACTCTTCCTCAAGACACAGGGATGGTAGGGGACACAAGATGACAAGGGAAACACCGGGCTCACCCCCACACCCATCTTCTCAGCTCACTCTTCTCACTCTCACTCCCAGGTTCTCACTCACAGAACCTTGCACACCAACATTCTACATAAAAATTCCAAGTAGGTGATGTCACACACCCACCTAACCTGAAAGCAGATTACTACACTTCTCCCCCCCTTAGAAACACAAAAGCCAACTGCTACAACGCTTCCCAGGGAAGAGCAAAAGGAATGACAAGGAAGTGTGACCAGCACGGGACCTTAACACCCCAAGACACCACGCTACCAGAAATTCCACAACACAGCGGCCGCCTATGTGCAGAACCTCTGGCAAAACCAAAAACGGGAGTCCAACAAAAGGACAGCATTAACTGGACACCAACGGACCAAGAAGGAAAAGATTGCCAAAGGCATGCAACCAAAACAAAACAACACCACTCCCTCGGTCACACCTTGAGGCCACAAAAATAAAAAACAGAGCACTTACGCCTGTCCCGAGCTGCCCCTCAGGACCTAGGGCTGCCACCCCTAGCCAAAACTATTGTTAGCGAACACTAACACAACTAACACCTAACCAACCTACCCACCTTAGCACAAATCACCTTCCACTTCGGTCTGCCACCCCAAAGTCTCAGAGCTGCCCCTCCAAGCGCTAACCAACCGCCCCCAAAGGAAGCAACAACAAATGCCCAACAAACCGAGGGACCACTTAAACAACTTTGACAACAGTATGAGGAAGAACCACAACACCATGCTGCTACTCTGCTCAAAACCGTTGGCCATTCCCTCTATCCACAACACACCAGGAGACAACCTGACATACCAGACTCGGAATCAGGAGGCACACTGGCAAAGCAAAATTGACACCACCTCGTCCAATAGGATAACACTATGGACAGTAAGGAAAACTCCACTCAACTCAGGCATAGCGACCAAAACAGAGATAACAACGCTATGAATCACTACAGCAAACAACTGCCCTGAGAATAAGACTCCGCCAAAAGTGACTTACCCCGATTTAAGCTCAGGCACTAATGACCACAACATACAGGCCAAAGTGACCAAACCTGAACTATCAGGCACTAATCACCACAGTAATGAGGGAGATACGAAATCTAAAGTGACCTACCCTGGAAAGACCAGGCACCCAAGAACATCTAAAGTGACCCACCCTGGACAGACCAGGCACCAAAGACCATAATCACACCTCACTCCAAGACACCTAACCTGAAACCACACAGGTAGATGCAACCAAAGGTCAAGAGATCAACAACACACGCAAACATAGTGACCAACCCTTGCACAACTAATGCCAGGCACTAAACAATTGCAGTTCAAAACAACATGACCACAGGTGCACAAGACCACTTACATGCACCCATACACTGCACTCACAGAGCAAACACTGATAACATTAAGCATACACAACATGAAATATCGATAACATTGCATAATGGAAAAAAGGTAAATGCAGGCATCATAAAAACACACTTCAAGGTTGAAAGGATTGAACATTACATGTTGAAAAGATTGCACAATACAAGTTAATAGACTGAATGATGACACCCATGCAAAGTTCCTCAGATGCAAAAACTGGCACACAAACGTGTGATCAAAAAACAATGTCACTGTTGCTTCAAAATCAGAGTTCCCCATGACCAAAGTGACTTAATGTCATTCATTTGTAAAGTATCACATTTCACAATATTTTCAATTCAGTACAAATAGTTATGGTCACAATCCCCATGAACGTTGACACGTGGAACACCACCCTCAAGACCATGAAAGTTCCAGTCCCTACAATACAAGTAAGAACGCACCCCAATCTACACCACTCCTGGGAGGTACCCAAAGGGATAACACTAAACCCTTATAAATGTTCACTATCCCACCAAAGGCCACAACAAGGATCACACATGAACAAGACAACGGCCTTTAATAACATACCCCTGACACTACCCCCGGGGCCATACCTACAGCATCTCTTCCCAACCTTAATCATAGACATATGGGCCACAACACATATTCATTCATGTCCTCACACACGGCCCAGACACTAACCTGACCAAAATCATCAAACGGAATGGACCCGCGGAGAACAGAAAAGCCAAACAACTGTCAGCGATTGCTTCGTGTCTCCGAGATAAATGATGAGGCACGGAAAACAACATATGTTAATACTCTTCCTCCTATTGCGAAGCATCCCGTTCCCGTACAGGACTTCAAACCGGAAACGAGGCTTGACACGCAGAAAAGGACGTAAGATGACGCTGACGTGAAGCACTGGAACGCCACCCACCTCATGACGTCACCAGATCATCCCAGGACACCGGACAGTAAACATCCGTATAATGATAGGAGGTCCACCGACATTCTGGACCCACAGCCCGATTGCATGGAAAGGAACTCCTTGAGAATTAAATGCTGATGGCACCCACTCGCAGGGAACATGCGGCGCAAAGAGCGACTTTTCCGCCTCGCAGCCTCCTCTGGATATAGCAGACCACTGTCCTGCGACCACCGTACTACGGGCTGGGCCTCCTCCGGCCCGGAGTGCGAAACGCTCCTTCTCCGCTGACGACCCTCTGTACAGCAGAGTCGCGCTCCGAGTGAGCGGCGACAAACACACGGCCACAGGCTCCTCCGTCCAGCGACCATCGTAATACGGACAGGACTTCCTCCAGCCAGGAGTGCGAAACGCTCCTTCTCCGCTGCAGACCATATGTACAGCAGAGTCACGCTCCAAGTGAGCGGCAACAACACACGGCCCTGGCTCCTCCTTGACTCCAACACCAGCTGAACTGGAAGCGTGGCAACAGCGCTCAACCCCAAGGGAGCAGGGAAACACTGGCAAATCAACGGCTCACTAATCAACGCGCCACCGTACAGCAGAACAGTCCTTGATGGCATATGCAGCGCTGACCTGGCCCTGCGAAGGGCCACCCTCCATACAAGGGACTCCACAGGCCTACAATACAGGCCCACCTGGGTGTGGGGGGAATCACGGGGGCGGTGTTTCAGAAGGCTGCACCCCCCCCAGCAGCGACAGATCCACCTACCATCCCATCCTCGTCGCCAGTGTAACAAAGTGGACCTCCAGTACTTCAGGTAAGTTACAGGTTCCTTTATTGTCCATGTCCAGTACTCTTCCTCAAGACACAGGGATGGTAGGGGACACAAGATGACAAGGGAAACACCGGGCTCACCCCCACACCCATCTTCTCAGCTCACTCTTCTCACTCTCACTCCCAGGTTCTCACTCACAGAACCTTGCACACCAACATTCTACATAAACATTCCAAGTAGGTGATGTCACACACCCACCTAACCTGAAAGCAGATTACTACAAATGTTTGCTCGGTGTTGAAGATTGATCAAAAGCCAAAAGAATTACAGACCAGAACAGAACGCCCAAACAATTGCCAGTGAGAAAATGTGGACCTCGAAGCCACGTGCTCTCTTATTGGCAGGCGTGTAGCATGGGAAATGAATGAGGACTTCCGGGCACAAGTGCGAGAGCCACTGTCCAACGCTATGCCTGGTCTTTTCAACAAAAGCTGCCCTACAGAAAATCCGCCCGAGCCACTTGTACTCCTTTAAACATGCAAACACACCTAGCATACAAAACTATGGGAGTAAAGAAACCAACAGCAAATAGAAAAATTGCTAAAACGTGCCAGCCCTCTACTGAAAACGAAGGCCAAATAACCGTCTGTGTGATGGTTCCCACTCAGCAGAGTCTAGTGATATGCAAATGTATATATCCTCTGGTGGAGCACGGTGGGTTTAAGCGTGACTGTTTACCCTCCTTGCTGGCCACCTGCTCAGAAAACGGCGCATTTAAGCAGTGTTAATCCCCAGTAGAGGGGCTCTCACACTTTTGCCAATGTTTAAATATATGGGGTTTAACCCTAAATTACAAAGGGTAATCCAGATGTGGGCCCCTTCCCCTCTGTACCTAGAGAGACATGGATTCAGCGTACAGATGTTGCCTGACTGGGCAGAAACGTCTGTGGTTGCTGGAGTTCCTCTTGTGACCCATGTTCTGAGGAGAATTGTCTTGCATTTGTGTGTTCAGATGTCCTGGCGGGCAGTACCAGTCTTGGGTGTAAATGGATATTTCTCCTCTGGAAAGGGACGGGGTCTAATTCACCAAGCATTTTTCAATCAAATAACCCATTGAAAAACGCTGTGTGCTAAAACATGATTGATTGTTGTGGCTTCCAAGTCGAGACTGACTTTCCGGTTTGGCGCCTGTGGTGACGTGTTTGGCATTCTCGGTCCCAAACATCAGGGTCCCCTTTCCACAGGGCGACTCCAGGTCACATCTTATCCAGGGTCCAAAATGGCGGCAAGGAATTTGAGAAGCTTCCGGTAAATTTAGGTCAAGAACATGTCACGTGTCAAGCTTTGTCTGTCCTGAGCATGACTGCCAAGCGCCTTGTGTGACATCCAGCACTCTTGGCGGCATCCTCGTTCACCACCCTCTACATCCGTGGTATCCAAACGTTTTAATGCCAAGTCCCCTCTTAAGTAATATTATTGTTGACCCCCCCATTGCATTTTTGCTCATTTAAAATTAGTCACTGTATGTAGTGCCTTTTTGTAGAGTGTTGCGTCCCCTGCTCCCCCCCCAGACATCCTTTGGGCACCTTAAGAGGGCCAACATCACTGTTTGATGACCACTGCTACATTAACCTGCCCAACCGAACGGCTACCCTGACACACACACAATCCTCTTGGCAACTACGTTATAACATCGATTTTTTTTTTTGTTTGTTTGTTATGAATCCCATAACATCAGATTTTTGTTTTTCTTTTAAACTCATTTCGTCGCAATTTAATGCAGGCGGAGACATCCCAAAATCCCACCCACCGTAATTAACCCCTTTACACAAACCCCAAATACCTTCCGGCGAAATGCTTTATAAAAATCTCATTATGGAATTCCCAAAAATTGGCTTCGATGTTTTGGTGGGACAGAGTTCTCTTGTTAAGTGTTCATCCAATCCAATCTAGTTTTCACCTTGTTATTTGCCAAAGCACTATTTTATTGGCCTCGTTTTCGAAATATTCCTTTGGGGGAGGAGAAATCCTATTTTGGTCAATTTGTACCTGCCCAATGTGCTTTACAAATAATAATTTTCCTCTTGTTTTATACAAAAATATCTTTGGTCGATGTCCCACACCAGCCTTGTAAAGTGGCATTTAAATCCAAAAAGGTTTAAAGATTGCCGCTGGTCTAATGTAGCTCCTGGAATATTCTTTACACTCCCACCCCATATGATTTAATACTTGATACCTCTTATTAGGGGTTTGGAGGGACTGCCTATGACATTTCATTGTCCGGGAGGATAGCTCAGAGGCCACGCTCCCGTCTCGGAAACAAGACGGGCAGAGCAGCGCAGGCTCGAATTTCAGATCCCCGCTTGGAAACCTCTTTGGTGTTAAGTGCGTTATAAGTAACCAATTACATTAATATCACAAGCTAGCAAGATTTTGATTGCATGTTCCGCTTTGTGACCCCCCCCCCCCTCTTCCTGGGCTCCTCATATTGCAGTGCCAAGAAACCGGCTTTTAGTTTATGTGCGCTGCAGAAGAAGCAAGGAACGGAAATAGATTTCTTATGTCATTTTATGCTGGAGTCCTCATGCTTCCAAGTGCTGCAATTAATTACAGATGTCATTTTTATCAGGGGAGGAAGGATAGCTCAGGGGCAACACGTTTGTCTTAGAAGCAAAGACAATCCAGCACAACACAGGTTTGAATCCCGATCCAGGGCTTAGACACCACTGGCTGGTATTAAGCACGTTATAAAAGGAAAATTATAATTATTAGCCTTATTTAACCATAACCATGGTAATATATGCTTTAAATGACCAATGTTCAATTTGAAAATCCAACACAATCCATTATCTCACAATCCATGCCCAGGCAACTTTGTGGGGCCAATATAGACTTGTGTCCATTCCCTCCAGCACACTCTTCGATATCTGGCAGAGTTTTTGGTATTATAAATAGGTTCCCAATCTTTAGGATTTACTGCAATACACAATTCTTCCACCCATGCTTCACTCTTCACTCCCCCATTAAGGCTCGTCTCCATATCGATGTATTCCTTTTGTATATGGAATATGACATATCGTTATGCTGATTCGATACATTTGCAAGAATTAGATGAAATCAATACATGTACTGTGATTGTTGTTTTTACACCAACGTGGTTGAAAAGATATTAAATGTAAAAGCTTTTTAATAGTTGCATGCAGTGTTCTATACATCATTCGGAAGTGGGAGTATTGTACTCCTTATTTTTTGTCAGATGGGAGTAAAAAGTTTTTTAGAGAGTAAAAATGTAAGTCCAATTTCCAATGGGAGTATTTTTATAAGCGGGTAAATGGAAAACTGAAATGTTTTTGTAACAATTATTTCTTTGTGCCTAGTTATTCATGCACATAAAAAGTAAGTAAACGGTAAGACCGATTTTATGTCCAAGTCTGACCCTGGATTATGCCCCAGTTTTCATGCAGATGTCACATTGCCTTAGCTCCAGAGGCAGTCGGCCTGCTCCTTTTCTCCTCTGGCCTTTCCACATCTGGCCATTTAGAGATTTTAGGTGGGCCGTGCCCGCTCAGGCCCTACCCTGTCTATGCCTCTGCGCCCTCTGATGAGCAGGGAGCATGTTTTGGGGGTGTTGGCCCCTGACAGGCCCTGAACCACATCCTGGTCTGGTTACACCTGCTGCGGCGTGCAGGTCGGTGCCCCTCGGGTCCATTTTCAGCCGCCCATTGTCTCACCACATCCACGGTAGGGCTTCCCCGTTGACTGTCTGGCAAAGGCAGTAACCCGAGCTGTCGGGTCGGTAGCTGTGAACGCAGACGGGCAACTGGGGAGCTAAGGCAGGTTATTACTGGGCTTTTTTAGGCCTTTTTCTCACATATTTGCAAAGGCATTGATGGAGAAGAATCATTTTAAAGCTCCCCCAGGTTTGCAGCCGGCACACACCTTGCATTCATTGGAATGTTATGTTTTCATTTCTGCGGTCCCTGCTCCGGTCTCCACGTGCGGTTTCAGAGGCGTCAAAGGTTCAAGCCCCAGAAATGGTGGCAGGGGCTCAGCACGCGCTCCCCAACACTAGCACTGTATCCTAAACCATCGACAGCACCCGCCCACGTGCCTGACCTCTGGGTTGCTTTCTAGGGCTCAGCCAGCCCCTTCAGTCCTAACCCGGCAGAATGCACACACGCATCTTAAAAGAAGTGTTAGTCTCTGATTCATGGAATTATTTTCCATGTAAAATGGGGGGTTTTGCACGCCATTCTGCCCGCAAATCCCCGAGAACTTTCTTATACATGGACTTCGGTCCCTGGGGACGTTCCAACCACAAAGCGCACTGAGGCCATACAAATAGGGAAATAGTGCTATATGAATGACGACTACAATACTTGGAGGTCAGGAAAAGATGTTTGTTGCATGGCCGTGGACAAAGCCAATTGCATATTTGATAATAATAGGGCCGATTTAGTTTAGCGCTTCCTGCCATATTTTTTCCTGCTTTAGTAACCTAGCTTAAATCTGGGTATGGTGAGAGTGTTGACATAGGCTGATCTCAGCGGTCTGTTCGAGACATGCTGCGAAAAGCGACTAGTCAGATATGCTGGGGCCATGTTGTTCTGAGCCTTGTAAGTTAGGGCTAGTGTTTTTAGCGATATTCGCTGCACAACGGGGCGGGGCGCCAATGAAGGCTGTGTCTGATGTGGGAACTTCTGGGAATGTTGAGGGCCGCCCTTATGGCATTGATTTGTAAAACTTGAAGTTTGTCAGTGTTTTTTCGACTGATCCCTAGGTAGAGAGCGTTGCAGTAGTCTATTTTTGACATGATTAATGTTCTGGCTAGGATGATGCAATTCTTAGTGTTCAGGAAGTGTCTACAGGGTGTGATGAGTTTGCAGGTATAGGACGAGGCAGACGCTACCGCGTTATTTTGTCTTGTAAGGGATAGAGTTGCGTCAAGATAGATACCTAGGGTTTTTGCTGAGTTGGACACTTTAATGATGTTGCCATCTATGGTGAATGATTTGTAGGCTGGATCAAGTTTAAGCTGCAGTCGGCAGGGGGTTCAAGCTTCCCAGTTCTTGCAGCTAAACTTTGGAACACCACCCCTCCACACTTAGAGCAGAACCCACGTTCCTCTCCTTCAAAACTAAAACCAAATTTTGGCTTCATAAACTTGATGAGCCTTCTTCATCTACATCATAAGCACCGAACTTCAACTACATTAGCTCTTTCCTTCCAACGCCAGCCTCAGAATGCGCTCTCTGAGTAACTATGTTTCCTGTACCTCGTTGTTTTAAGCCTGACTGTATTGTCTAAGACTACGCCACTCTTTGTAACGTATTATGCCTGCATGTAACCACCTTCTTGTAACTACGCGCCCAGATGCCTCAGGGCAAGGCTGCGTGCTACAAATAAATAAATGCAAATACAAATACAGTGCCAACGCTGGCGGTAAAAGGCAATGCTGCTTTTTTAAGTATTCCAGCGCGGTACATGGGCTTAGGCGGCTGACTCTGGCCGGATCCCGAGCAACGCCTCTGGCCAACGTGAAAACTGGTGCTAGTGAACTTTCAGCATATCTTGTCAGTTCCGCATCTTACCATATTCCCAATCAACCAAACATGAGTTATCCTCTGGGCTGAGTTATGCCCCATCGAGCTTTCCCTTTTTTATCCCGCCTGTGACACTAAAGGGGGGCACCACCCACCCAGTGACCCACCTGACCCAGGAAGGGCAGTCTCGGCCACACTGATGGGCTACCCCACTCTGGCACATTTCCTCATCTTCCCCCAGAAACTCAATGTCTCTAGAGCTCTGGATCGCTCTAGGCTGGACTACTGCAGCAGCCTCTTCATTAATCTGCCTCTTTCCTGCCTTCGCCCTCTTCAACTCATCCAGAATAGGACTGCAAGACTTATCCTTGGCCTCAAGCCCAGGGACTGCATCTCTCAGGCCCTAAATGCTCTCCACTGGCTCCCGGTCACTGCAATGATCAAATTCAAGACCCTCTGCATCACCCACAAGGTTTTCTGGGGCATGGAGCCGGGCTACATCCAACTTTCTCTCACTAAATACCACCCTGCTAGATTCCTTCCGTCCGCCAACTCTCAGCAGGTCAGACATTTTTCCAAGCAGAGTGGGCGGTGGACTCTTTCTGCGGCAGGAGCCCCCCTCTGCAACAGCCTGCCTGTCCCTCTCAGACTTGAGCCGGATCTCTTTAAGTTCCAAAAGCTTCTCAAGACTTTCCTCTTCTCCTCCTTCCCTCTCTCGCTTCCTTGCTAATGCCCCCCCGCCCCGCTGATACGACTGGCTGCCTGGTCCCTTCTGAGTCATACAGGTGCCAGGTCCCACCCCCTCAACCAGTCTGGATCAGCACCCTGCATTTGCCTTCAGGCATCCTTACCTGATCAGATCAGACTACTGAGTCTAGTCCACCCCCTAACCCTCGCCGCACTACCTACCCTCACCTTATCCGCCATAGCACTTGCCCTCCTGGCCATGGTGTTAACACTACACTGGCAACGCAGGAGTCGGCGACCCGACATGCAGCATTAGCTTATCGTTGACTGAGTCAGCCTGCAGCGGAGTCCATTCTGATAGATCGATGGGAAGTGTGTGTAGCTGACAAACCTAGTCAGTCGGCGTGGGAGAGTTGTGCGGGATTCACCACTTTTTGATCGCAAGCAAGTCTGAAGAGACAGGACCCCAAACCCCCCTCCACCCTCCCACCCCCCTGAGTTAGCTTAAAAATTGGGACATTTCCAGAATCATGTGCTGGCTGTCAATGGAGATTGACCATAGCTTTCCTGGACCGCTGCAGCGCTTTTACTGTGGTGGTGGTTACGCAGAGATTTTGTTTTATTGATGCGGATAGATCAACTTCCTATTTTAACTACAACTGACCCACAGTAAAAAAAAAAATACTGCCAGATCAAAAAACCTGTTGCATTTTGTAAAATGCCAAACACTCGAGAATCTTCCCAACATGTGCTGATATCATGTAATGGCGTGACTGGTTTGTATGTGAACAGACCTGCAGAATTTGTTGGCAATCATGATTCTATATCCAGTTACGAATGTTGGCCCTATTCCCTCAATTCTGGAAATACTGCACTGCAGGTGGCTCTGTTTGGAATCTGGCAAGTTAGGTTATGTTGATTTATACCGCGCACCGCTACCACCCAAGGGCTGTCTCCAGGCGCTCTAGTGGCTGAATGTAAATTAATATTAGGGCCCATGAGTGACAAAATTCATCAATGGGCACTTTGCTCAGCTGCAACCTTGAGAGATTGGCACTGATTTTGTATTTTATATTGCACCGTGGGTTTTAGGTGAATTGTATAAGGACATTTTGGTCATGTTTTATTTATGTGGATTTTATTGCTGATTTAAGTGTTAACGTTGTTTGTTGAATTTCGCGAATGAAATGTATGACGCTGGATGTACAAATATTTGGAAAGCTCTTCATAATAAATAAAAGCAGCGTATCAATTCTGAGCCAAATGCTGTGCGAGTCTTCGCCGTTAGCGCACAGAGCGAGGTCAAGGAAAGCGCCACCCACCCTCTGAGAAAACAAGATGGCTGCGGTCCCAGGCGCCTGTCGAACGTTGGACCGGTGTATGGAAGCCCTAAGGAAAAGGAGTTGTGTGACACTGAACTGCCTCTAGGTATTGATATTGGTATTTTATTTCTATTGCGCTTGTACACAAGTGTTTCAGAGCGCGACAAGGCAAGGGAGGGGGACAGGGGAGAACAAAACAGCAATCTTACTAGGCCCAGTGACATTGAGAACGCGCATGGGGGAGGGGAAAAGTGGGAAAAGGAACGATCTACAGCAGGGGTCACCCTCCACGTTTGTTAACCTACAATTCCCACGATCCCTCGCCACTGTGGTGACCCCAGTACCCCACAGTGCCCATTGAGTTCTGCACCTTCACCGTCGCCCTCTCCCCGCACAACAAGCCATATGGACTCTACCAGGGTTTGCTTATGTGGGATGGGAATCCTTGAAGAACTCATTTTGTTTTTCTCAGGCTGCAGACTGGTTTGAGGATGTGCAGCCCTTTGCCTTGACCCTGCTGGAGGGGAAATGTTGCCCTGCAGGTGGTAGCGCTAGAGTGAAACGTGGGAAACACCTACTGCCCCCCCCGCCCCGCCTTTCAGATAGCTGCTCCTTGCAACTGTCCACACCAATCTTGTTCCCTGGTCTCTTCTCTCTCTGTCATCTTTCCATGTTTACCCCCTCCTCCTAAACTCGCCACAGAGAATCTTTTCTTCAAAAAATCTATCTCAGCAAATCTAATCTTTAGGATTAGTGTGCCGAACCCACAGAGCTTTCTTGCTGGATTTTCAGCATTATTCCAGGCTCTGATGGGCAGCCATGCTTGCCAATGTCTCCGGAGAGTACTTGTCTGCCATCGCCATCTGCCCAGGCTGGAAGGATAGCTCAGGGGCAACCGTGCAGCATGGGTTCAATCCCCGATTAAGCGCTTAGAAGCTGGAAAAGTACGGCATCATGCACGATATAAATCACCAATATATTACATTTCCGCTCAGTGCATGTCAATGGGAGCTTGAACCTGTTCTGCTTCCTGGTTCAAAATGCCTTGTTATATAACATGTGCCAAGAAGGTGCCACTAAAATGTGCATGGTGTCCTTAAAATCTATCGTGTTTTCTAGAGTTTCCTTGGCCCAGTGTGCTCTAAAATGCACCTGCTGTTTTATAGGTACCCAAAACCTTTTTTGGGGTATAAAAGCCCCCCCCCCCTCCATGAGAGTAGGTTTGTCCAAGCAATAAAGTGTCCGCCCCTGTGTGGTGAGGAGGCAATGGTATAAAATGGCGCGCGCCCTAGGGGATCCCAACCGCGCGTTGGCTCTGGTCCCGCCTGCCGACCGTGTCCGCCTCTTGAAACCATGTGATCTTTGTGCACTTTCGCGCGCCATACCTTTTATTATTAACGCCCCTGGCCAAATGGCACTGGAAGGAGACTGTTAACGCACAATGGGCCTCAGTGTGCCGCTTCCCTCCAACAGATGCGCCTTGCAGGCAGCACACTTTCTTCAGTTTAGATCTGTAGTAAAAAAAAAAAAGGGTCTCTTTTGGTATTTTGTTGGCTGTTCGCTCTTCGTGTTCGACAGCATTTTTTGCCTCTTCCCCCCATTTCTATAAATCCTGCAGCGGGGATTGGCCGCCCTGGGTGTTTGTCTTGGCACGGCCATGTTTGTCAAGAAACGGAGCCCGAGTGAAACCTCCCCTCCTGCGTCGGAGTTTGTCAGTTTCTGTGCCTGTGAGTTCGTGTAAGAGTGGCACGTGGGCAGTGGGGATGAGAACCCCATACTGCAGAAAATGGCCGCCAAGTGTAAATAGGGAGCTGCTTGCCTGCCTGCACTGGTGTTTGGCTGCTTCTTTGGTGGGGGCTGGGGGTGTTAAAAGGTAACAGTAATATTTAGTGCTCCTCTCTGGCACATTCCACAGGGTACCATCTGCAGGCGCTCTCGGTATACTCGTTTCAGGGACGTCCGTGCATAGCTCTCTCAACTCACATGCTTTTGGCGGGTGTCACCCTTCTTGCAATCAGCTGACTCGCCCCCCCCCCCCCAAGCTTCCTAAACGCCCATTCACTTCAAAGGACTCTCTCACCCGTCCTAAAAAAACGGGTGTTTTCACACGCCTTGGTGGCACAAAAGATTGAAAGGTGGGCCCCCGGGGCATTACCTTATGCGGTGATGGCCCGCAGTCTCTGGGCTTATTGTCTAAATGACTACATTAGAACCGACAGTATGAATAGTAAGTCATACATTTGCTGACCTCCATCTGGTTTAAAGGACAATTGATTCCAGGGGACACTAGTCCTTATATTTCTCGCATCCCGGGTTTTGCTATTTCTGGCCAGTCCATCTAATGGAAACATCATCTAACCCAGGGGTCTTTAAGAGTGCAACTCCCATCATCCCTCCCTCACCATTGACTATGCTGCAGAGAGCTGATGGGAGTTGTAGTTCAAAACCTCAGGTGACCCAAAGGTTGCAGAAACCTGTAGCACACCGGCCGGCACCCATACAACCATTTCTTATTGGTTTACTTCTAAGAATCTTATCAGGATCTTACATAAACCCTTCTTCATAAGAATTCAGTAAGTATTTTGGTGTCATAAGCGTTAACTACTTCCGGAATATAAAGGTTGGACTCTGGAGCCCTCGGCTCAATTCCACGACCTCTGGGTGTTATGGACAGAAAGCGGGACGTCTTCAGGCTTGCTGAAAACACAACCACCCTTTCCCAAAACATAAGCCTAAAAATGGAATCAGGGTGGGGAAGGGAGGATTGTAGGGGCAAAGCCCCAGTCAGCCCGCTGGTTCACGCTGCTCACAATCCGTGGGCAGGAGTGTGCGGCTACTCGAGAACCTGGCTCTGGTAGTGCTGCCGAGGGGGCGAAGTAAGATGGCCTCCCCTCCCCTACAGGGCCCTTGTCCAAAGGATAAAGTGAGACTTTTCTCAAATGTGTCAGCTGGTCTTTAGTAAGTCGCGCGTTTTGAGCAAACCTCTCCACCTATTGGCTGGCCAAGTGGACATGTTTGGGGAGTGGGCCCATACAGGTCAACGGAAGACGAGTGCTTTGTCGGAAGGTGGAAGGTGTGTCCAAGACGAGTGACGCCCTCCAAGGGCGCCAGGGTTGAGCATTTGGGCGTAGGATCCAGGGAGATAAGTAAAAGGCCCTTTCCCTGGAGCAGGGTGTTAGAGCCAATCACACCAAGTTTCCCCACACTGCAGCAAAGCAGTGGGAACTTCACAGCAAATGTTTGGGTGCAAAGGAAAGAGTTCAAAAGAGTGGAATTTCTGTAGACCTCATCTGCTAAACTGTGTCCAGTGCATGGGGTCACAGCTGCAATGTCGAGCCCAATTCTGGGTGCCTTGACATGTTTTTCTTTTGCCTCCAAATGCTGCAGGCTGTCTGGCTCGGCTAATAACAGTCCCAAATGTGTCATATGCACCCACACTTAAACAATGGGTCCTGTGTGAGAGTGCAATTTAGCTGTTTCTTTTTTAACACTACCTATGCCTTCAATTCAAAGCCACGCCTAGGCTGCTCCCTATGGCTTGGCACTTCACCATCGGGGACGTGGCATGCCCACTGCTAAGTGTCCACACACCCACACATGCGCCAGAAACAGGCACGTGCCCGTGCATGCCGATAGTATGCGTACATACAAGCGGCGGGGGTCACCTGAATCGTCCCATGGCCATCTTGCAGAGGATTCTGGTACTCGTAGTCCAGCATTGCAAGCTAATTTTGTTTCACCCTGTAAACGGGAGGGAGTGACTTTGAGATGCACGGTAAATGGAAATCGCCACAGTGCGTTATGGGACTTGGAGTGATACATAGTCTGAAGATGTGTGCATCTCCAGTGCTTAATTTCCAGCGCCCAAATATTTTCCATCACGCTTGTGACACATCAGCGCGTCTAGCTCTACTACGGCCACTGTTGGCAGCACCCAGCGCGGCTCCCTACAGTGTCAACATATTTGTGTTTAAAATTGCAACCCCCAGAGGCTCATTGGGGGGTGACTGATGGGGCCAAAGAATTTGGCAGATGTATAATTTACAAATACGAAACAACATACAATAACATACTACTTTGGTCTTGGCATCAGACAAAAGTTGAAGCGCTTCTTTAAACACATCATCGCTTCTTTAAACACATCATCGTTGGAGCTTTTGGCTCTGATTCCATTGGTGGCTAGTGGAACTCGTTGGCTATCTGGCCACTGAAAATGGAGCAAGTGTGCTTTCTTCCTGTGGTAAATTGATGGACTAATGCAAAGTTATTACTGAGCCTATGACCTGGCCTGTCAATCATTATAGCAAGATCTTGTATATGTTGGTGCTTAGGACAGCCTTTTGCCTGGCCTTGTCCCTGGGTTGCTGCTGTTGACTGTCCTGTTGTCAACCCACCCTGCTGTGGCAGTGCCAACTTTTATAACCGTGGCTGAGCTGCATCAGTCGCATGCCAGCGGGCTGGAGAAGTGCACAGGCCTGGCCTTCACGAGTGCCTAGCACTGACGCGTCCCAACTCAATATTATTCATGAAAATGGATAGCTAGCACTGCCATGCCAGTGTGGGTCATGTGACTATAATCTAGAGTTTTCAGCCCTTCTCCCTAGGGATGGGGGGGGGGGTGGGGGTTGAGGCTAGGGAGGTGAGGCCACTAAGCAAAGCCCTCCCTAGGGTTTTGGGAAAGCAGGATCTCACTGGGAGTGACTCCCCTCAAGGGGACAGTAACGCCATTCCCTTAAGGAACTCCCTATAACTAAGACATTTTATATATGAAATGTATGTTCCAAAAGAACCTTGACCAAAGCGTCTATGGTGCCACCTCCTACCTCGATCAAGCTGTGACAGGTTTTGCACATCACCACAAAGTTTGAAAAGACCGGGTGCAGGCAGGATGGATTGAGGTTGGGTGTTAGTTGGAAAATAACTAGTGATTGTATGGGAGTGACTCCTCTCAAGGGGACAGTACCGCCATTCCCATAAGGAACTCCCTTTAACTAAGACATTTTCTGCATACATGAGAATCCGAGAAATGGATGTTACATTAAATTGTGGACTTCAAAGTGCCTTTGGATGTTTGGCTCAAGACAATGCTGGTCTCTCCGTGGGCTTGACAGATGAGCATAAACAACACAGCCCTTGTTTTGTGTCATGGAGCAAAAATAAAGGCACAATCACCCTTCAATTGAGGAGAAGAAGCAGTACGCCGAGGTGAGCTGCCAATGTCATTGAGGGGCAGAGCTGTGCTGTAGTGTGGAGAGAGACCGGGGAAAGAGAGGGACTCTGCCGACGAGGCACCAAGGTTTCTGGGTCAGGCCAAGGCAGAGCAGAGCCCTTATCTGGAGGCGTGAACACACGGAGGACGTAGTGGGCCTGTGACCTGAGAAATAATGCTGAAACCTAGGTTGCAAAGGAGGAACGAATCTCCCTCTCGCAATGAAGGAGTTGAGGAGCAGAGAAACGCTGAGACGACCGGAACAGCTAAACTCGCACGTATCCAGAACAGAACACCAGATAGCCGTGGAGAACGTCACCTCCCTCGAGAAAGCCCTGCGAAAGAGACGGTACCCATGTTACTCATAGTTGAGGGGGTGGAGAGGATTACCCCAGCATCTTCCTGGGGCAGTAAGGCCCAGAGAGAGAAGGAAAGAAATAAGAATAAAGGTTACGGTAACCCAGGAAGCCCGGAAATTGAAATGTGCCAAACAGCTCACAAAAGCTCTCGAGAAATCAAGAGCGGCATATGTGAAGAGTGTTCACCAACACCCCTGAGAGATAAGTGAGACATCGGGACAGAGAAAGCCAAGGGAGACAAGAGGCCAATAAGTCAGGTTTTTAAACTTGAGATACGTTTGGAACGTTGACAAGAAGGGCGTAAACTGAAGCCGGAGAACTGTTTTCTAGACCCGAAACCAGGAGGGATTCCTGGAAACCCTGAATGAGATCGGGGTGAACAACTCTAAAGGCAGGACACTCTGCCCAATTTTCTTTTATGGTTTTTTAAGTGGGCCAGTTTAGAGGATAGGTTTGGAGAGGGGACAATGTTTTCTTATTTTTGACTATTGACGAGCATAATATAGTTTGTTAGGAAAGAAATTCCCTGTTTAGCAACAGAGCTAGAAAGGCGGTTTCCCTAAATCCTCTGGTCCAAGTCCTTCTTCTGGCTTGCCAGAGTCATCTGGTTCATGAATAACCACGAGCCGGCCCAGGATGTGCGATACGTGGCCAGTGCACACCTTTGCTTGTTGTGTGACTACAACTGATTGACGTTCAAAATAAAAAGTTGCATAAACAAATAATTATCAAGCTGGGACAATAAGACCATGTTAGTGCCACCCCACAAATTAAGCACTCTGCACCCCAATTTTTCCTTTCGAATAGGGTTGAAACCTCTTTTTCTCTTCCCCATAAATAGATTGTTGTACGCCAATGTGACCTTAATTGTACTGTTGTTACTATTGTTCAGCGCTTTGACGGTAAGCGCTATATAAGCACAAGTTAATGAAAATAAAATTAAAGGAAATGTGTGCCACCTATGCTAGAAGTGTACCAAAAAAAGTAGTGGGACTGTGGTTTTGGCAGGGTAGAGGGTAGGCGGAAGCATAGTGCAACATGTAACAAGGTGTTGCGGCCGGGGCATTGCAATACTATAAGTGACTAGGAACTAAGGCTCCATTTGCAACTTTACACTTGCACAATGACATGGATTGGCACATCCCCTGTATAGAATGGTGAATATGGTCGTAAAAAGTAGAGGAATGGGAAACAGGATAAAAATGAAAGTAGTGGAACACCGCTCCCGACCGTTCCCGCTCACTTTGACCATTGCTTCGAACCTGAGCAACATGGGGAATCGAGGCCGATCGCCCAGTCCCCTGCGCGAGGAAAGCGTCTACCTTTTGAGGAAACTCCTGCTGAAGTGAACAGAACCACCTCCATCCATACTCTTGCGAATTCATGTCAGATTTCTTTAAAATGAACATCTCCAGAGTTGTTTGTTTTTATACCCACCAATGCTTTAAAACGTACTTTAAAATCTGCAGCACACATTATTCATGAAGTTGATTGAGTACCAGTAAAATGCGGGTTCACACATACGAGTAATGTTGCAAAAAAGAGGCAGAAGTCTTCCGTTAACACATATGTTCTGACGTTACTAAGGTTGGCCTGAGACGTGTTGCTGCGCTAAAACATGCGCAGGCCTTTGAGGAGAGACTGTGTAATACTGCATTACAGAGATTATTCAAATTGCCCTATGACCTTGTCCACGTGCCCCATCAACCTTCATGGGTATTTTTCCCATTCTAATTACAGATCAAATAATTAAAGTGCATTTATCCTGACTAGACAAATCCAGATAGAAAAATGCATGGCGGTTTAATGCACCTGCTGCAGGGATATGCGTTCAGTTTATGCGCATACTGTCAGTATATTTAATACCATTGCTTTAAGTCAAAATCATTCTGTTCCAAACCTGGGGTCTCTAGGAGCATTGGGGCGCCCTATGACTATAGTGGTTCTCACTATGTATTTTTCATCTTCTAGGTTTCGGCAGTAGATCCCTGTGCAAGTGGACGGACGTCCCAGGGCGAGTGTTGCAGTCTCTGCCCCCCAGGCACGGGGGTCTCCGAACCATGCGGCAGCTCTAATACCAAGTGTGAATCCTGCAAAAGGAGTGAGTATCCATCCCCTGCCCCCACCCTGGACGAAGGGAAAGTGTGTAGACTGTAAGGGGATGAGGACAGTGGCACAGAGAGGTGCAATAAACCATGTGGGGATCAGTACTGCATTAGATTGTATGTGGCTCAGTTCAGTGGTGTAGAGTGGTGCGTTTGACTAAGTGGATCAGTGCAGTGGTGGAGAGTAGGGTGACCATGATATGATATGTTATTTATAACGCCTAAGCGCGGACTTGGGGATTGAGCCTGTGGTGCTCCGTGTTGTTTTGCTTCCAAGGCGAGCACGTTGCCCCTGAGCTATCCTCCCAAGACAATTAGAAAACACTGCATAGCCAACAGCATAAAAGGAATACTCCCGCCACACAATCCTGCGCTCCCTCAACCTGCCCCCTCTCACCCGCCATGGGATCCCACAGTATTTCCAGCACTGCTCCTGCATATATACTGTGTGGTTTTGATTCTGGATGCAAGTATGTCAATAACAAATGGAGCTTTTGCTCTGATTGATATTACAGGCCCAGCTAGTCAATCGTTTCTCTACCTGTCTCTGTGGCACAACCAGTTAATGCATCTGGCTGGTACCTGAAAGGTTGGGGGTTCGAGTCTATCTTTTGGGGGCAAAATTCTGAAATTATTATGGTGTTTGTTTAATAGATAATTGCTATGGATCAAGTTGTCACCCCCCTTTCACCAAAACCCAAATTGGGCTTTAAAATTAAAAAAGCTCTTGGGAGAGGCCAGAGGGCGCAATTCAGGCAAAACTGGAGGTTGAAGAACAATGGGGAAGAAGGGGTAGGATATGATTGTGGTAGCTGGGATGTGTATTTCTGAACGGTGATTAGTTATTGGTATGTATGAGAGACTTTCTAGGAATGTGCAGCTAAATTTAGATCACAGCCTTTGTAATGGCACTATCTAGACCCTACAAAGCATGGTACCAGATGTAGTTGGTGAGCGGTTGCGTGCTGTACTTGATAGGTGCTCAAGCGCGCCCTAGTAGCATGGAGGCTTTCACCAGATGAGCTTGTAAGAAACAATCTCTGTATCAGGGAGAAGCACTGGGTTAGCCAAGCCAGCTGACGGAACCAGTGTCGACACCACGAGTTGGGCTTGTATAGATGTATGCGTGGGTAAGACATGGGGTAGGTAGTTGGGGAGGTGACGTAATCGACTTGCATTCAATGGTATTAGGTCCTGTAGAGTATGGACTAGGTGTAAATCCTTGTGACTTTTAAGGTAGATAAACGAAAATAGGATTGTAATGCCGTGATGGAGTTGGGTGGAGTTGCGATAAAGAGGAAAAGCCTATATAGCTCATGGACGACCGGAAAGAGACCTTGAAACTAGAAACGAAAGCACTGGCAACAGACACTTTCCCTCTGGATCTCCATCGTGGCAACTACAACGGTGCTGGGTCCTGTGACGAGAGCAAGAGGAGCCACAAATGGCCTTATTCAAGAAGTGGGACATAAGCAAGATATGTATTTACAAATTCCCACGGGGAGTAATCACAGGATGGGTTCCCATGTCCCACTTCTTGAATCAGAGGAGCCATGTGTCCTTTAGTTCTGTTCTCCGTTAGTGAAGTTACAAGAAACATTTTTTTCCGTGTGTGTCTTCTCTACAGAACTGTCAAGTCACTTCCCAATTTTAGCACGTGACAGAATAAGCGGCACTCGTCAGAAGTATATGACGCTTTGCATACCGGGGTTCTCTGGTCCTGAAGAAGGCAGAGAAATGACCTTATACCGCTGAAACCGGTCGACCGACTGCTATCCGGACTTCTGTCTGGACGTGGAGATATATTTAATGACGATTACCCTGATGAGTAACTGTTGACTGTTAGAAGTAGTCATTCATAGACTTGTTGTTGAACACATTTGTTGATGCTTGATATGCCCTCCTTGTGTAATTAAATCGAGATGGGCATATTTTAATCACAGTACACGGATGTGTCGGGCATAAAGTCAATAGACTCATCCCTCTACTGTTTAAGATCAAACATGTCTGTTGCATTGTAGTAAACAGTTACATTCAGTAATTGCCCCATGACGTGTTCCCAATGCTATGCCATCAGGGGCGTTGCTAGGGGGGGCTAAGGGGGCTATAGCCCCTGATCTTTTGGTTGTAGCCCCGGATAGAATCTCAGGAGCTACAGCCAAAAGACTAGCTAGCTCCCAGTCCCAACAGTTCTGACATCAGCTTAGCCCCGGGTCTTTTCCAGACCTAGCAACTCCCCTGTATGCCATGCTGGATGGTTTCATTGTAGCCGATGCCTTTTCATTTTCTTAAATTCGGATGCGCGTGGAGGTTCGGCTCACCGTCTCTGAGGGTGTCTGTCCGTATGTGGACCAGAGAAATCAAAATGAAAGCTTTACATTTTCTGAACTCCAAAAGTACTTGATTTTAGTAATGTCGGTGCTCCTGTGAAGGACACGTAGTGATGTCAGCCTGCGTGTTGACACTCGCCCGTAGGTTGGCAGGGCTTGGCATGCCCCCCTCGCCAGTGTAGATATGGTGGCTGCTCCCTCTCTCGGGTCACTCGCAGGCCAGCCATATGCTTTCCAGATATCCCTCTCCCGCCTCTTGCTGCCCTGAGACGTCTGTTCGTGTGCTCCATTGAGGTCTGATAATTATACCTTTAAGGAAAGTATGGGATCTCAGGGTGTCCAGTGGTCGAAGTGTACGAAAAGAAGCCATGGACAATGTTTCCTGCTGGCCTGCTCCCGCTCCCCACAAACCCCATCGCCACGCCCCCTCCCACGCACAGTCCAAACCCTGACAAACAAACCCACCAGTCGTCCTGGGAACGTCCAGTGCAGTGAAACTAGAAACGTGCGCAATGTCTTCCAACACTTTTATTTTAAAACGAAACCATTCTGGAAGCGTTTCTTTTAAAAATTAAAGTATAGGAACAGTAAAACCGCTCCCGCCCACTTCGACCACTGCTGGGGTCAAACTAATCCGGAGGTCTCATGAATAAGTGAATGTGTAAAAACGTGCATATCTCTCTCCGCGGCAGGGGCCTCCCTCTGGAACAGCCTTCCTGCCTCCCTGAAACTTGAGGAGAACCATCTCCGGTTCCGGAAGCACCTCAAAACCTTCCTCTTTGCTTCTGCTTTCCCTCTCCCTCTCCCCTGCTGAACTGCTAATTAATTTTCACTGAAACTGCACTGATCCTGCAACTGGACCACTCTAAACGGCCTCGGTCCTGGGCCCTGCCACTCTCCACTTGCACTGATGCCCTGGAACCCCTTTGCACTGCGGGACTGTCTCTGTATCCCTACAGCCCCCCCCTCCCCCAGCACTTGTTCTGCACTTACCTCACACTTGCCACCAGCTGGCCCTATTTATTTATTACGTACGCCACTTACCTTGTACTGCACTTTTCCCCCTCCCCTTCCCCTTGCACTTTTTCCCCCTCCCCTACCCCTGCACTTGCGCGATCTGAATGACACCTGGCCTAGTAGGATCGTTGTCTGTCTCCCCTTGTCCCCCCCTCCCTGCCTCGTCGCGCCTTGAAACACTTGTGTATAGGCGCGTTACAAATACCATATCATATCATATCATATCAATGCATTAGTCAGCAACTGAAAGCATCTGCTCCAAGTTAATTCGGTTGTGCAGAGAAAACGGCTCTGCGTAGTTCTCAAATGTAGATTCCACAAGTGAACCAGCAGGCCCTCAATCAAGCGAGCCAGAGAGACTGATTTCAGATTTCCTCGCCCCACCCTCTCTTACTAAAGTCCTTCTCCGAATGGATGACTGGCTTACCAATGGCAGCTGTGTGCCTTAGGTGCACCACCTTTCTCAGTGGCCGAGAAATCAGGAAGCAGTCTCTTTGAACCCGTCACACACAGCGCAGTTGGCAGACATTTCTTGTGGAGGATGAGGGTGAACATGTAGTGAAAGGATTGAGGGTGTCCAGTTAAAGGATCAAATACAAAAGGTTTGAATGCAAAAGAATACAAAGGTTTGAATGCAAAAGGTGAGTCAATAGGATCGAAAACAAAAGGTTCAATTTTTTTTTTTATTATACATTTTTTTGGGGGTTTCCGTATAGGTAAAAAAAAGTTGTTTTTTACCACAAAAACAGGGGTTGGGGCAGGGCCCCAAAAAAAACAAACTTTTGTTTTCGAACCTTTTATTTTCGGTCCTTTTGATTTGAACCTATTGTATTTCGAACCTTTTGATTCAGACCATTGACCTATAACTGGATTGGGGAGGGCATAGTGCTGGCGACTTAAGGATGCCATTCTTTGAGGAGGTTTTGCATGGGAATGTGGTGGGGTACTCTTGTGTTGGTTCACTGTGATACAGTCAGTCGCTCTTCATTGGATGTGAGGTCAACGGGTGGGAGGGAGAACATGTGTGTGTGATAAGAGAAAAGGGAAGGAGGCCGTGATGTTGCCATGGGAGGTATTTTAGACGGAAACCCAGAACGGACCCTTGGAGGACACCCACGGGTATCAGTGTGGACTGGTAGTGCAGTGAGCACCCAGGACTATTAAAGTGGGGGAGAATAACCAACAATATGCTATAAAGTGCAAGGATGCAAATGTGGCTAGAGAAGGGCCAAGAAGGGCGATGGTTGAGCTGAACTAGGAAGTAATGTTACTGCAACATGGAGGCGGTGGGGGATGTGTGCGCGCGCATTCGCGGGTGCCTCTTAATTCTTCATTTGAGAGCAATATATTTGAGTAATGTTTGAGTATACTCTGTTTAGCCGTTTTTCCACTGAACCGTTGAGACCGTAACTTAGTGACGGCTTATGACACTAATGTTTTACAGGTATCCAGTGATTTTAACGAATAAAAACAGAGAATGGCTTCAATAACATAATGAGAAAATATCCCATTTAAAAAATAAATATATGTCGGGTAAGGGGTTTAAATGGGTGGGGAGGGGTTTCGGGTGGGTTTAAAAGCATAGGGAAACGGGAGGGCTCGGGGGTGGGGAAACCCCAAGTACATTTTATTTAATGCTTTTTTTGGTTATAAAAGTTTTGTTGTAAAATCATTCTCTTAAAATACCAGAATATTTCAAATCAGTGCATTGTAGCCTAAATCATGCATGTCTCTTCTCATATTTCAAATCAGTGCATTGTAGCCTAAATCATGCATGTCTCTTCTCATTTCCTGCTACAGATCTCACGTTCTCCTCCAACAGCAGTGCCACCGAGCGGTGTTCCCCGTGCTCAAGGTGCCCTGCCAACATGGAGGTGCTCATTCACTGCAGCGGCTTCGAGGACACCATATGCCGCTGTGCACAGGGGTATTACCTGGAGGTGGTAGAAGAGCGCCGCTTGTGCCTCCCCTGCAGGACGGAATGCAGCATGGACGAGGTGGAGATCAGCCCGTGCACCGATATGTCCAACAGGATATGCGTAGGTAGGTGACGTGACGCCAGCGCGTACACCGATATGTCCCAACGGGATATGCGCGGGTAGGTGATGTATCGTGTTTGGTGCGCACTCTCCACCCATGACATAACTGCAAGGTGGGTGTAGTGTGGCAGTGTGGTCAGTCGCAGTTTGACGTAGTGTGCAAGAGCCAAATGTGTAGCACCCAGAGTTCAGTGCAGTCAAGGGCACATAGCTGAAAATGAAGAGGGAAAGCAGCAGATTTTGTAGGCTGCAGAAACAGGTGGGCCAATTGGAAAATCAATCAATTGCACGCATGCCAGTGTTTCCGAGGATCCACTGTGAGCGCTAAATTGGGCGCTTGTCATTCAAGCTAAGGTGGCAACGTTGGTCTTATGGGAGGCGGGGTAGGGTTGGTCTGGGTTCATGCTTCCAGGAGGGAGGTGGCGAGTCACACCTGCAGGGGTGTTGCTAGGTCTGGAAAAGATCTGGGGCTACGATAGCGTCGGGACTGGCAGGACTCATGGCTTGGTTGTAGCACCTGAGCTTCTAACGGGGGCTACAACCCAAAGACCTGGGGCTATAGCCCCTTGCCCCCTCACCCCTCCCTCCCCCCAGCAACGCCTCTGCACTCCTGTCCTGCCAGGTACTCCTCTCCACTTATTGCTGACCTGTGGACTATGACCAGTGGTTCCAGACTGCGAATTATAGAGGTGGGCTGTCGTTCAAACACTATTGACTAAGGTTGAGCAAAATTGTGGGGGAAAAAATAGAAGAAGATTTTATTATTTCTGCAATACACTTTGTGACATTTATTGGGCCGGTTTTCCCACATATAAAGAGGAACATGAAATATCTGCTTGAGTTCATGAAGCATGCATGGATAATTTGGGTTTTGATGCAGCAGTTTCGGCAGAATCGCCCCTGTTGCAAAAAATGTATAAGCAGAATATCACTGAATAAGCACTAGTTCAGGTGTAGCACTTCGACATTAATGACTTCAGCTGCACCTGCCCCTTGTGTCAAGTGCCTTGGATCCTGTGCTCTGATGCCTATGTTCCAGATGTAATTTGCTCACCTCTGCCTCGTCTTCTTATCCCGCAGATAAGGAGCTGGCCCGCAGCGGCACTGCCCCTGGATGTGTGCACTGCTCCATGTGCCCGGATCATATGGAGGTAGCGAAACCATGCACCTGCACGGAGGACACCCTCTGCCAGTGCCCCAATGGCACCTATCTGCATGTGGAGGATGGGCACAGCCAATGCATGCCCTGCCAGGTGTGCCCGCGGGGGCATGGCGCCAGGACTGCCTGCAGCCAGGACAGGGACACCCAGTGCGAGGCCTGCCCTGCTGGGTTCTTTTCTGAAGAGAGGAGCAGCCAGTCCCCCTGCCTGCCCTGCCGGAGTGAGTGTGAGGAGGGGAAGGTGGTGCTGCGCGGGTGCACCACAGAGTCCGACCTGCTGTGCATGGGTAAGTACACCGGATCGGGGGTGGCGGGGGGGGGTGCAAACATTCAAGTTGCAAGCTACTAAAGAGCCATAAAAAGTCACTCGCCACCTCAATTATATATATATATATATATATATATATATATATATATATATACACACAGAACACAATTATGTACTACTCGCCAAGAGCTAACTATCACTAGCCAATGACTATCGGCGAGTGCACATTTTGTACCCTGCCAGATTGTAACCAGCGCCTGCAATTCTGTGTGGCAGTGATCATTTCAATACTAATGTACCACAGAGGTGTAGCCAGGATTGTCTAGCAAATGGGGCCCACTTCCCTGACAAAAATATCTGTAAATGTCCACGCAGCGCTGCTGAGCGGGCATTTACAGATTTTGGGTGAGCCTTGCCCCTCAGGCCCTACCCTTTCTGCGCCTCCGATGTACCAGAACCCTATGGATCATCACGTCCCGCCTCCTGCACTACAGGATTCATTCATATATAAAGGTGGGAGTGCCCCCTGGATTCCCATCTTCAAAACTGGAGGGAAAAGGGATGGGTTGAAATGCTTGGGCTAACACTACTTAACCACTGGAAATTCCTCCAGTGGCATTTTCCGTAGCCTTTTAGTGGCGCTCATCTGTGCCCCTTCTGAAGTGCCAACATGTAAAATCTTGATAGCGCTCGCAGAGGGGGCAACCAAGCTTGGGAATTTGAGTTCTGGAACACAAGCAACCTCTGACCCGTTTCAGCCTTAGTGGTCGAAGTGGGCGGACGCGTTTGGTAGCGGTGCGCCTCTACTTGGAAAAAAAAAAGTTTTACCGTTCTTATACTTTTATTTTTAAAAAGAAACTGTTCCGGAATGGTTCAGTTTTTCAAATAAAAGCATAGGAAGAAGTGGAAGCTTGCACCTCAACGCACTGCACTCAACATTCCCTTAAACAGCAGGTGTGATTGTTTGGAGGTTTGAAATGCAGGTGGAAGGGGGCCCCCGATTGGGATTTGTGGAGAATGGGTCAGGCCAGTGGGGAACATAGTTTCACCATTTCTTTTCGTAAACTTCAACCACTGGTTTCGTGAGATGCAGCTTGATCTATCTGCTCAGCAAATTAGGGTCACACGTCGAGGCGTTTCACTCCCAACTAGGGAGAACAGTTAAAAGTGATTGGAAGCGCTCCATCACAAGGTCTAGAGTGCAGAAAGAGTGCAGAAAGCTGAGCATACCTAGCCAGTGGAATCCTCTATTCTCTCTTGATAACCTCTAAACAGTTTAGTTTTGTCATCCTTATGTTATGTTGTGTTATGTTAATGATTCTTGTACCGCGCACTGCCTCCACTTGTATGGTCTCTTTGCGCTCTGGCGCTTCTGTAATGGGAGGGGCATGGGGGTGTGTTAGTGGGGTTGAGAGGGAGAAGAGCAAGAGAGCTTTGATGTGCTGTTGGCAGCTTCAGTCCGGAGAAACCGGTGACCAAGCGTTGTATATGTTCTTAATGTTTTTAAAGCCATTGTTATGGTTATGACGACTGAAACCGAATAGCGTACTGTAAATGTGGCTAACCAGTGTGCCCCCCCATCCGGGCAACTGGAATGCAAACTTCTTTGATGCTGTCCCTTTTCACTGATCTCACTTGGCCACGCCTGAACTTACGGTGAGTTTTTACCTGCACCAGCATTCTACCGAACAATGTTACGCTGCCCCCTCTGGTGAAGGTTGGCGAGATTTGTTTAAATATTGATGATGATCGCGAGGAGCCTCCAAATGATCCAGAACCTATTTCTGAAGTGAACACAACAATAGTCTTATAAAAACACAGGTGTGGGCTATGCGGAGGCATTACTGCTGTGGTGCTAAACAAAGTTTATGGGCCTGAGACAAATCAAGGGTGAATTATGAAGGTTAGGGCTGATAACGCCTGTTAACTCCACGGCCGCAATGCCATTATATAATGGTAAATCAGAAAAATAGGTTAAAATAGGTTGTAAGCAAAAGAAAACATTGAAGGTGCTTGGAACCTCTAGGGCAAGACGGATAATAAGCATTAGTACCCAGTGAAGGGGGGGGGGGGGGTTGGCCTCTCAGCCAATGAGGATGCTCAAAATGGGGGCATAATCACATGTTAATCCTGCTGTCTGAGCTTCCACATAGCGGGAGGCCGCTATCATCCCCCGCCGGTTGCTCAGGTAAGCGCTACCCCACATCACCTCCCGCACACCTCCTTTTCCACATATTTTCCCCTTCATCCACGCCCCACTTACCTTACGCTTCTTGGTCCCTCAGACACCGGGAACAGCAGTGTTCCCGGTGCATCCCTGCAGCCTCACAAATGAAAGCCATGGAAAGGGAGAAGGGACTACATAGTCCCTTCCCCGGATTTTTTCTCAACTTAACCCAAAAAGAATGAGTATATGGTACATTGTGCTGGATACTAATATCAATATCACCCTCACAGCGGGGGGATGGGGGTAGGGAGGTAATGCCCCAAGCTAACAGTAAAGCCCCCGCAGCCTGGCCCGGGGCATTACCGGGCCTAGTAATGCCCCCCCCTTCTGGGGTAGTATATCTTATTCATGCAGAATGTTGAAAGAGAAACATCAATCATTGTGACAATGGTTAAGGCCCTCTACTGGCCCAGTGTTTACAGAGGCCCACCAACATAACAATGTTATAATGGCTGCTAATGGACTGGAAGCCTGAGTTAATGCCCTGAACAAAGAGAGAGTGAATAAGGAGGACTGACCCACTTAATCAAGTTAGCTCCCAGTACAGTCTAGAATGCTCCATAAAACACTCACTATCACACACAAATGCCTGTCGGACACTGCCCCTACCTACCTCAATAATTGCATTGCATGCAAAACCACATCAAGATCCCTCAGATCCAACGCAAATATCCAACTGCACATTCCCCGCTTCACCACCACAAGAGCAGGCAGGGGAGTTGCTAGGTCTGGAAAAGACCCGGGGCTACGCTGATGTCTGAACTGTTGGGACTGGGGGCTAGCTAGTCTTTTGGCTGTAGCTCCTGAGATTCTATCCGGGGCTACAACCAAAAGATCAGGGGCTATAGGCCCCTTAGCCCCCCCCCTAGCAATGCCCCTGAGAGCAGGTAATGCTAGCTTCACCATTGCAGCCCCTATTCCCCTCCCACCATATCTGGAACTCTCTCCCACCCCATCTAGCCAACGAAACCTCACTATCGAAGTTCAAAAAACAACTCAAAACCTGGTTGTTCAACTCTTAAACATTCTTTACCCTAGACGGTTAATACCAAGCAACACTAGATCATTGCTATGTCATATGATAGACTATATTATATACGCCTGTTATACTGCTGCAACCTAAAATGTATGCAACCCAAACTTGATAACTAAGATATGTTCTCAGCTGTAATCTAAGATGTATGTAACCTTAATTTGCTAACGAAGATATATGTAACTACGCTGTGATACCCAAGAGTTTGGGAGTACATCCAAATGCAATAAATAAATAAATAAATAGTAAAGGCCAGAGCTGCAGGGATAGGGCGGCTTTTAGCACCCAGGCACGGTGCATACTGTTTTCTGACCACGAAAAAATGCTGACCCTCGAAACGCTACGCAAGAGAAACACCAAAACATCACCATGACAGAAAGCAACACACAGTCACACACACTTCCACCAGGGAAAGGAAAGGTGCTCTCTCCACTTCCACGTGGGAGGAGTGTGAAGCAGAGGTGGCGTGGACAGGCAGGAGCCGCAGTGGGAGGTAGCGTAGCTAAGCATGCACTCCCCAGCGCAGTCCAAACCCAGTATTGCAGGGGAGCTTCGGGGAGGCAGGCCAAGAGCAATGCCAGTGGAAGGGGGGCAGCAACAGGCATGAAGTGATATGATATGGCATTTAGAACGCGCCTATACACAAGTGCATAGGGTTCTCGGCTCTACACAGCACTAAAGACTTATTGCCCATGTTCCAGGCACCTTGCGTATGCCAATAGATGCTAGCAGCCTACTCAATGACTGCTTCAGAAGGATGAAGGGGTGCTTTGGTTTATGCCCATGATGCCAACCCATGATCTGCAGGCCTCTGGACCGCCCTCCCACTGCCTAGCGTTTAGCTAGAAAAATGAAGGGCACCTCGACGTGCTGTCTGGTTTCTTACATTGCGCTTCATGCCGTACTCCAGCCTGTGAGCGTGGCAGAGGCCACGCTTATCAAACCTGTGCTGCTTGGCATAGTCTTGTTTCCATGTCTAGTGCGTGGCCCTTGAGCTATCCTCCTGGCTCTATATTAGGATTACCTGTACCCACTTGCTGGCTCTCCTTTCCCTCCTGACAACCTTCTCTAATTTTTTGCTTTAGCCCTTCTACCTCTTCACGTTTGCGCAATGTTTTTTAGGTTTGCCTTTTTGGAGTGGAACTCATTATAGAAGGTGTTACCAGGTGGGCATGTTACCGCATGTTGGCCACTATCGCCCTTTGTGTGGGTACATAAAGGGGAGTTCCAGCGAGGCCTAACTGCCTTAATCTTATTTTTTAATCGGGCTAACTGCGAGGGTTCGGGGTTACAAACCCCATTGAGCGGCCTTCATGGTATGCCATAGTTGCAGCCATCTTTAATAGGGGACGCGCCTCCTTCTTTTAAGGCAACCTTGGGATCTGGCGTGTTTGAGGCTTGAAACCTGAGGATCATCCCCCTCTCCCTGCCGTAAAATGATGTGGGGGGGGAGAAGATTCTCCCCAAAAGAGCAAGGCATTTGTATGACATGAAGTCTCGCCTTTAAGCAAACGCTTTCCGCATTTAGTACAATACAAAATGTATAATGCAATAAATAAGATACAAATACAATATACAATACACAAATATATACAACTATGTACACAAAAATATATACACAAATATATAATAATACACACTATACAAATACATACAATACAAACACAATATACAAAATACAAATTCAATACAATAGAACAGTGCAATACAATTTAGTAGTAAATACAGTTTGCGCTATGGCAGAATTGCATACCAGCACTGGTCGTCTGTGGCATATCTTTTTTTGTCTGTGTTATATTTCGGCATTTTTTACAGGGCATTGTTGATCTCGGGCTTTGTCAAGCAAGCCATTAAAAAAAAAAATATATATATATATATATATTCCCTGTGCAATTTTAATATGCTCCCCGAGGCGCAAGGATCTTACTCTGTGCACATCTTGGTCTCTTTCTTGGGCTTTAGTGCACTCTCTCCCATACCGTCTCATAATTTTAATTTTTCTGCCGTCATCCCCAGAGACAGTTGCCTTTTTGTTCATTGGGACAGAGGCTCCTTGGGTCGCCGCTAATCTCGCTTTTGTCCCCCGCTCCATTTGCGCTAATCCCCACCCGGGTTTGGAGGAGACTCCGGGCACGCAAGCGGGACCCGTCTATGCTCCACTGTCAGGAAATCGGGTTGAAGCAGCCTGTTAAAGGATGGGCAGCAATAGGGCAGCAGGGGAGCAAATCCGAAGACTTAGCTCCAACTCTGTGTGATGCCCGGCCGGCGAGGCCGAACGCCTCTAGAGAATGGGTCTGGTGAGACCAGGCCGTGGAAGACGCAGCCGGGATTCCATAAGTAATTTTCTCCATTCTACTGAGGCAAAGTGGCAGAAGAAATAAGCAAGGAAGTGCCACAACAGAACAGCAGGGAGACGGACCCCCTCGCCAAGACCAATTCCTTGGCACAGCGAAGAGTCTATAGAGAGCTTTCCAACACAAAGCAAGGACCATGCGGCCTGAGACCTGCTTAGACCAACACCTGTCACGGCTTATGGGCAGGGCTAGTGCGTTCTCACTACTCCGCGGAAGGTAGGGAGCTGGCAATTTAGGCGCGCCACCCCCGCACCTACACCGCATCACAGTGGCTTGAGTCTGTGTGTATTCCGCAGGTCATGGTTTCAAGTCACATCATTCGGAATGTGGTTCGTTTACTGAGTTTGGGACTCAAATCATACCTCCTATCTTTCGCGTAGAGGTGATTCAACAAGTAAAGTGAACTTAACACTATTCATGGAACGTTTTCCTATTGGATTGCGCCATTATAAAACACTTAATTCTCATAAATTAGTTCTAGAGGCATCCAACATAACATTATAAGCCGTACGCGATGCATTGCTGCACTATCGAACACTCCACACACTTCCAAACAGAACATGTAACACCAAGTAACTGCACAAGACATCAACAGTACATTTGTATCGGGATAGGGAGAAAGATATTTGTCCCTGCCACTCACTCACCCATCAAAAGACAAGTAACCAAAGCAGCTTGCTAAGTCTATATACACAATCCACAATGCCCTTAGAACGCGTCATCTAACATACCCGCCAGGCAAAGCCCTCTGGCGCTGTCACATGTCCCATCTTTTGAACCAGCCCGCCATTACCCGGCAGCACATAGCTGGGTGTTTCAGGAGGTTGTAAAATTAATGCCCCCCTTCTCCTCATCTCTTACTGGAAAACACTTGGAAGACACACCGCAACATACTCTGCCAGGAAATCGAATCATGTCCGCGCTATGAGCCATTTACATGTCAGACGTTGTGCTTCAAAAAAAAGTGCGTAAAGTAAGAAAAACAAGCAAAATGGCGGCTCTAGCCTTTCTGGTTTGTCGAGCAAGCATGAAGATTACGATCTTGCTCCTTCCGATGGGCTCTCCCCAGGCCCCTTCTGCTCCCACATTCCCTGCTGTGCCTCCGTGTGGCCTCCAGTTAAGTGGCAGTGTGCACATGAATCCACTTAATCTCAGCGGGGGCCCAAATCCTACGATAACTCGGCCTGCTCGCCCTTTGACCCGCAGAGCCGCTCCCGCGTGCAGTCACACGGGAGGGAGGACGGACAACTGGCCCTGCTGCGAGAATGCTTTCAATTGGGAAGCGTTGGTCCTGGGCTGCGGGGGAGAGGGCAGAGGTCGTAGCCTTTGGCCTTTAAAATGAACATGCAGTCTTTTTTAATACCGGTGGAAGGCTGAACCACCCCCACGCCCACTCGACTCCTGGGGCATGATAGCTTGTGCTGTGGGCGGGCAGGCGCTTTAGAGTTGACTTAGTGCAAGAAAAGATGGCATGCGAACCTATACCGGCAATACAAACATGTTTTAAAAAGTACTGACATGTAAATTGGTTATTTATTCAACGGATAACACCCTCACGACCTACTCCGGGTGCACGTTTTCTTCAGCCGGTGTTTTTAATAACCACAAACCACAAAACAGATGCTTTACAGTTCCTTCAGCCCACTTCGGGAATTGCAAACTCCCCCACCTTGATTTTCCACAGACAATTGGCATATATTTCCCAGGAATTTTGAGTCCTCGTTCTCCTGAATGCGGATGTGGGAGAAAAAAACTCTTTCCGCGTTTTCTCCCTTCTCTGACCATTCTTCTGTGTCTCTTCCCTTCCCATATTTGTTGTATGTAGGGCCGGCATTGTGGGCAAGCTGAAAGAACTCGTCTGCCTTGCCCCCGGGGTCGGGGGAACGCCCGGCCAGTATGATTATCTGTCCAACCCGAGGATTATTTCACCAGGACTGAGGGTGAGGCAGCTGCGTCTTCTTGCGTTGGTGGAATCTGCGTTGGCGGAACCTGGTTCCTTCCGTTGAGAGTTGGGTGGAAACAGCTTTGGTCCACCTGCTAGCACAACTAGAAGCATTTGCACATAGGACAATTGCCATTCCGGGTCAAAAAGAGCCAATGTGGGACTTTCTTGGCACGTGCGTTGCTATATATACACCTCACGCCAGCACAATAGGGACAAAAACTCTCTGCCGGGATCTGGCGATGCTCGGAGTAAATGCCAGCCTACTCGTTCCCTTGGCCCGAACATCCACGAATGTCCACATTCCATAATTAGGGAAGGTGGCGGGAATTCCCGGCTCTCTAAAAATTCTCTACGACTCCACTGAAACCCCTAAAGCGCCTCAATATACAGCGACAACCTACGAAAAAAAAATGCGGTCTAGCTAGGCACACATAGAGTCCTCTGCACTAGCACTGTATCCTAAACCGCTGACTGCACCCGCACACGTGCCTGACTTCTGGGTTGCTTACTAGGGCCCGGCCAGCCCCTTAAGTCCTAACCCGACAGAATGCACACACGCATCTTAATATGAACTTTCCCATGCATGGACTTCGGTCCCCGGGGACGTTCCAACCACAAAGCGCATTGAGGACATAGAAATGGGGAAATGGCGCTATATAAATGACTACAATACAATAAGTGAAAGACTTTGAAGTGTGTTGACAAGTCAAGGGCCCACCTTATTGCCACATTGTGATGCAATTCCAATAGTGGAAGAAGGCGTTTGATCAGGTGGTGATGTGAGGGCAATATCCATACAACTTCATTGACCAGTGGAAGGAATGTTAGCTGAAATAACCCCCAAAACTGTGTCCCCTCTCACTGGTGTGCTAGCTGAAAGCAGAGCGTTGGGCCCTGAGGGGGAATCCGGCCGCACACTGCTGTCATCCAAGAACGATTTGGAGTTTAATGAGAGTGATTCCCTAATGGGTGCCAGTGCTTTCATTTCAGTGCTGGTCCGATAGCACAGCAAGTAGAGCACTCGCTTTGACATCGGTGCAGATCCTGCTGGCGCAGGTTTGAATCCCGGCAGGGCCAAATTCGGCCTTTCATCCTTCCGAGGTCAATAAATAAGCACCACACACCGTGGGTAATAATAAGCAGCGCTCAGTTACCTGAGGGTTCATAGCGCTATATAAATGCTAAATTATTATGATTATTTATGCCTGAATAAGCAAGGAGCGAAGGTCGATGCCTGAGGAACTCTCCAAGAGTGCACTTGCAGCGAAGTGGCAAACGCACCATGGACTTACTGCTGGAAGGGAGGGACGCCGCTGCCAGACCCGCCACCGGACAATCCGGACCACTCTATTGAAAGCAGAATGGTCAGGATTGCACAGTAGTCAATTGGACATCCTAATCCCCCAGAAAAACCTTTTGTGAGGCTATATTTGAAATTACTGATAGATTTCCAGGGAAATTGAGGGGTTATGTGGTTGGCATTGCAAGATGTGTCCTGAGAAGGTTAAAAAAGCGAAGGGGATTTACCTTAGTTTGCTCCACTTTGCAGCCCCGAAGGGAGGAAAAAGTGTAGATTCTCCACGAGCACGTGGAAACTCCTTGTGGGGGGACCTTTACAGGGCACATCCGAGGGGGGTTCCTCCTACATGCAGAGATTCGCTGATCTGCATCTGTTGGCTGCGGACCAGAAGAAGAGTGCCCTAGAACTAGAAGTGGCCCGAATAATGGGAAGCGGCTGCGCTACTTCTGGAGTATTCCCTAGAAGCGGCTCGAATACTGGGAAGCGGCTGCGCTACTTCTGGAGGATTCCACTAGGGGGCCGGGGAGTAGGAGAGCTGACGTTTCTGACCGTGGAAGCTGTAAACCTGTGTTTGCATCGGCGTTGGCATTTTGCCAAAAAAGTGGGTGAATCTAGACAAATCACCTCTTTTCCTATTCCATAGATATCAAGGTGGTGATAGTTAAAGGTGATTGTCATGGTGGGATGCCTCGGCTCTGGTGATGGATTCAGTACAGTTATCCCCGTTGGTGATGAGTACAATGTGGATGCACCAGAGAGGTGGTTCTGGATGTGACTTGGTATGTGCACACCTGCCTAGTCTCCGGATTTATCCCCGAGACTCTGGGTTTTTACGCTCTTTTCTGGATTTTCGGCCCTTCTAGTAACTCTGCCCACACCTTTATGTGATTGGCTACAAACAGATCGATAGTAGCCAATCACATGGAGGTATACTCGGAAGGATAGCTCAGGGGCAATGTGCTTGCGTTGGAAGCAAGACGACACGGATCACCATAGGTTCGATCCCCGGGTCTGCGCTTAGAAACCTCTGGGTATTAAGTGCGTTATAAATAACCTATCATATCAGATGAGCTTAAGTCTCGCTCTGATTGGTGTCATTATTATAATACATTTGTGGGTGGCACGGGTGGGCAGAGACTCTGGGGAAAAGGGATGAGCGTCTGACGGAATCCTTTTTCTTTAGCAAATGTAGGCAGGTATGTATGTTTGACGTCATTACTTCAGAATGCAAGCACCATAGAAGTGCGCTGCAGAGGCGATAAGGGCACCCGTTGAGGTGTGCCCGCTGGCACCTGCCCTGGGTCAGCCTTTGTAACTGCAGGCCTCCGACTATGTCAGTTACCGATGTGCTCTTGCCACTTCATCCTGGGGGCTCACGAAATTACGTGTGGAGGGCTCAAAGCTAGACACTTTTGTCAAGGCTCAAGCAGCCATGACAAAGGAAGTGAGCGGACTCTCCCGGCAGACGAAAAGGCTGCTTCTCCGTAGGCCCGGACAGAGTGTCGCCGTCAGCAGATCTTAGACCGTTGGAGGTTGCAGCAGCGACTTGGCTCATGTCCAATGTTCTGGTGAGTATCCGCTTCACATTCCCAACCCTCCATAAGTACCTGAAGCAACCCATCGTTATTTATGGGGAATTGGAACTGGGTTGGGAAAGCAGGCCCTGATCACTGGGTTGCAGACATTCCGTTCACGCTGGCCGTGACCTTTGCAGCCTCTGGGCTGCAGGAGCATCACCATATATGGCGCCACCTGTGTCTTCCCATCGCACTCCCAGGAGTGAGGCGTGGAACGCAGAGGCCTCACACAGAGATGGCCGCGGCACAGAGCAGCAGCGCTTCATGGCATGCCCTTGAGCCCTACGACGAGAACTCATCAGTGGAAAATAGGCAAACTAGGTAGAGAAAAACTGAAAAATACAGGGCGGTTGCACCAAAGTGAAGCACTTTGGTCTTGTCACGGATTGTCTGTCTTTCATGCAGGGCTGGACATGCAGAGGGCAGAGGTGGTGCCGGGGTGGGAAGAGTGGTCAGAGTGATGTGGGACCGGCCTCAGAGGCAGAGCCCCGGTGGAGCAGTGCCCGCTCTCCTTAAGGAACCGAATCAAGTTCAGCTGTAGGAGAGACTCGAATCCTGGCGATTTGCATAAAAGCAAAGAGCATTTTGGGAACATAAGGATGGCCGCAGTATTTTTTATTTGAAATCAGTAGTGATAGTGATTCCAGCATGAATCGCTAGTGATTCCAGGATGAATCCCTTCTGAGCAAGCAATGCAAACAGGGCTCTCTGCTCATTTCCTTTGTCACAACACCCACCCCAACTGAAAAGTGTCTTCAACCTCCATCATTTGGGCTGTGCTTTTGTGCAAATGTCAAGCTTGGGATGTCCACACAAGAGGTTTTAAATGAATCACTCCTTTGACCTGTGCTAAAGAGGGAGCAACTTTACTGGTGCCGTGCTCTTTTCTAGTCCTGATGCATACTCAGTATGGCTGGGTCTGCATAGCATAACTAAGCCTTTGATGTTGTGTATAGCCAAACTTGCACCCTCATGTTGAGCCATGGGTTAAACACGACATCTAATTCTTGCATATCTTTGTAGAACTGCGTCTTTCACATTATTCAGAGGACTAAGAAGCTCATTACAAGGTTGGCAGTAGCAGTAAAACGGGTGGTATTTAGAAATACTGCCTGTTTTACCACTCTGTCAAATGATGAGTTGTGTTACGGAAACACTCAAAATCCTTGTGAGGTAATGATCTGGACACAAATGCAATAATTGGTGCAGTACTAATCATGTGGTATTACATCATGTGTTAATACCGCATTTCCCCCAATGCGACTCCAAAAGGGGGAATAACCACAAGATCTACATGATTCTAAATCATGCAGACCTTTCCCGTTACTGTTACTTCATGATTACCGCATGTGGTAACGGTAATAAAGATTGGCGGTATTACTAAAATGAACACTGCCAAACTCGCAAAGAGGACCTAAGTCTTACATGTCCAATATAGCTAAGCTTTTCCCTCCTGTGGAGATCACTCAGAGTAGCTTGTGGTCATACCAGTGTTTCCAAAGCAGAATGCATACCTCTGATCTTTACATGTCACATGTAGCTGGTCTTTCAAGTTTTACCAGTGACTGGCCGCCCATGCCTTGCTTCATCCTTAACCCCTGCTCTCCTGGGTTTACCTGTGCCTCACACTGACACAGAACGCTCATGAATGACTGCGCGAAGCCACATTATTCCACATTTGTGTTCCGTCCATTTCACACCAGTGGCTTCCTTTTTTTTGCCAGATGACTTCTTCTAACCGAGGTGTTGCCAGGTCTGGAAAATATCCGGGCCTACCCTAATGTCCGGACTGTCGACTCTGGGCTAGCTAGCCTTTTGGTTGTAGCCCCTGAGCTACAATCCTGGGCTACAACCAAAAAGACACAGGGCTATACCCCCCCCAGCAACATCTCTGCTTCTAAATCTAAAACAAATCCCCACCCCCCCTCCCGTGCAGTGAGTATAGCTCTGGGACAAGGCGTTTGCCTTGGAAGCAAGACAATGCAGTGCAAGACGGGTTCGAATCCCTGTCCCGCGCGTTATAAAAAAAAAGAATAATAATGTTAAAAGTAAATAAAAGGCGCAAGTGAAAAGATAGTTCAGTGACTTAAGTCGTTGCCCGAGACGTCTGTGCTCTGTTCTGCTTGTCCCTCTTAAGTTTCAACTCCTGGCAAGGCAGGCATCCTAACATCATAAATTGAGCGTTATTTAATTGAGTGGTAACAGTAACATTTCTTGCTAGAGGGAGGAGTCTGGCATGAGGCGCTATATGGGCATGTGAACCCAATTATCGGCACCCCAGGGCAGGGAAGACTCCAACATCACCCAGGTTGACATACCACTCCTCAACACGCCCGCCAACTAATCGGACAAACTACAATACCAAGCACGCAGGATAATCATAGATTTTAAGCACAGAAACGCAAAGACAAAGAGGTAAGGAAAACCTGCTAACCCAACCTCAACTTTCCGCATACACTTCCCATACAGAAACTCACACAACCACATCTCTGCCATATACTTCACCACACTACAACAGCAGACTAACAACACATAATCCCTCACAACAGCACATGTGAAGTTGCAAAGGCATGGACACCACACTTCAGCTCAGCGAACGTTGCAAACCGAACTGAAGCTGCCAACAGGAAATCACAACTCTCACTTTCCTTTTCCCACTGCACCCTACTAACCCCTCCACTCCCACCCTTTTATCCACACCCTCCTTTTCAGATCCGCTAGAACGCCTGGGGACCACTCCGGCAGTGACGGTGTGCGATACAAATACCTTTAACATTATTGGTCAGTCACAGCCCCTTGAATGTCTGAACATCCGTTGCCTGTTTTCACGTGACCAGAGAAATCTGACGTGCAGTGTCATTTCCTTCTGATCTTGCACAGCGCGTCCTCTTGGCCCTTTCTGTGTGTCTTCAGCTGAAGTGTCAGTTTCACGTTGCGCCTGTGCCCTCTGGTCTCTGCTTGGCGTGTCTGTTTCTCCTGTTTATGAAACTTGAGAGTCCGCTGCGGGCCCTTTTCACCTCTGAGTGTCTTTCCCAGCAAGGGGAGTCCCTGGATCTGTGAGTAGCTTGCTCACAGAGGCCCCAGTTGGAGGTTCTGACTTGTGGCTGCATGGGGTGACCCAAACGCCTCCACAATGCAACCCATCCCTCGAATTCCTTTCAGGGCAGACCTGATGACACCCCTGGAATTAGACTAGGATGAACCTCTGTATCCATTTGGGTCGCACCGGATGGAATAGGTCCTGCAAGCATGTTGTTTGGTATTCGGCACCAGTGGGCACTAAGCAGTGTCAATAACCTGAAATGAAATGTCATTGGGTCTTAAATAGCGCAACTTCTAACATTGGTGCTGCCGCTTAACACTAGGTGCTATAAGTAGGGGGCCTGGTGAAGTTAGCGGGAAAAGCGGTTAAGGTTAAGGCGATACGTGAAGCACATCAGATGTGCCTGTTTGTTTGTGCCCAATCAAACTTTTATGTTAGTTTTAATGGGGCACGCTGGGTGTTTGTTACCGGAGGGTGCTCCAGGTATTGTTGACCTGCTTGGATCTTACTAATGAAGCCTGCAACCCACCCCCCCCCACCCTCCTCCACAAATCCCCCCAAAGCCTTCTAGAATTAGGTGGATGTGACAAGATGTTTGTAGTCGGAATTACTAGGCCAGACATTTTTGCTGGGAGCACTGCCTTTGGCTAGGATGCCTATAGGAACTGGGCACTATTTTGGGCACCATGTGGCATGACGCCACCAGGGAGCCCGTCTCCAGGCTGAACCCGCCAAGCTCCTGGTGAGAGTGGGGTGGGGCGGAGAGGCAGGGTGCATTATTCAGACACACCAGACAGCTTTTCCGTGCAGTCTTGTGCACGGAGTGCAGACATTGTAGTTCCAAGTGCAGTGTCAGTGGTAGTAGACAGACAGACAGTGATATTATTAAACATTCTGCAGGACACGGCCCACCAACTCAACGGCTTTTGGCAGTTTGACGGTTTAACTCAATGAATCATTTTACCAATGACGGGAGGGAGAAAGGCTGTGTCGTTTTATCAGCATTGTGACGTTAGGCTTGCAAGTTGCACATAGTTTGCAGATCTGTGTGCTTTGCAGGCAGCCCACTTGACTATCTAAACCAGTCCACGTCACATGCCTCAACATACCGGCCCAAACATGCCCCCCCTCACCACGTCACAACGTGACAGTCCACTGACTATAATATTGCTGGGCGAGGGAGGGAGGGTGGGGGCAGGGCCAGGGCGCCATCACAGCTTCTGCTCTGTATACCGGAAGGTGGTGACAGATTGTGTAGGGTGGGAAGTGGGGGGCACTATTATCCTACAGGAACAGGTGCAGAGTGCAGTCTGGGGGTGTGGGGGGAGCTCCGGGATGTGGGGTACTTGTGTGGCAGACTGTCTTCTGCCTGTAACACACCATGCCCTTTGAAAGTGCGCGTGACTGTTCAAAGCACAGCTGTACCCAACTCACAAAACTGAGGTCTAGCCACAAATGGAATCCTAGTAGAGCACAGCTGTATCCTGATCCCCAGCGGGAGCGTGCGCAAGTGTTGGCTGGGCCTATGCATGTGCCCGCACACCTTTGAATTCTGGCATTCTTGGTGGCCATATGTCGAAATGTAAGACTCACGAGCAGCAGGATTTCAGGGCTGGCGGGAACACTAGATGCACAGCCCCTCTGCCCACCAGACCCCTTGCTAGAATGCAGTTTCTCCCCCGCTTGCACCTCCTGCTAGGAGAAGTCATGGGGCACGCATGCAGCTGGTGTGGCCCCGACTTCATCAGGGCTAGATCCCCCAGTGTGGCCTCGGCTTGAGGTCCACCACATCTGATTCACCCCTGCCCGCTGCATTGCGTGTGGCATTACTGCGTGCCTGCCCTTGAGAAACAATATGAAGACCCCCCCTCCCCCCGCCCCGCCTCTTCTATCAAAAGAAGCTACACAACTCGTTGGGAATGGCAATCACAACATTAAACAAGTGGCCAAGTACAGCATGGTTAGGGACCACAGGCTGGGGCCACAGGGTGTGGAAACCAGAGCAAGTAGACCATGGAAGCCACTTCCGTGCCCAATAATCCCAACATGATGAAAGAACAGAGAGAGACATGTGCCAGCGGATGGCGCAAATGGCATTGCACGTTCTGAAATAGCATTTGTGCAAGCGCGATTGAACGTCAAACCCGCCCCATGTCTCATTTTGAAATCCATAGTGTGCCGCTGCCTGTGCCTATTATCTCAGCTGTTAATAAGAGCCCTCGTCTTGCATCTGAGTTGAATGCTGCAGCAAAGTCCTTCCTGTCATGTATTGTATTGTACTTGTCATTTGTATAGCGTCAATTTTACCATTGTTATAGTTTCAATGCGCTGTTAATGGAAACCCCCTCGGAGGACCGAAGCGCAGAGTGTTGGAGGTCCTGGGGCACGACTGTGATGCGTGTGTGCATTCAGCCGAAACAGGCTTAGCAGGGCTGGCCAGGCACCTGTAGAACGTCGATGGGTACCAGGAAGAATAGGGGTGGCGCCAGTGCGTGTGACTCGCTATGTGTTCAGCATGCCCGAAATGATCATAGGACTGCGCCGCATTCTGCTGTCAAGAGGTGTTCAGGTGTAGTCGGGTGTAGGTAGGCAGAGAATTCACGCGAACAGCACGACCACATTTTTTGTCGTAGTCCTTGCTGTATACTGCTGTGTGTGGTTAGCTGCGCCTGCGGCCAGTGGAGGGGTGTATTATGCATACCATTGCCTCCAATTGGATGCGCTTTGATGTTAGGGCGCCCGCTCATGTATGTTCTTGTCAAACATGCTGAGATGCACCAAAAGGAGTGAAGAGAGAAGGACCGCAGGGAATGCCAGCCGATTATAACGGAAAGGAACATTAGAAGTGATATGCTGACAAAACGTTGGGAGAGATCACATAGGATGTCACACAGGCCCACTCCGAGAACAGGGGCGGGCTGTTAAGAGTGACATCATGTTGAAGGAAAGTTCTGCTGGATGGGACCACAAGACATTGGGCCTACCCAGGCCCCCTAGGTTGGAATGGCAATGACATATAATGGGCACATATAAAACATTAAGTGGCATCCGGATAAAGCCCCAAGACATACATTTTAGGATTTTGTTTGTGTGACACTTTTTAGTGCCTTTCCAATTGGAATGATTTCCATTCTATTTAATGCATCCAGCACTTGGAAAATGTCTATTCAATCAAACACACCTGTTATGTAACATATTATCACTCTTAAAACGTATGACTGCATTCGGGGAGCACCCGTGTCAAAGATGTATGTGCTATTTGTCTGAGGGTTTTGTTTGAGTGGCACTTTTCCATACTACCGTCATTCTAATCTAATACACATCTGTCATTCCACGTAATATCATAATTAGAACCTGCCACTGTAGCGAGGAGTAACCTTCTATGTCCCAAGGTTTTGGCAGAATGTCACTTTTGGTGTGCGTGTGTGCGCGCGCGCGCTCTCCCTTGTAAACGCCACCTGGGCTTTGATGGGCGTCCTAACGTGTTTTTCGTGTCTGATCCACGCAGGGAAGCTCCGGGTGCTGACAGAGGCCGAGAAGGACAGCAAGAGGGCGTCGGATGCCGGCAGCAGTGCTTCACCCAGTTCGCCTGAATTCATCCCACGCGAGGACAACAGCAAGAACATTATCCCAGTCTACTGCTCCATCTTGGGGGCTGTCGTGGTGGGGCTCATCGCTTACGTGGCCTTTAAGTGGTATGTTCCGCACTCAGATAATCCAAGCACATTTAAGCACGACTTTTGGGAATGCACAACCCCTTTCAGTGTCTATGGGGCAGTTTTTACCTGGAGTGACTTCCTTTAATCAATGTCAACTTTTCTTTGGTCTGGCTAGAAATAGCATTAACTCCCTCAGTCCAACTGGAAGGTAATGGGTAAGGAAGGGCACAACGTCACATGACAGGAAGTCCATGAATATTACACTTGTGCATGTCAGTATCTGTCTCCAGTAAGTCTATGATAAGAACAGTGTGGCATTTGTGCTCTGTCTGTATCTGCACATGTTAGGCACATCCCCTCCTGTGAATATTACTGTCTTCCTCAGGCCCCTTTAAATGAACCCTCCAAGAATTTCTGCAGTCCTGATCTATGATCTATAGCTCCCCTCCCCCACACCCCCTGGCACTTCTTCCCTCCCTCTTCCCTGCACTTGCGCGATTTGAGTGACACAAGGCCTAGTAAGATCGTTTGTTTTGTCCTCCCGTTGTTTCCCCCTCCTTGTCTTGTCGCGCCTAGAACCACTTGTGTACAGGCGCGTTTTAAATGCCACATCATATCATATACCTACTCTGGCTGGATCAACATGCACCCAAGCTATCACAAACGTCATCCTTCTTTCCTTTAACCGGCATGACTTCTGTAGGACCCCCATGTTGGTTTATCAGTACCCTGTTCCCCTGACTGCTTCATTCACCCCTTTTGCTTTTTATTTCTTAGTCTGGATGCCTGGGGCAGGGGCACAATACACCATCTCCCAAAGAAATGCCTGTGCTTTTGAGAACATTACAGTGCTGGTTTAATATAGGCTCAGACATTTCTCATGTAACATAATGTTATTCAAATAGTGCAGTCTTTTCTGAAGTGGAGAGAGTGTGTCGAGGCATAGTACAAATGATACATATCATGCTCTTAAAAACATGGAGACAACGCCTAGCGGGTGGCATTGCCACTCTTGTCTCGGATGTATCATGTCTCTTCCTCCACACCTACCAGAAGCAGGACAGAGAGGGCTAGGAAGCCTGACACTGTAGGCCCCAGGTGGACCAAGCAGGACTCACGATTGGATGGTGCCACCTCAGTCGGGGAATCTAGGATTCAGTAGTCTGCCTTGACCAAGATGGTGGTGAGCAGGTCTGTGCCACAGGGTGTTCAACCTGTAGCCCTCTTCTGCCGGATTGTCCACCCACCCCCCAAACGCCAAGCTGCAGGATCTAACGCCAGACAAAACTTGGCTACATGCGTCCTAGTTTCCCGGTGTTCCCAAGTCCGCTCGTTTATCCAATTGGGTGTCAAGGGCTGCCCTCTGCTGTTTGGTCGGGCTACAATGTTGAAGATGACACGTTTTAAAAAAAAATGTCCATCTTGTTCAAAATGCAGCTGCTAGTTCTGTGATTTTTGGAGATTTGTGTCTTTGACCGACAGTACCAAAAATGCAGAATCCAACCGGTTTGTTATGAAAACATTGAAGCTATTCATTTAATTCAGAAAAAGTGCAGAATTTTGGAACCTTTCCCAGGAAATCATAATCTGCATTGGAATTCGTATTTCATTATTCGCAGAATGTATCTTGACTGGCGACGTAGATGGGGCATCACGTGTAGTGGACATTTTGACCAGTTATCAGAGAAGGGTGGATGGATGGATGTTTTGTGAAATGTCTAAGCTAGATAGATTGTGTGTCTCATCTGTTGGTACTTGTCTGTGAATTGGGTCAGACAAATAGATAAACAGATACATGTATAGACAGACGGACGGATGGATGGATGGAGTAATGGGTAGGCTACATCTTTTGACCCTTTGGAGGCAGCATTGTGACATTGAGCTACAAGGTCACTGAGCGAAACTCTTATGCACATACACAATGGGCCTCATTCCCGGTTTGGAGTGGCAAAAAAGTGGTAGTAACGGAATTACCACCACTTTTACCACTCCGCCAAATCCCAAGTTTGGCCGTGAAGTGGAGAATTTACCTCCATCGTCGTGCTGAAGGTGAATTCTCTGCTGGAAAATCGGGAGAATTACCGCCGGCGGTAATTCTGCCAAAATCCCCATAGAGTCCTATAGACTTCAGAAAATGGGAACTTACACCACCTGCCACCCCTTGTAATCCTGCGGTAAATCGTGGAACCAAGTGGCAGTAACAGTAATTCCTATCTGCATAGCGTGGCCAACCCCTGCCCCTTACAGGGAACCCCCCACCTTTTCCTCTGGGGAAAAAGGGGGCGTCCCCAGGGACAAGCACATCCGGTGCGTGCCACTGAGGGATGGGATAAAAGGCGAGAGACTGGTAGCTCATTCTCTTTCCAGTGCCCCCCGCCTGAAGTCCCACCCACCCTCACCTTTTTTGGTCTAAGTTAGAGCAGGCAAGGAGTTGGGTAGGTTCTTTTCTCCATTATAGCATCAATTTACCAGTATGTACAGCCATTTGTTTTTCAGCGGATCTCGAGGTTGTAAGTCACTAGGTGCAGGTTCTGCTGGTTTTGACGGTTTTACACCAGCTATTGATGTAACGTGGTATGGAAGTGGTGTAGGTTTCTTCTACCGTAAGTGGACCTACTCGGTCAGGGTATACATCACTTGTAATGGGGCCCAATGTGTTTTTAATCAAACCCCACCAAAAAAGTGCATGACCCTGATGTACCTTTTACATGGAACTCTACAGACCACAAAGCATCTTCGTTTTTTTTGTGCTGGTCTTCTCGCACAATGATAAAGCAGAGAATCCTTGGTGATAGTGCGCGGTACAAATGACCTTTAACATTAACATTAACATTAACGAATAACTGGTTTATTCATCTCTGGTGATAGGTAAAGTTAATCTGAGTTTGTTCAGCGTCCGAGAGCCCACGAAACTCCTAAAGGATGTTTGTCCCTCTATAAAAGCGCTACCTCACTTCTTGTTCCTTTGTAGGTTTGCTAGGCTGTGGGTGGAAGTGTTTCATAGGCCAGACTCGCACATTGCGGGTGTTTGGTGCATTTTGGAGCATCTAACACGTTTTGAGGACTTTGGAGGAGTTTGGGTGCTGACATGTTGTTCCAAATGTGGGTCTACCGCTGCATCCCTGAATCTCTGCTACTCTCCCCTCAGGTGAGTGGGCCTCTCCCAAAAGATGCCCACAGGGATATCCAGTGCCTCCCACTCCTTCCCAAGTGGGCCCCGATGACATGTGACCCATCCACTCGCTGTAAAAGAGGGACACCAACTAGTGTGCCACCCGTCATCTCCCCAATTTTCTGCTGCTCCCTCCAGAAAAATCGGGCAAATGTGCCATTCCCACAAGCTTCCCTCAGGAATTCCTAGCTTCTCCCTTTCCTCCTCATAGATGCCACGCAATGGCATTTGTCTCTTCAGCACACTTATAGCGGGGTACTGACTGGGGTGTCTCCCACCGCCTCCCCAAATTTGTATTTGTACTTATTATTTTATTAGGCGCTTTCGCCAAAGCACCTAATAAATTAATAAAGTGCAAAGACTAAGGGCCTCATCAGAAACTTGGCAGTATCCCGGCGGTAAATCGGTCAGGATACTGTCCACGCAAATAGCCTTACCGCAACTTGGTCCGGCGCTACTTCTCCCTACCCTTAAATGCACTCCCATTTATGAAGCCTTCCCTGTAGATGTTATGTTATTGTGATTTACCATGCACTACTGCCACTTGCGGATCTGAAAAGGAAGGAGGGCTGGGAGGGCTTAGTTAGTGGGATTGAGAGGGCAGAACGCAAGAGAGCTTTGATGTTCTGTTGGTATCCTATGATATGATATGGCAAGTGTTTCGAGGTGCAACGACTCAAGGAAGGGGGAACAGAGGAAGGACATAGACAACTATCTTACTGGGCCAAGTGATATTGAGATCGCACATGTACAGTAGATGGGGGAAGGGTAAAAGTGCCAGGGGAAAGGGAGGGGGGGCAGTGCTGTATATGGGATCAAAACAATAATGTTATGTTAATGTTAAAGAACATTTGTACCGCTCACTATCACCACCGAGTGGTCCCCTGGCGCTCTGGCGGCTCTGAAAGAGGAAGGGAGGGGGGAAGAAGAAGCTGGAAAAGTACAAGAGAGCAGTGATGTGCTGTTGGCCGCCTCAGCCGGTGGGTCAGTTGGCTGGGCCTGGGGTGCATTCGGCCGGTAGTCGTCATGTACTGTTGTGCGAGACTATGTGAGTTTTTTTTGTTTTGTTGTTGCAGTGTAGTGAAGTTTGTGCGGTTTCTTGTGCTGAAGGTTTGTGGTTGTGTTTGGTTTGGGGTTTGAGAGGTGTATGCAGAGGGGGGATTGTTGTGTGGTTAATTTGCATCTTTATCCTTAATTTGAGGTGGCGAGTTTACGTAATCTCCCCAGGTGGGGTTTGAGAGCACCCTTCCCTGCCTCTGTTCTGATCCGGATCCGTCCGGCCTTCAAGGTCCCTTTTCACATCTGGTCCCCTCCTCCCCGAGCCTCGCTTGCAGCGCTACCTGTCTTCCCTTCCCACTCATAGGGCTAGTGCCCCTGTCGTATCCACAGCTCTGATAGTGTGGTGATTGCCAATATCCCGGTAATTCCACCGCACTGTGGTACCTGGTCCAGGTGCCGTGGGAGTTTCTTCACATAGGGAGTTGTTCACGTTCTGTGTTGGGAGTTGTCCGCATCCACTCCAGTTTAGACATTTTCCTTCCTGTTTATGTTTTCAGTTTGAGTCTGAGGTGTTTATGGGAAAAACAATAACAAGAAGTGTGGCTAGCAGGTGCAAGAGTAAGTGCAGACAGCAGATATCCAAAAGTGCAGGTAGTGGAACTGTAGGGTTACAGACACAGACCCAGGTGCAAGGGTTGCCGGGAGGCAGTGCAGGTGTGCAACTGGGCGGGCAGGGGCCTGGGCCCGAATCAGAGGGTAGCCAGGTGACCCATGCAGTATCCGACAGGAAATCAGCTGGGGCGAGGAAGAGAGAAGGCAGAAGCAAAGAGGAGGTCTTGAGGTGCTTCCGGAACCAGAGATGGTTCTCCTCAAGTTTCAGAGAGGCAGGGAGGCTGTTCCAGAGGGAGGCTCGAGCCAAAGAAAGATCTACCACCAACTCGTTGCTTGGAGAAGCGACTGACCCTGTGGGAGTTGAAGGTGGAGGAGCGAAGAGCTTGAGTAGGAAGGTATTTGCGAAGAGAGAGTTGGTGATATTGAAGACCCAGACCCCACAAGGCCTTGTGGACAATGCAGAGGTTCCTAATCCTGGCAGCCACTGGGAGCCATTGCAGAGATTTCAGTGCTGGAGAGATACGATCCCTGGGCTTATCTGTCCTGTTCTGGATGAGTTGCAGAGGGCGGAGAGTAGAAGCAGGCAAATTGAGAAAGAGGCTGTTGCAGTAGTCCAGCCTAGGGTGAACCAGAGCTCTAGAGACAGTGAGCTTCTGGGGGAAGGGGAGGAAAGGAAGAATACCTCTGAGAAGGTGCAGTTGGTAGTTTGACTTCTTAGAGACGTCACAGAGAGTGGGAAGTCGAAGATGACCCTGAGGTTCCTAGCCTCACAGGTGGGAGCAGGAATAGGGCCAGAGGAGGCCAGCCAGAGAGTGACAGGAGAAAGGGGGGTGCAGGTGTGCATTAAGGCAGAGATCATTGGCAGGACACCACTCCTGGATAGATGAGAGAAGAAGAGGTGGCCGAGGCGAGCCTGAAAACGAGCTGAGTGTCATCCTCACAGCAATGATAGTTGGAGCAGAGAGCGGCAATGCAGTGGGCGAGAGGTGCCAGGTATTGGTTGAACAACCAGGGAGACAGGTTACACCCCTGGGGAACACCACAGGTAGAGATAGAGATAGGACTGAAGTTGGACCTGGGAGGGTCGGTCAGACAGGAAAGAAGTCAGCCAGGCCCCGGGGCCTGATCGGTGATACCCAGGTAAACGCAGGTTATCACGGAGACGATTGAGCAGGATGGAATGACTGACGGTATAAAAAGCAGAAGAGAGATCGAGAAAGATGAGATCACAGGGGAGATTAGAATCAAGGTTGGAGAGCAAGTCTTCAAGGATGTTCAGGGAAGCAGTTTCTGTGCTTCTGGCTGCTCCGAAGTCAGACTGATGGTCATGGAGATGGCCAACAGATTCAGTGTGAAGATTAAGCTGGGAGATGGCCCGCTTTTCCAGGACTTTGCCCAGGAAAGGAGTGATGGAGATGGGGCAATAGTTACCCGGGCAGGAGGGGTCGGCTGAGGGTTTCTTGAAAAGAGGGTGCACAAGAGAGTGCTTCAGGGGGGAACGGAAGGCTCCAGTGACGAAGGAGTGGTTGCAGAAGTCAGCCAGGACACAGGAGCAAGGGGCAATGTGGTCCTTGATGGTTTTGGAAGAACAGGGAAGAATCTGTTTTAACAAGACTTTCATAGATCGGACTTGTCTCGAAACCGTCAGGCAAGAACAGACGTGTAAAACCAGTCACTGTGTGCTGGTTTGATTTCAGTTGCTAGTAGTTTGGTGTGTGAGTGTCTGTGTAGAAATGTGTGAATGGGTGGCTTAGTTTCTTGTTCAGTGTTTCTTTTGTGTCGGTTTTATGTTTAGTTGCAGTAGACTTTTTTTGTTCTGTGTTTTACGGGAGCGTTGTTAGTGGGTCAGTTGCATCACCTTCAGCTAAATTCGATACATTGGATACCCTCAGCATTCTTCTGGTCTAGGTGCAACACATTGGCTAGCCTCACAAATTCTGGGTCCCTACCAAATCCAGCCTCCCTCCTGCCGCTCTGAACGGGGGCTTTAGCCACATGTCCCCATGTCAGCCATGTGGAAGAACTTCATACAGGCCCAGTGCCAAGTAGAATTGCCCAGCGCTGTACAAGATCTTCGATGACTAGAGTTCCACAATCATTTTTGGTTTAAAATCCCCTGTGCTTAGTTTTAGTTCATGCTCTCTGGAAAGTTCTATATTGCAGCACATTTCTTTAAAAAAAAGTGCTGCCCTCTGCAAAGCGATTCCAAAGTCACTTCTCCCGATTTTTACAGTAGGGTCAGGTTTCAATGCAGTATTACGACCCCCTCCCCCCCATTTCCCCCTTCTTTACAGCACAGGTGTTACAAATGAGGAAGCTGATAGCCCTGGAGATGGCCGGGAACATGTGCGTGTCTGCCTCGGATGAAAAGGAATGCTCGCCCTCGGCCGCCCCTTCAGAGCAGCCTTATTGCTGTCTCCCCTCCCCCACCCTAGTAACGGCCCCGTGCTGCTGTCTTCTCTTGCAGCCGGGGCCCCGGGGGGAGCAGCATTAGAGGTACAAGGCCTCCGCTGAGAGAACGGAATTCTGCGTCTCCCCCCGCTCGCTCTCGCCGCCCTCCTGCCCTGCTTTCCCTGTCAGGCCGGGCTCCACTCCCACTCTCTTCTTGCTCTTTCTTCCCGCCGTCTCATCTACTCTTGCCCCCACATCCCCCCATAGTCCTTCTTCTGTCACAGTGTCTCTTCCCGTCGCCCAGTCTTTATCTCGGCCTTCTTCGCTGTCCTCCTGGTGTCTTGTGTGCTCACTATTTCTCGCCTATATCCCTCGCATTTCTCTGCCTCCTCTTTCCCGCGTTCACTTTTCACGCTCCTTTATTTTTCTGCCACCCGTCTGGCCCCACCCCACCACTGTCGCCACTTTAAGCTCTCACTCCCTTTAAGCTCTCACTTTTGCCGCTGTTACTTCTCTCTTGCCTCCTCGCCTGCCGTCCTGTGCTACCTTCACTCTCTCTCCCGCTTGCGCCACTTCCTCACATCACTCTCTTCCATCTCACTAATGCCACTTTCACCATTTTACTTTTCGCACTCTGTCCCCTTGTTTGCTTTCCGTTTTGCTGTCTCACGGGTGTCTTTCGCTACCTTACATCCCCCAGTGACTCACTCTCCCCCACATCCCTTCTCTGTTCCCACTGCTTTCTCTGTGTCTCGTCCCCTGTTCCTTTCTCCTATGCCGTCCACTTCTGTGTCGCACTCTAATGACGCCACTTTAGCTGTGTCTTTTTCCTTTAGTCTCCCTTGCACTCTCCCTTCCCGTTGTCTGTCCCCCCATCCCCCGTCGCACTGACCTCTTTCCTATTTTCTTTAGCTATTTCCACCGCTCCCACAGCCTCTTCCCCTTTCTTCTTCCTTGCGTCCAATCGCTGTTTTTTTCTCTTCTAAGCCTCTCAGTGAGCCCCAGGTTTCATGCTGTTCTATTGCCAGTGCATATGAATAAGCTTTTCCGGTATGTGGCTCTGCTCTCATGGGATGTGGGAATGGAGACACTTTTGTGCACTCTTCGGTGGCAATGTGTACCTCTGGGTAGGATTCTCTATATTTAATTAATCTCTTATAACGTGCTTAACACCAGAAACCAGTCTCTAAGTGCTGGGCCCGGATTCAAACCCTTGTTTCTCTTCGTTGTCTTGCTTCCAAGACAAATGCGTTGGTCCTGAGCTATATATGTATGTGTGTTGTTGCTTCATGATATTGTTGGGTGCTTGGGTGGGTGCACACAGTGGATTTTGTTCCTGTCTACCTTTTGATGTTCTTGCCGAATTGAATGTAATGCAGCGTTGTGTTGTGTCTGCTTTCTTGTGTATTTTATGTAGAGGTGTGGGTGTTTGTTGTTGCTTCTGCCTGGGGCCCTACTTCTGTCTTGGGAATTGTTAGAATTGTCCATGCATCATTTTGTGTGACTCTGCGTGTCAGTACATGGCAACTCTTGCCTTTGTCTCACAATATTTCACTAATGTACAGAGCAGTCTCTTAATGATGTGAATGTTTTGTCTATTTGCTCTTATAAAGCACACTGAAGCAGGTGACAGGTTGTATGTTGTTGCAAGCAGTAGTGGAAATTGAAAAGAATACTCTGGCAGCTACTTATTCTTGTGAGTGGGGGTGTTTGTGTGTGGGCATATGTTATGTTATGTTATGTTAAAGGATATTTATACCGTGCACTATCACCACCTGAGTGGTCCCCTAGCGCTCTGGTGGATCTGAAAAGCAAGAAAGTAAGGTGTGGGGTAGAAATTAGGGGGCCTGAGCGGGGAAAAAGCTCAAGAGAGCAGTGATGTGCTGTTGGCAGCTTCACTTTGGTTTACACGTTCACTGAGCATAGGTGTGAATTTTCGGTCGGAAGTTGTCATGTGCTGTTGTGCGAGGCTGTGTGTAGTAGTTGTTGCGGTGTAGTGATGTACTGTAGAGGTAAGGTTGAATTTAGTTAGAGTTTCAGAGGTGTAAGCAGAGGAATGAGTTTTATTAGTGTTGTTGGCTAGTGGTGATACTTTAATCGTACCCCCTCAGTTTTGGCCACCTGTGGCACATATCCCTGCCAGTGTTGTGCATTGTGGTGTGCTAGGGGTCTCCCTCCGATGTTCTGTGCAGGGTTGTGGGTTTTTAGCAGGGCTATTTAGTGGTGCTACCTCCTCCGCCCGACCTCCCGCCGCCCCCATTTTCAGACTAATGGATGTCACTTGAACCCAGCCATAAGCACTTATCAAGGAATGCATTCACCATGGTCCTGTGCGCCTCCTGTACAGTAATGAGAGACACCTATCCAGGGTCGAACTGGGGCATACAATTGTCTCGGGCACCAATGAAAAAGTGGCCCACAGTCGCAAATGGCAATTCATTTCTTTTGTTACAGATTGTTTGAATAGTACACAAGGGGGAGTGTTTTTATAACATGGAATGCAAATTGTGCAATTGAAAGAATATTTATTCAGCAACAATGGTCAGAACTGCTAGCCACATAGTGAAGTAACTCATCAAACGGGCACACATTGGCCAAAAAAGTGCTGCACTTTGACCAAAATAACAGGCCCACGCTAGCTTCTTAAGTTTGGGCATTGCCCTATTGTCCTAAAGGCCAGTCAAACCCTGCATCTATCTCGAGAGGTGAGGGGGGATACAAATATTTTCCTCGGTCATGCTACCCCTTGCCAAGCTATTGTCCACTCTGCAGAGTGCAGACAGAGTCCTCCATGGCGACGAAAGACTCTACAAAGGATTTTTCTGTGACTTGAAAAGGGACCTGTAATGAAAAGGAATCCCTCGGGCATCCAAGGCCAGTGGCAGACTGGCCTACAGGGAAGACCAGTGGCAGACTGGCCTACAGGGAAGATAATTGAGAGCAGATGCGTTGCAAGGGGGGTGGGGCGAGTGGGGTGGGGGCTGAGGGGCTATAGCCCCGGGTCTTTTGGTTGTAGCCCTGGATAGAAGCCCAGGGGTTACAACCAAAAAGGCTAGCTAGCCCCCAGTCCTGACAGGCCCAGAATTAGCATAGCCCCTCATCTTTTCCCGACCTAGCAACACCCCTGATTAGGAGGTATGTATGTCCTTAGGGCAGTAAAAGGGCGAAATGGGCACCATTCTCATGAATGGAGTGATTTTCAAATAGACAAAGCACAAGTTTAGTTGTTACATTTTATATTGATGTCTCTTGTCTCTGCGCTGCACACATGTATTAATTTATTGACCTCTCTCTCTCTCTCTCTCTCTCTCTCTCTCTCTCTCTCTCTCTCTCTCTCTCTCTCTCTCTCTCTCTCTCTCTCTCTCTCTCTCTCTCTCTCTCTCTCTCTCTCTCTCTCTCTCTCTCTCTCTCTCTCTCTCTCTCATTTGCCCACACCCATCCTGGTGATAGCTGGAGCACCTGCAAGCAAAAGAAGCAACTTGCCAAGGCCCGGGCTGGGGAGCTAGGCTCCTCCCCTGAGACTGAGAAGCTGCACAGTGACAGCGGTGTCTTCCTGGACACGCACAGCCTGCAGGAGCCGCACCAACTCAATAAGGGTGAGTGACGTGGGAGGTGAGCCGAGAGCACAGGGTCTTGGTACTCCGCTGCATTTACATTTATTTGTTTAGTAAAGGATATTATACAGTACTGGAAATGGAAAACATTTATTTTGGGAACCGTCACTTCTTAGGAGGCGCGGGGCTTTGGGAAGGAGGGCGTGGCCCCAGCCATGTTGAAACACAGTGGGCCTCATTACGAGTCCGGCGGTAACCCTGCCGCTGCTACCAGTGGGTTGCTGACGGCCCTGTAATATTTTACCAGCACCTGACTTCCTGGTTCCACTACTACGGCAAGTCAGGAGCCGGTAAAATGTAAGTCCCCATTCCCATAGAGTCCAAATGGGAGTGGAGACTCAGAAGTGCCAGCACCGTTGTTAACGGTGCCGGCGCTTCCTTGAGGAGTCTGCCTACCATGGTCGCTGCACCCGGCCTGTGGGGCACAGCAGGCAGACACGTAGGTGAGCTCACCGGAACCCTGGTTTCCAGACCGGCAGACTCATAATGAGGTTGAGTATCTCTATATAGAACCCAATTGCATAAAAGCAAAGAGCACTATGGGAACAACATAATGCCCACAATTTTAAATGTTAAACATGTCTAATAGTGATTCATCAAGAAAACCTTTTAAGCGAATAACGCACTTTTCTGTTTTGATGGGCCACAATATTCACCCTAATAAAGAGATGTCTGTAAAATGCAGGTGTTTGAACAGCTCAATACCATAAGGCTTTGGCAGTGTCTGTTTGCAGGCTCCAGTGCTGCATGTTCTCAACACTCCAAAAGTAAACTTGGTCTGATGTGTTCTTAACGCGAGTTGAAGAATGGATTGTGCGGTGAGGGCTACCTGCACTACAACAAGCCAACTGCTTTCAGAAGACTAGGCACGCACAAAGAGTCTTCTGAAAGTAGTCTGCTGGTGAGAGTTGTGTCTTGGACCTCCTGGATCTGGAGGACAGAGCAGAACTCTGGCAAGAATTTTCTTTGCCGGAGCGCCACTCCGTCTTGTTCCGGCCCATTTCCTGCACTGTATATATATATATATATATATATATATATATATATTTTGTGTAGGAAAGTCTATTTGAGCCAAGTCATACATTCCACAACACCACCTAGTAGCTAGCCATCGCTGGAAGTACATCTCCAGTTCTGAGCCACAATAGCAAGGCATTGTGGGTATGCAAATTAGCTATATATATATATATATATTACGTTAAGAGTCCCAGTATTTGCTACCAAACATTGTCATTTACCTAGAGCCATAAAAGTGCAGTATAATGTAATGCCCTTCTCTTTCAACGCAATGCAAAGATTATCATGTAAACTCTGACTGACTTAGTGGCACGAGTGCGCACTACAAGACCCATTAACATTAACTCCCAGACAACCTAAAGTGCTTCAAGGCCATGACCATGGCAATTAGGAGCCATACAAATATCACTTAACGTAACATAATGTACAATCTTCCACAAAGGCAACTCAGCGTTGCACCTTTCCAACAAAAGGAGAGATGTTTTTAACAGTAAAACCTCTGCATCATGTCAAGGCAGAAATGTTGTCTACTGCTGCTCTGCGTCGAGCAGGGACTTGTCGCATGCGCCCCTTCTAAAGCTCATGGAGGTTGTAAAAGATCCTGGAACATTCGGCCGGTCGAGCGCTAACTGGGTGATATCCCTTTCCCGAGCTGGACTGGTAACCTGCACATGAAGGACCATAATGCCCATCTCTAACTCCCCCACCCCACAACACCCCCTATCCAGCTCTATCCCTGTAAAAGACCAAAACCTTTCTCTGGTGCCAGTAAAGTTGCTCCGATCACCACAGTTAGCATTATCAAAACTTGAGTTGGATAACTTTGGTGCTGCAATACCATGGCAAGGCTTCAACCAGTATTGCAGAACCATTTTTTGAAGGTAAATTGTACAGAATATTTAAAAGAGAATCAATGGGCCTCATTACGAGGACGGCGGTAACCCAGTGGTGCTACTGGCGAGTTGCCGCCGTCCTACTAACACCGAATTTGCCGCCTGACTTCCCGGTGCCGGGTTGGTGCCGCTGTGCCCAGCAGGTCAGAGTGTGGTGGTCCGGAAAGGGTGCCAGGTACGTTGCTACCGGCACCCGGAACTCAATGAATCATGGTGTCCACCACCCTGCTGTTTTGCAGTAACTGTGTGTTTAATAATGTCCTACTCATGGTGTCCACCAGCCTGCGATGTTGCGTCTTAGAGCTCCATGAATCATGGTGTCCACCACCCTGCAATGTTGCAGGAATCATGCATTTAATAGTGTCCTAGAACTCTGGTGCAGTAACCATGCATATAATCCTGTCCTAGAATAAATTCCATGAATCATGGTGTCCACCACCCTGCAATGTTGCAGGAATCGTGCATTTAATAGTGTCCTAGAACTCTGGTGCAGTAACTATGCATATAATCCTGTCCTAGAATAAATTCCATGAATCATGGTGTCCACCACCCTGCAATGTTGCAGGAATCATGCATGTAATCGTGTCCTAGAACTATGGTGCAGTAACCATGCATATAATCCTGTCCTAGAATGAATTCCATGAATCATGGTGTCGATCCAGCAATGTTGCAGGAATCATGCATGTAATGTCCTGGAACTCCATGAATCGTGGTGTCCACCATCCTGCATTCGTGCATGTATCATAGTAGACCATGTGCAACCCAAATGGTGGTGAACATGTGGAAGCCCTGTCAGCATGAAGGGGCAGTTTTTGTAATATATTGCAAAGGGGCCATCACCACAACGGAGTAACTTTGTATTTTCACGGTTATCTATCACTTTTTATTAACAGAATGGTTGCTTGGCACTGAAATTAGTGTGAGAAGTATAGAGCTGCACAGTTGCCGCGTGCATGGAAATTGGCAGACCCTGGGGTCCTGTGGCCCTAACCTGCTGCCATGATCCCTACCCAAGATTAACCAGGCTTCCTCAGGAGGCATACGTTAAACCTGATGGATCATGTCTCTCTTAAACTATACTGTGACGCTATTGCACGCAGGGCACCCAGACTAACTGTCTCCCTTACCTCTTTCTCCAGGTCAGAAGACCGAACCAAAGCTTTACATCAACCTCCCACCCCACAAGCAGGAGGAGGTCGAGCGGTTGCTGGGGGACCTGAGCCATGGGAAGGACTGGCAACGCCTGGCAATCCTGCTTGGTTTTGAGGAGGACAGCATTGATGCCATCGGCAGGGGCGAGCACCCCGTCCACACACTTCTCTCCAGCTGGTCCACCAAGGAGGGTGCAACGCTCGAGGTGCTATGCGCGGCCCTTGTTAACATGCAACGGTCCGATGTGGTGGAGAGCCTCAACAGCAAAGCAGAGGCCAGTTCAGTTGTGTAACAAAGGGCAACGCGTTTCCCCCAACAGAAAGGACACGGTCAAAAGGAAATGCAGAAACGGTTGACCAGTGGGGACATGATCACAAAAAACACTTAAGGATGGATTGGTGAAGTCAGTGAGTAAAGTCCATGTACTGCCCTGATGCAGTTATTGTGCGTAATGGCGCAACAGGGTCAGGCGAGATGGTGACGTCGCAAGATACGGTCGAATGCTGGGGCCAGATGTTTCCAAGGGCGTTTTGAGGTTTCATTAGCCTACATTTGAACCCCTCTGTGTCAACACTTTCCTACCCTGCGCTCCATTACACTCTCCCACTGGTATCCTAGGATTACGGAAACTGCGCGCAGAGTGGAGGGATCCAAGCAGTTCTTCAAAGGAAGCCATCTTCTGGATGCTCGCACCCAATTTCTGGGATTATTTTCTGAAATGATCTACATGACAATCGAGTCTTCCTTGGCATGCCATGGATTGGCGTGACATTGGTAGGATTCATGTTCCATTTCCCCGGCAGGGTTATAGACCTGGTAACAACCCTCCGAATGTGCCTACCTCTCAAGGCCAATGGCTGTTATGATGACCACGGAAGACTTACCTGTCCTTCATGAGAACTTGCCTCTTCGTTCTGAGAGTGGCCTTGGTGGTAGAAAATTGGAACTGAAACAGTCAGATATGGTGCACTTCCAGTTTCATTCGTTTCCTGCTCTTGGTGTAGCGGAAAAGAGGCGATCGAACTTCCACGTGCCTTAACGTTGCTAAGATTCCTTCAAAGCGTGCAGAAGAAAAGGGGAGGAGCTACACTTTTTCAAAAATGTATTTAACTCTGGAAGTAAACAATTTTTAAATTGGAGGACCTTAAAAAATGAATGCTTGCCCGGGAGAGCGGACTGGTACTGTATCAGTGTGTGTGATGGTGACCTATAGACCAGTGCTTTCCTGAACAGGTGGTCATGATGAGGCGTGTCGCTCAAGTGCCTAAATAATGTGCTGTGCAGGAGAGCTCCGCGTGGGCGGACCTCTGTGTGGTCCCTCCTTCATGTTTAATATGCTGCAATCTGCCTTGACCGCTTGCGTGGCTGCGGATTCCTGTTGCGCATGCATGAATGCCTAAGGAGTTTGCATCATCGGGCCAGTTGCGAAAGCACACGATGAAATCCCAGTTAGGAAGTTAATCTAATGGAATATTAAAATGTGGGCACTAACACGTTTACCTCCATTTCACATCATTTAACAAGTCCCATGCTGTCACCATTTGAGTGTCCTTCGGATGTGTGTGTGTGTGTGTGTGTGTATATATATATATATATATATATTATGTATGTATGTCCTAAAGAAAGTGGTCCAGTTTTGCCATTAGGCTATATATATATATATATATATATATATATATATATATATATTCCTAATTGGAGTGGTGGTTGGATCCCATGTGCACAAGACCAAACTTTTTCCCATATGGAGGCTCTGCTGAGATATGGGAGGAGGTCGTTTGTGTCCCTTGCAGCCATCTGCACTGTTTCTACAGAAGGGGGGGCTTTATGTAAGTAACTGTACTGTAAATGGACACTTAAAACACCCGGGGTCACCTAATTCCCACCAAATGTAAACAAGACAGATTAGAACGGGGCCTAACCAATTCCCAAAAACTTGACACCGCCTCCCTCACGAAGTTCCAAAGCCATCAATCCGTATTGCCTCTTTCCGCGGGCCCACTGGCTCAATGAGACATAGCACACTACTTGCAACGCCCACGCCATCTGTGAAAGGTGAACTTGGAGCTCCAGGCGGTGTATAGGGCGGCTCGGAAAGGTCCCTGGGCTTTTGAGAAAAGCGCTACGTCACACTCCTGCTCCACGGTGGAATCATTTGGAAGATGCTTGCATAGTTGCACATCACGATGTCAGCTATGCACTGGCATAGTGCGTGTGCATCCTGGCATGGCGTGCCCACCTTCTGGCAAGTCTCCTTTCCCACCTGCGAGTGTATCCACGGATGGGGTTGGGTCCAGAGCTCAGTGCCGGCGGCTCTGATTATCCCTGCCTTCTGGATAAGGTCACCCTGCATGGACTCTCCAGCGGCAGAAGCCATGCCACCTCCTCCTGCCGCACAGCCGGAGGCCATACAACTATTACTTGACTTAAAACTTGGGTCCATCCCCTGCCTTTGCGAGATACATCTGTGCCTTCCTTTTAAAGCTTTAACTTGAATGACTCGGGACCAGGCTTCACAAATGGCCAATGTCCTCTTGGAAAAGTGACAGCATTGTGTAGCGGCTCACCAGTATTGTTATCTTGTGTGTACCTGTGAGCCTTCCCTGACTTGGAAGCTAACACATACTTTCCTGGTGCTCTTTATTTCTGTCTCGGTTGCCATAGATACCGATTTCGGTATCAGTATGGCAGGGCGGAGGGGGGACTTGGGGGCTCTATTTGTTTTGGAGCTGCCTGGAATAACCACTCCTATCTGGATGTGTCTGAGGTACTCTCCCACCAATCTGCACTGGCGTCTGCTGTTTCCAACTTGTAATATATACCTTTTGTGCTTTTCCATAATTTGTATTTGTTCTCAGTGTCATTTTTTTTTTTAGCAATGGGTTTACAGCCACCACATAGATTGCAAAAGAACCCGACTTATTTCAGATTCAAAACATTCTGTCAACAAGTGTGCCACATAAAACTGATGTCTGGATTTTGAGGGGGCGGTTGGGGGGCGGGGGGAGGGGAGGGTTACCAAGCCGGATGGGTTTTATACGAACATAATCAAACTTTTACATTGTTTGTAAATTACATTTTCATCTTAATTTAACATGGAATACAAATAAATATTGTACATCAATGCACAGAAGTGCCAGAAAATGGAACCTGGAGATGGAAGTCTGTTCTTTGCAGGGTCTGTGATTTTTCTTTTGTGAACATTTAGAGATATCCGCAAGGATTGGAAATTTGAATCTGTGAATTAATTCATGGTATTCCCTAAACCTAACACATTGCTGTTAAAAAGAAGTCAAGCTTCCAGACATGCATCGACTTGGCTTGCTTTGAATGATGCCTTGTGAATTTGAATTTTTTGTTGTTGTTTTTTTGTAGAGCTTGTTGTTTTGAAAAGTGCCAAAATCCTTCTCAGGGACCCCCAAGCGCATGATGGATAAGGAGGCGCAGAAAACGGGGAATAAAGAACATACACACACTGGCATTGCAGTACAGCAGACACAGTACACAGGGAGCCTTCCTAGACTACAAGAAGTCATCAATTCAGGATTAGGACATGGTGATATTAATGAGCCAGGATGTTGGCATGGCTCCGTGATGTATAGGAGGGGGCGATAGCTTCATTGTGTAAAAGAGAGGAGAGGACCTGGGTTGGGGAGGCAAAGGGGGAGGGGAGGCGGGAGGCTAGCTAACTCATACTGGCACAAGAGTCTGCAGGGCGGTGCAACAGTAGTGGAAATAATTACTCGGAGAAGCGATTTCTCCATAAATTAGCACAATCCGTACATATTATGTTATATGGCATTTGTATAGCGCCTAATACCATTGGTATGGCCTCAAAGCACTGTGGGTGAATGCTTAGTAAGCAGGGTCGGACTGGGACCAGATATAGGCCCGGACACCCAAAAAAGTCACCCACCCCTTGCCTCAAAAAAGTGACCCACTCGTCCCCTCACAAAAGTGGCCCTCAAAACATCATCTGTGAATCGCGTCAATTCACGACTTTACAAGTGAAGGTCATGATGGGGGTGGGCCTGGTCTTGTGTGTGCCATGCTGCTGCAGAGCTTCTGGGTGCATGTGGATAGTAGCCTGCACCTATGATGTGCTGGGGAGTGATATTTTGGGATACGGTGGTGGGTGGTCGACTGCATGTACGGGTGGCTGGGGGGCTTGGTGGAGGCGGCTCCAGCGGCATTCGGAGTGCGGGCGAGTCCGATGGCGGCAGTATGTGCTACAAGCACATTTTGAGTCGTTTGGGCGGTGGATGGGGCAGCAGAGGCCAGCGGGCTCGCTGCGGGCTCCGATGCTGGTGTTGCAGCAGCATTCGGAGTGCGGGCGACTGCCCATTGCCGTGCTAATCGCCAACCCTGTTCTTGCCTCCACCTGCCCAAAACACCTCTTTAATCAAGCCTTAACATCAAAATTTGCACTCAATGTGCGTGCAGTCTTCGGGGAGTTAACGACTTAATTTGAGCTGTAAATGCTACTGATGTAATAAAATTTCTTAACCTGGCCTGCCTTCAGCCAATCAAGATATAAGCACTCTGCGTGTCCTTCAGTGAAGTCCTGTTAACAGTTTTTGGCATTTGTAAACAGTATCAGGCATGTGCCAGGCAGTGCTATTAGATGCCCAGGTAGTTGCACCATTTTGCACCTGCTACCTTTCATACCACTACAGACAGCAGGGCCTTTCCTATGCCTACCCAAAAGCCCAAACTATTGGCATTGACAATGCTTGTTTCCATCAGCGTGACTAAACTAGGGTGTTGCCATACATACCCTGTAAGTATTTACCTCTTTGAAGAACGTGTGATGGCCTAAGAATTTCCTTAATAAACCCCCCCCCCCCATTTCCCCTCCTCTCCTCCCCAAAAAAACCTTGGCCAACCATCACAAATGAATATAACTTCCGGCAAAGCGTGTGTACTCTCAATTTTAAATTGAAATGTCTTCTGCAAACAAACGACTAGACTCAAAATGGGTGTTACGGGTTTTAATTAAGCGTGACTGTTCCCTGCCCATCCGTTTTAATTAGCTATTTAAGGTCACATTTTTTTTTAAAGGGAGGGGCCAACAGTGGCGTGACATTACACGGTGTGCTAATTGCCAAATGGGACAGCACTCACAATTCCCAAGGTTGCCTTCTTGGCACCCGAAACGTACAGCTGTGCTGGCTGGCAGCAGAGGGGAATGCTGTCGTCACTGTCCCTGCACCCTGACCCATCACTCATCGAATCCCCCCACCTCCTCCTCCCAGTCTAGTCTCGTCTGGGTTACTTCTTTCCCCACATTAGACATCAACAGCTCGTATATCCGGGAGACCTCATGGCCCCCATCTGATACGTCATAAAATGTTTCTATGACAGCCTCAGGCTGTCGAGCCAACACTGCATCGGCCCATGTATCTTTTATCCTCTTCACCAACCTAGCATATGTGGTGTATTGTCCTTGATGTAATCCAGTGTCTTCCACCAAGGATTCCCACTTCCCCCTGATAGTCCTCCTCATTTGCTCATCCACTCCTTCCAGTGCCACCAGCGGTATCTGTGGGCATCACAGGTACGAGTTCTCCATTAACTGGCAGGCTCTTCGTCACATCTTCCGCCCCAGGTCCAGTAATCTGCTTCCTCTTTCCTGTTGCAATTTTGGCACTCATATCCATTCATTCAAGAAATAAGGGGTGCATTCGGCCCCCAACAGTTTAGATTCAGGTGTGGGATCCTCTGACAACCACCTTGCCACATATTGGAGTTGGCTAGCCAAGTAATATATCTCAAAATTGGGCAGTCTGATGCCCCCTTGTGCATACGGACGTACCCAGTTTAGTCATAGCAATGTGCTTGTGTTAAACGCTTCATTTAATATTGCCAGCAGCAGGGGGCTGGAGGGGGGAGTAATTCCGTCCTATAAGCTTTGTAAAACTCACTCGGGAGTCCATCTGCCCCTGGGGCCTTATTAGTAGGCAGTTACTTGATCACTTGTTCTAGCTCTTCCAACGTTATTGGGGCCTCTAGGTTCTCTCTCCCTGCCACCTCAAGCTTAGGGAGAGTAATCTCTGTTAATGCTCCTTGCACGTCTATTTCTTCGCCCTCTGCAATATCTGCATATAGTTTCTTACAGTATTCAAAAAAACATTAGTTCACTCCTTCCTGGGTATCCCGTGTCTGCCCATCCACCCCATGCATTGCTCTAATTGTTTGTGGCTAGTAATCGGCCTGGTTTGTCTCGTTCCGCGTGTTGCCTTTCCACATATCTTTTATAATTTAGGTTACAAAGCCTCTCCCAGGGGTTCCTGCATTCTTGCTGTAGTTGATATATGGCCTCGGCCTCCTCAGGAGACCCTGTGCGCACCTACATCATTGTTTCCAACTTCCTCTCTGCGTTGTGTGAGTCCTGTATTATGCCACCTTGCAGCCTTTTCGATTTCGATATTGCCTCTCCCCTCACCACTACCTTGAATGCCTCCCACAGTGTTCCTGCCGATTTTACACTACCGGTATTATGTTCAAAATACTCTTTCATCCCATTCCTCAGGTCTTCTCTGAATACTGTATCTTTCAATGTTCCTCCAAATAGTTGTATATCTATATCCCATAGAAGATTGAGGCCCCCCATTCCGAAAATTCTCTGCAGACGATCAGGCGAATGACGCCCTCAACACACCTTATCATCTAGTTCCCACAAGTCCTCTGGCATGTTTTTTGGTCATTCCTCCACACCAGCCACTAGCTCCCGAACCTCTGACACTGTGAATGCAACAAAGCATCCGCTGGATCATTCTCCATTCCCGGAATCTGCTTCGTGCTGAACACAATGTTTGGCAATGAGCAACATAATACACATACTCAACACCCGTGCATCCTTCACTGACTTCTTATTAACTACTGCCTTGTTGGTATCAGTGCCAAAGTTAACCCTTTTATTGTCCAACTCCTTCCCCCACAATTAGAAAGCCACCACAGGTGTACAAAAACCACAGTGAAGCAATTTTTAACTTCTAGTTACTCCACCTTGCTGGGTACATCTGCGCACCCCACCTTCCTTGCCATTACAAGACTAATATCCCAGCACCACACCAAGCGAATCTGAAAAAATCTGCACCCTCTGGGTCCTTAGTTAGCCACATTGACACTCCATTCTACTCCCTCAATAGGACTGCCACACCATCAGATCTTCGATCGAGGCCACTGCAATCCTAATCCTGTGATGCGTCTCCCTGACCCAACCATTGCGCTGGCCAATCTCCTACAGAAAGTCCTCCCTAGAAAAATCACCTTGCATGTGAAGTTCAAAGGCCCCAACATTTCTACATGAGCTGCAACTCCATCTTCTTGGCTGCCACCACTCATCAATTTCTCATAAGCTTCTCCACCTTCTTCACTGGTAACCTGTAGCACACCTGTACTGACTCCAACTCAATCCCCCAAAACCTTAACCTAACACTCGGACTCTGAGGGTTTTTCTTTGCCAATGGTACCCCAAAATCCTCCTATTCCACAAACCCTGCCAACTGTTCTTCACACTCCCTGGGAAGCCTCTCTTCCAATACCGGAATCATCCAACTAAAGCAGGAGCTGCGCTGACCCCATCTTCCAGCAGACCCAACACTGCAGACATTTGAAAAATGTCTCGAAATAGCACGCATGAAATTGAGCACCCAAACGACAACACTGTCCACAAAAATCGAACCACCCAACTGGATGCCAGAAGCCAAACATCTTGTGGGAGTAGCAGCAAGAGATGTCAGACTTAGTAATCAAAGCGCCCTGCCCACTCCATCGCTATGGCCTATTCCACCGTCGCAGAAGACGCAGCACAATCCTCCTCAATGTAATCATTTACCTACTATCCCTTCGGCGATGATCGGTGTTGGTGGATCTTGGGAGCCACCCACAGAGGAGATACAATTCGAAGCAGCGGCCATCCTCACCCGCGAAATTTCCTGCCACCCTCCCTTCCTCCAACTCCTTCCTCAAAGTCTTCTCCACCACCAGCATTTTCCTAGCAGACCACAAATTCTCCGCCCACATCCTCACCCTAGCTCCCCTGTAACTCAACCTAAAGCTATCTCTAAACCTCTTCTCCGACAGCATGGCACTAGCTCTACTGGGATAATATTGCAGCCATTCCTGCATTGTCCCCAACTTATCCGGTGTATGAGCTTTTCAGCACCACAACCCTGCAAACTTGCACTGCCATGAAGCACTGAGTGACTTTAGGAGTGAGCACCAACAATTTCCGGCCTGGGGTTTGCCACGCCTCTCACCTGCTGCGCTCATGCCTGAACTTGAACAGCACCCTAAAACGTGCCACCTTGTTAAATGCTCAATGCACCATTGTCTGTCGCCCCCCTAATGCCAATGCCCCCACTCCCCTCAGAAAGGACAGATAAGTCGAAGGCAGTCTACTGGCCCTATGTATTGTTAGCGCATACCAGGTAGAAACCATCCACTGCGGCCACAAATCCATGTATGCCCAACTCCTTCATTAGCACCAGGTTATCCTCCCGCACTCTAGCCCAAAATTCTTCATGATAGCTCACCCAAGCCATGTACCCATAATTTACTACCACCGTCCTTATCGCATCCATGTATTTCCCAAATGCCAAGCTCCTCTGTAAGTATTTTTCACAATATAGGCCAGTGTCCAATTTTCTATTGGCTCCAGCACCTTTGGTCTCCTCTCCAACTCCCTATTTTCCTCCACTCCCCGAGTATTGTGTTACTTGGTCTTCTTTCACCCTACACTTCTCCACTCTTTGTGTACATGTCATCAGACTCTGACATCGAGACAAAACATCCACACTTCTAGTTTTGTTCAATTCCCTCCCACACCCAACCACATCCCCCTGCCTCCTTTCCATCCTCCTCTTCCCCAACTCCTGCCACCATGGCCGACCCCAAACTCGTCCATGGGCCATTTTTCCAATCCAAAAGGGGGGACAATCATCTTCAAGATCTCCCCCCACCTCCAAATTCCTTCCTCTATCTCCCAACTCCCTAGAGTCTCCTTTCTCCCGTTATATTTCTCGGACCTCATCTGACCTCTCAAACTCTATAGCAATCTTCGCTCTGCCCCAAGCCTCTTGTCTCCGGCATCTCATCAAAACTCACCCACCAGCTCCTGTGTGCACCTAAAGAACCCTGAAGATCCCACCCATCAATCAGTAGGCTGACTAATGCCCAAATAAACCAGAGGGTGGTGACTCCTCCCTTGCCTCCCCAACCCATACATCCCTTTGCTTATGGTAATGAGTGTAGTTTCCTGACTGCTCCCTCCCCTTATTGGTCAATGCACAGACCCCTGTTGCACTCAGGGTACAATGTTTCTATTTTAAAGTGACAAAGAGCCTGTCAAATACAAGCCCAATGCAAGCTGTCTGCAGTGGCCAGTTTCCCCTCTGATCTAGCTGCAGGCCCTGGGCAATGCCTGCTGGCAGGTACATTGGTCCACTCCAGGGCACTTTAGGACCTCTTCACAGCATCCCCACAGAAGGACACCACCACTAGGGCATCAGCAGGTGGACTCTGGATAGACGCTCCAAATGCGACTCAGGCCGACCCCTACTTCTCCTCACTCTTAACCAGCTCTACAGATAAGGGGTGTATCAGTCACTTTTATTCCCTAAAAATAGGCAAATACTCCCCTAAATAAAAATGGGGAGTCAAAATACTCCCCAAAAAATAGGAGACAACGCAGAAATTGTGCTCCTGGTTTCACTCATGCAGCTCCAAGGATATAATTGTACCAGCAGTACACACAGTACCACAGGAAGACGCTTCTACTATTGCTGCCTGATTCGAAGAAGTAAACATGTCTATTTTTTAATCTGTATGAATAACTATGAGCAACGACATAAACATTTCAGTTTTCCAGTTAAAGCATTTTTACTCACTTCTAAAACCCTCCCTTTGGGAATTGGACTTACATTTGTACTCCCTAAAAAATCATTTTACTCCCAACTTTAAAAAATAGGGAGTAAAATACTCCCACTTCATAATATTATCTGGAGCACTGCTCTTAACGCACTCATTCTATTCCGACGTGTAAAAAAAATGTCACCAAGCCATCCACTCGCTCCAATGGGACACTCAGCAAGCCAGACATTCAACATTAGGCCCTACATCTCTCCGATAAAATGATATACCACAGTCCCAACCAGTGCATCCTCGCACAGTGGGCACACAAGGCACACCTCTGGATTCTGATACCTCATATGCTCTTGACACAAACCCGCTAGAAACAAGCCCTCACACAGTGCCTGTGCTCGCCCAGACTGCACACATCAACACAAAAGCAAAGCTATCTTGCATTTCCCTTCGCCCCAACTTTCCCTTTTAACAGGGTCCATAAGTTATGTTATATTAAAGGATATGTATATTGCGCACTGTCACCACCGCAGTGGTCCTATGGCAGATCTGAAAAGGACAATATGAAGCAATGAGGGAGTGGGAGTGGTTAGTAGGGTGCATTGGGAATAGGAAAGTGAGATATGATATTATGTTGGCAGCGTCAGTTCAGTTTGCACCATTCGCTGAGCTTAGGTGTGATTTTCGAGTTTGAGTGATTCCCATGTTCTGTTGTGCATGGTTATGTTTGTATGTTGTTGCAGTGTGGTGAAGAATGTGCTGTTTGCTGTGCAGAGACTTGGTCGTCTGAGTTTCTGCAGGAGAAGAGTTAGCTGAAAAATTTGGTTTTAGTATTGGGTTAGCAGGTTATTTTTTTACCTCTTTGCTTTGGTTTCTGTGGTCGGCCTCTATGACCATCCTGTGTGCTATGAAAAACAAGAGGGTAGGGTAAGTCAGTAGGACTGAGAGGGGGAAAAGAGCAAGAGAGCTGTGATGTACTGTTGGCAGCTTCAGTTCGGTTTACACCGTTCGCTGAGCTTAGGTGTGTTTTTCAGTTGGTTGCCTCCATGTGCTGTTGTGCGAGGCTATATGTGGTTTGTTTTGTTGCGGTGTAGTGACGTGTGTGTGGTTTGTGTGCTTTAGAGGTATGGTTGTGTTTAGTTCAGAATTTGAGAGGTCTACACAGAGGGGTGAGTTTTTTATTAGTAGGTTTGTTTACTATCTTCATGGGGCGCATAATGATATCCACAATTCCATCTAGATGTGATGCAAGCTAATATACACCAATCTGTCTAGATGTAACGCAGGCTAATCTTCACAGTTCTGTCTAGATGTAATGCCAGCTAATATTTACACTTCTGTCTGGATGGGACCCAAGCTCAAATTCAAAATTCTGTCCAGATGCGACGCAGGCTAATATTCACAATTCTGTCTATATTTGACACAGGTTAATCTTCACAGTTCTGTCTAGAGGTGATGGAAGCTAATATTCACAATTCTGTCTAGATGCGATGCAAGCTAATATTCACAAATCTGTCTAGATGTGACGTAGGCTAATCTTCACAGTTCTTTCTAGATGTGATACAAGTTAATCTTCACAGTTCTGCCTAGATGTGATGCAAGCTAATATTTACAAATCTAATCTGTCTAGATGGGACACAGCTAATGTTCTGTCTAGATGCGATGCAAACAAATATTGACAATTCTGTGTAGATGTGACGCAGGCTAATCTTCACAGTTCTGTCTAGAGGTGACAAGCTAATATTCACAATTCTGGTTATATGTGATGCAGGCTAATCGTCACAAATCTGTCTGGATGTGACGCTGGTTAATCTTCACAGTTCTGTTTGGGTGTGATGCAAGCTCTGGATATGACGCAAGCTAATATTCACAGATCTGCCACGAGACCATGCAAATATTCAAACGCAATAAAATAACTGAACAAGACATCTGCCCGGTATGCTTACAGAGGACGCACATGTACGTCTCACATCTAAGCATTGTGAAAGTGAATGGAATTATGAAACACAGAGAAATAACAAGGGCACATACATCAGAGTAGGCGGACATATATAAAGGACCAGCGAAGCATGTGCAAGCTCAGATTGCATCCATGTGAATATGCCATGTGCGAGAGGGGAGCAACTATAGGCAACATAATGGGTACAAATCTGGTAGAAAATGGGGCCCTATTCTAGAAGACCCGTGCTTTTAGAACAAGGACAAGAAATAGGCCAGACAAGATGGGCAGGGTGGGTCTCATGGCTCCAGATAAAAACTGATGGAAGAGTAGTTTGCCCCCTATTTTTGATCATTGGGATAGTAAACATCTTTTGGGGGATGTCTTGTAATCCAAGCTCTTTTGTAGGTAAAAAAAATCATGTACATAAAAAACATGTTTATGGGATAGGTTCTCTTTAAAATAGGCATCATAGCACCAAGGTTCTTTTAGTGAAAGGTGCTGCTTATGCCATCAGAATGCATCCACTAAGCAGTGATGGGGGGGTCAGACCCTTATTGGGACTTTTGGCCCGATTCTAGGTGGTAAAAGGCAGGTAGGATGCTTATCTGGGAGGAATCGTACTAAAATGTCGACCTGACAATTGCGACAGCCCAAAATGCTGACTCCCCCCTTACACCACATGTATATGTGGGGGGGTCTAGAATATAATATTAATATGGGGGAGGGCTGCGGGGATCTCCCGCCCCGCATATATATGTGGTGTAAAGGGTTAAAAAAAAGTTGGCATTTTCGGCCATCGCAATAATCACATAGATCCATCGGGAGAGTGCCTCGGGAGGGTTGCGGGAGAGTGCCTCGGGAGGGTTGCGTATGAAGTTTGTAGCCATCCAGACCATTTATGTATGTTACTAGAAAAGCACTCCCACCTTAAAATGGATTGAAGGAAAAAGAAATTCACAGTTTCTGGGCATTTTGGCCATGGGGAGCTGGCCTGAGAGGTTTAGTTGTTTCTCGGATGAAGCTAAAAACTGAAAGTAGTGTAGTTACCAGCAGATTGACAGTGGTGAGAAGCTTTTTCTGAGTTCATCTATCAGCCGCATCTGAAAACCCCTTTGGGGTGTTATTTAGTGCATGACACTCTCTTGATAAAATATGATGCATGCAGGAATTACTTGCATGCAGTGGATCGTACTTCATGGAAGGAGTGAGAAATGGAGGACTTAACTCTAGGGATATCAGGGTTGTACCAGAATCTTCCTATAAGGGCTATAACATTAAAGCCTTTTAGTAAAGGAAGTCCCCACCCACTTTATAGTGTCTGGAAGCCCTAGGGACATTGGGCCTCATTACATGTTCAGCGGCCCGGAAACAAGGGCGCCAGTAGCAACGTACCGGCACGCTTTCCGGACCACCAAACTGAGTTTGCCAGTCGGGGCACAGAACTCCCAGCAGGCAAGAACTGCTGGGAGTTCAGGCCCCCACGGCAGTGTTTTCACTGAAGCCCCAGCAGCGTTAGCAATGGTGCCTGGTGCTTCAGTGGCCCCCATTCCATGAAGGGGATTTACCGTTCCGCCACCAACCATGATATCCCGGTGGTACCGGATTGGCAGGAGACAAACGGGTTACGGGTTCGGCGGTAGCCCGCCGCCTACCAGCGTTTTTTTACCACTGACCTTGTAATGAGGCCAATTGTCCAACAATGTAATGTAAGGTACAGTTGAAACAAGTTATTTGCCTGCAGTGTAATGAAGTTTTCTTATGTCATCACAGAGCCCAACAGCAGTCAGCTGCTTTGCGATAGTCGCCTCCCAACTCATTATTCTTTCTCCACCCTTTAGTGCAGTTTCGCCATAAGGGCTGGCAGAGTATCATGATCCTAATTCAGTTCATATGGAAGCACATGAATTCACTGACAAAGTCAAACAGAGTGCTCCCGATCCAACTCGTAACTAGATTGCAGTATTAGTCATCTCTGCTAAATTCACACTGTAATGCACTATTTGCCATTATAATGTAACATCTAATCATCTTATTCTAATTTAATGTAATGGAAGGTTTATCAGGTAATGTTCAGAAAATGGCCTACCTTATTGCCAGACAATCTGCAGGGCTTTGAGGCCATGACACTGGAAGTAGGGTGATATACACATATACTAGATCCCCTCACACACCATAACATAGTGTTAATGTGGAATTAAAGGGCGGTCCTAGTGCTGGAACCCCCGACTCGGTCATGCTTTTTATGCAATCGAAAGTGAACATGTGGTGTGGCCCGCCACACATGTGACTCGAGCAGCGACTCTCCCGCCGACACTGAATAGTTCTTTGGGTTTTCTCTCTGTATACAACAGAACTATACCAGTACTCAGAACTAGAGTACTTTCCGGCTGCACTCACCAACACAAAAGGCTCCAAGAGGGAACTTGTTTTTCGGTCCTCCCCATCCTCTCTCTCGGCTTGCTTAAAGTAGGCAATAATAAAACCAATTGTCAAGAGACTATTCAGTTTGCAGTGTTCTACATTATAAACACAATTAGTTGTATTTTACAAACGAGACACGTTTCCAAGTCGCTGCGGTACATATGGCAATGCTGCAGACGGAGGAGGCATTCCATGAGCAGGGTGCCGCCACCTTTACGAAATAATGTTTATCTCGATGAGGGTGAGCCAGTACCTGAGGGTCATTGTGTCGGTGCATAGGTGGGGGAGGAATGGTGACAGAGAGACATAGACAAAATATGGTATACACAGCACTAACGTATGAATTTGCTATTCTGGTCAGGCTGTTTCTCGTCAGGGTAGGGTATTACTGGGGAGGTGAAAGCACCTGGATGTGGTCAAGGGTGCCCGTTAGTGCTACTACCACCATGCCAGCTTTAGTTTCATACAGGGAAGGGAACACTGCCAGCCAGACATGCTTTCAACTCAGCCTAAAATTGGTTTATTAAAATTGTTGGTTGGTAAAATTAAAAAGTATTAGGAGATAGTTTGCGAGGGAGGCCCCGAAATTTCGACTGCGTAGGCGCCCCTACAGGGCGTTATCTGGCACTGATAGTAAATACCCCTTTTACTGGATAGGTTATGCTGACAACATGGTGCTTCTGAATCTTACTCCTGCGGGGCAACAGGAGTTATTGAATTCACTCTCAATGTTCACTTCGGAACATGAGCTAGGGATACATTTGAAACCAAGCTAAGTCTATGGACTCATTCCGGATTTGCCGGTATTGTGGCGGTAAATCTGCCTGAATGCTGGAAAATGGTATTACCGATACTGCCATTTGGTTAGGCAGTATTACCACTGGAGGTATTACCTTTAGCGGTAATACCATCTGATTAAAAGTGGCGGTTCGCTGGTGCAAATACCAATTTAATGATTTTTGCCAGCATATCCTCAGGCGGTATTACCAGATGTTAATACCAGCGTTTTTTGGAGGTAAAGTGGAAGAGTTGAAATCCGATAATACTGTCCAGGGTAATACTGGCAAACTCGTAGATTGGCGGTGTGGGAAAAATGAAGGTAAATGGTATTACCTCCACTTTTGTTAACGACCGCCAAGCCATTACAACACATTTCTTAACTACACGATATTCTGACACGGAAAGAATGTGGTGCATGGACATGAAAGCCTGGCCTTTTGCATGCACCTGATTTACGGCTTGACAACAGCCCTAGCAACCATCACCATCAGGAATGCAGGGCGGCCAAATGGTGGGGATTCTCCTCCAAGCAGCACTGGTTTAGCACGTCAATAAAAGGAGTTAAAATATGACACCTCTGAGGTGCTGTTAAACTCCACTGCACACTATTCCCCGTTGTAAATATAGCATTTCTTTGACTGCAGCACCACTTTTCTAGTTTAATGAAAGTTTAAGAAAAAGGTCTTAAATTAGAAAAGTGGCAGTCTTTAAAGACATGCTTGCAAGGCTACTGAAGCACCCGTTTCCCCCACAACGGGAGATTTTAGCAGCTTTTGCTGCTGGAAAGTATGGCATCTCGTCTCCAATACTTCACAATGGTGGTGCTGGAAACTGCAGGGGAGAATGTCGAATTTCCACATGACTTTTATCAGGAGCTCAGAATCAGCCCCTATGTCTTTTGTAGACCCTAGGAGTAAGACTATGCACAGGGGGATTCTGCATGGAGTGACCTTAGAAGAAGTGATGAGTGAATATAAATATCTAGGGGTCATGTGTGATACTGAGCTAAACTGTCCAGCGCATAGTAGGTTGTTGGAGAGAGAATTGCACCAACAGCTGGGGGCTGTCCATAAGTTTGTACGACTATACACTGCTCACACTCTTGCGGCACTACGAGCAATCTACTGTATTGAATTACTTCCCAAACAGATGTATGGCAGTGTTGTAGGGGGATGTAAACAGGAGAAGTTCAGTAGGAGGCTGGGGTGGGGTGGTTGCTGAAGATCATTGTCTCACCTACCCCGATGAACCCCTATTGAATAAGCCAGAAGTGAATTTAATATTAAGCCCGCATCCCTGGTTTTGATAAAACTGCAGGTCAAATACTATAAAAAACCCACATCAGTATGCAACGGTTGGTGGAGTACAGCACTAGGTCTTGCAACTAAGGGCCTGGTTCTGAGCTCGTGATAAAAAGTGCGTGGAAATAGGACATTCTCCCCTCCAGTTTCCAGCACTACCATTCTGAAATGGGTGGAAGTATTGGAGGGGAGATGTGCTTTCAAGCAGCAAAAGCTGCAAAAATTACACGTTGTGAGGGAAACATGTGCTCCAGTGGCATTGCAAGCGTTTCTTAAGACTGTCACTTTTCTAATGTAAGAAATGTTTCTTAAACTTTCATTAAACTAGAACAGTGGTGCTGTAATCTAAGACAAGCTATGTTTATAAAGGGGAAAAGTGTGCAGTAGAGTTTAGCGGCACCTCTGAGGTGACTCCTTTATGTGCTGCTGGGAGGAGAATCTCCTCCATGTGGCTGCCCTGCACTCCTGATGGTTGCTGGGGCTGTTGTCAAGCTGTACATCCGGCTCATGCAAAAGGCCAGGCTTTCATGTCCCTGCACCACATTCTTTCCCTGTCAGAATATGGTGCAGTTAAGAAATGTGTTGTCCTGGCTTGGAACAACACATTTCTATTTTTACACGGACCTCTGAATGAGACCCTCGGAAGTTAGTGGATGAACAAAAACAGTGGGTATGTCCCAAGATGTGGGAGACGGGGGTCAGCTGGGAGGGAAGAATCGCATTGGCGGAGGTTGGACTTGCTTTTCCCAAGTTCAGATACAAGATTACATCACTTGCTAAAACATTTCATAGCAAACAGAATTGGGTTAATCTTGCATCTAAAAGTAGTCTTGCTGGCTATGTTAATGCTCAAACTATTGGCCTGCCTACAGGACGCTATGTGCTGGAGTTCCCTAATTCGGAACTTTGTTAGGCTCAAATTTATGATATGATAGGTTATTTATAATGCGCTTAATACCCAGAGGTTTCTGAGCGCGGACCCTGGGATCGAACCTGTGTTGCTTAGTGTCGTCTTTCTTCCAAGGTGAGCGTGTTGCCCCTGAGCTATCCTCCCGGGTATCACTATTATTGATACTCGGGACAGAATTGGGGCGAGAATGGGAATACCCAAAAGAATTTGTGCATGCAGGTTCTGTCCGAACAATCTAATTGAAACTGCTGAACATCAGCTTTGTTATTGCACAGCCTTTAATATTGATCGATAGCGGGCTTTGTGGGGCAATGGGCAGATGTTTTGGGGCTAATGTAGAAACATGTCAGCAATTATTGGAAGGAAATGACATGCCCTTGGTCTATGATTTGACTGTGCTCTGGACGAAAATCAAGAGTGTTCTGTGTTTTTGTGAATGGGGGCATGAGTAATTTGGGGTAATAGACACTGCGGGCTGGAAAATCCAGTATCTTAGTAGATGGAAGTAGGAGGCATAAAATCTGAAATGATGCAGTGAAATTGATTTTTGGGAGGAATGATGGAGGCAGGAATCTTTGAAAAATGTGTGTACATTGTGAAACCTTTCCTTTTCATAAAAAGCCTTAATGTAGGCTGCTATGAGTACATTTTGCAATGTATGAAGTATATGACCTTTCTGCCATGGTAAGTCGGGAGGCTTCTTCCCAAATAATGATTGATGATATGTATGTGTAGAGTAGTGTTTACCTCTTCATGACACAAGCATTCACAAACATCCAAAACAAAAAAAAACACAGGCAGGCAAACTGCACTCCGGGTCGAGGGATGCCACAAATATCAAACACATGAGCAAGAAAAAATGACTTGGAACATGTTTTATTTGCATAACACAGCATGCAGTGGGCACACGGGACAAAGTTACGCGTTTCACATTCTCAGAGCGCTTGATCATAAAAAGGCAGTGTTAGGCAAGATTGTATGCAGTACCCTTTGGGTGCACTACAACAACCCTGACCTCCTGGCAATAGGAACCCAACCTTTGGTATAAGTCTGTACTACACTGGTTGGTGGCGTGTTGAGCAGCCAGGCTTATCTCAAGAGGGGTCAATGTGAGCTGCAGGGGAGTTACACAGAGATTCACAGTGACAAGTATTCAAATAAACTCTGACACCCAAGGTTTCGTGATTAAACAATAATTAATTTTTACAGTCAGTTTGAGTAAGCCTTCTTCAGAAGGGGCAATATAATAGTAACACACAAATGCACTTCAGAATACACACTGTGAGTTCCCCTAAATCAGCAAATACCCATTTGGGATGGCACACAGACACTTCCTACACGCTCAGGTGACTTCAATAGTCAGGACACTGTTGCATTTAGGGCAATACTTAGGAGTATGCCAAAGAAAAAGATTATTGGAATAAAACAAGAGATCTCACAAATATTCTGAAGCAGGTAAGTACTTTTGGTAACCCCCATGGCACGGTAAGTTAACCACTTTCTGGAAGGAGGGCTAAACACAGAGTCAGAGGGAAGAAGAGTTATTCAGGGAACCCGGCCAGGCCAAAGTCAATTGGATAAAAGTCTAGGTGAGCTGAAGCACTTCTTGCAGGTAGGTAAACGTCTTGCACAATGTTTTAGAGGTCTTTGTAGAATAAGAAGAAATCAAAGTAGGTCCACAAGCTGATTAGGCTTGTGAGGTAAAGAAGCTTTTAGCAACTCTACAGAAGCTACCAAGACAAGTGTCCACTGAGAACAAGTGAGGTTGCACAACAAGAGGTAAGTTCTCTTAGACTTTACAGTACCTTTGGTTAGAAGAAATGGGCTTTGGCTGGCTTCTGTTCCATTGCAGCTCTGCAGATCCTGTCTCCCTGGGCCTCAGTCGTGGCGACAAGAGGGAGGACGTTTGGAGGATGCCTGCACTTCCACGGGACGGTCAGGTACAAAAAAGGACTAGCTTCTATTCAGTGGCACTTTGCAGTTTCAGCTCCTTGTGTCTCAGCAAATAGCACTACCACGGACTCTTGGCTGTCGAGATGGGCTTTTCTTGCATCTGGGGTTCAGCACTCTGTTGAGGTGGCTCAGGCTCGGTCAGTCCTGCTTCCTGTCTTGGGGATCTTCCTGGAGCTCTTAGCCAACTTAAAAGCAACACACACGATCTGGTGTTCCTCTCCCTGGCTCTTCGGTTTCCAGCAGCAACTGCAGTGGAAATGCAACCAGCTTCAAGAGGATGGCCAGGTGGCTTACTTTGGAGTTGATTGGTTCCACCAACTCAAGGTAAGAAGTCGTCCTTACAGGGCTTCTCTAGTCGAAAAGAATTCTGAGCTTCAGCAGAGCAGCAGGGCTTCACCGGGCAAACCAACGGTCCAGGAGTTGCAGCAGGCGTCTCTTACAAGTTCTTCTTTGGATGCCTTCATCCAGTGGTCGACTCTGCCTTCCAAGCCAAAAAGCCTCACCTTTTATGCAGGTTTCTCCCATTCATTCCAGCCTAGCTGTCAGTCACCTAGCAGGGTGGATGTCCTTGCCAGACAGCCAGCCGGCCAATTATCTAAGAGTGCATTTCTGTCTCCTAGGAGACTAAGCACAGGGAGTTTCGGGCACCTCCCTCGCTCCCTGCTCCCGCCTGACACCCTTGCGCCAGAGGCAGGCTTCACTCGTGAATCCGGCCAAAGACAAAATGAACAAAGGGACCAAACCTGGTTTGGCACGCAGAATACATCTCAAGGAGGACCTTTCCACAAAGAAATGGCGAAAAAAGACTGGGGCCATTTTGACAAAATGGCACCCTTGGGTGCTTTACTGCAGCCTTGAACGCAGCCTGCAGTAAAAGCACACCATGGTAGTTAAAAGTAAACCACTGCCACCAGCCATTCATCGAGGAAATGGTAACATAAAAATGTTACATGAGAAACTAGACAAAGGGGATACTAAGTAACCCCTCCAGCATTTGTAAGATGGTGTGTGCTGGGTCTAGAAACTTACAAATGTAAGTAAAGTCAATTTCACCAACAACCTCACCCACCCCATGAACGTTAGCAAGTGCCATACTTTAATGGAATTGCGAGTGTTGGCAGGTGCCCCATTTGGACGGAATTGTGAATGGTGGCAAGTGTCGCACTTGGATGGAGGGGCGATTGTTGGCCAGTGCCACATCTGGACTACATTGGCAAAACTGTCGAGGCCAAATCTGGATAGGGTTATGAATACTGGCTTACTTCACTTATAGACAGGATCTTTCCAAGTCGAACCAGTGCCACATTTGGATACAGCTGTGAATATTGATAGGCGCCGTATATGGAAGGGATTGTGAATATCAGCCAGGATGAGATCTAGATAGAAATGCAGAGATATTCACGCTCCACATCTAGAGAGAACGTGGAAATTTAGCACATCACTTCTAGAGAGCGTTGCCAATAACTAACCCACTAACAATTTCAGTACTCCGCAAAGACCTCTCAAACTCTAACCAAACACAACCACAACCCTATAGCACAACAAACCACACAAACTTCACTACACCGCAACAACAAAACAAACCACAAATAGACTCGCACAACACCACATGAAGGCTATCGCCCGGAACAGACCCCACACCCAGCAAACAGTGTTAACCGGGCTGAGGCTGCCAACGGCACATCACTGCTCTCTTGCACTTTTCCTGCTCGTTTCCACCAACTCACCCTCTTCCCTTTTCAGAGCGCCAGGGGACCACTCCGGTGGTGATTGCACGCAGTACAAATATCCTTTAACATTAACATTCACTGCTCTCGGAAGCAGTAGTTTATCCAAGAGAAGGTATTTAAACCTTTGGGGAATCTGAAAGACTTCCCTGTGCCACTGCACTGAAGGTGCTGCATGACGCAATGTAAAAGATTACTCCTATGGATTTTGTCAGACTCCACAACCAAAAGAAACACACAGGGTAATTCATAGAATTTCGCAGAAAAGTGTCGCAAGCGGCTGGCGCATAGTGTCCGCGTGCGATTGTCTGCGCCAGGCACGTGCGCTAAAACCGATTTCCGCGCACAGCGTATTCATGGATTTTAGGCTCCCAAACCAGCCGTGGCGCAGAGTATCGCAGCGACCCTGCAGCAGCGCCAGTAACGCCCCCAAGAACGCCCTCGCGCAAGGAAAAGCCATCAAAATCGCTAAATCATCGCAAAGGGCTGCGCTAACCCTGGACCAGTTTACAGGGCTGCCAAACAAGGAACGCAAAGCGGGTAACGTGCATATCAGGGGTACGCGTGAAGTTATACACGCGATTAGCCAGGCTGCCAGGGTACGTGTATTTCAGGGGTGCGCGGGAAGTTCAACACGCGATAGTCCAGGGAACGTGTATTACAGGGGTACGCGGGAAGTTCAACACGCGATTGTCCAGGGAACGTGTATTACAGGGGTACGCGGGAAGTTCAACACGCGATTGTCCAGGGAACGTGTATTACAGGGGTACGCGGGAAGTCTTACATGCGATTAGCCAGGGCACGTGTAATACAGGGGTACGTGGGAATTATCACACGCGATTTGGCTGGGTACGTGTATTACAGGGGTACACGGGAAGTTCTACACGCGAATCGGCTGGGTATGTGTATTACAGGGGTGCGCGGGAATGATCACATGCGATTTGGCTTGGTACGTGTATTACAGGGGTGCGTGGTAATGATCAGAGGCGATTTGGCTTGGTACGTGTATTACAGGGGTGCGTGGGAAGTTCTACACGCGATTGGCCAGGGTACGTGTATTACAGGGGTACGTGGGAATTATCACACGCGGTTTGGCTGGGTACGTGTATTACAGGGGTACACGGGAAGTTCTACACGCGATTCGGCTGGGTACGTGTATTACAGGGGTGCGCGGGAATTCTCACATGCGATTTGGCCAGGTACGTGTATTACAGGGGTGTGCGGGAATTATCACACGCAATTAGGCTGGGTGGGTCCTCACAGGTGTTCCCTGTACACCCTCCACGGCCCCAGCAGGCAGCCCACAAAACAGGGGACTACCCTGCACACCTGCTCATGTCCCCCTGCACCCCCAGCCCCCAGCAGTGCAGGGGCACCCTCCACCAGGCCCCCACTCATGTCACCCACCACCCCCACCCCCCAGCCACCAGGGGCACCCTCCACCAGGCCCCCACTCATGTCTCCCACCACCCCAACACCCCAGCAGTGCAGGGTCACCCTCCACCAGGCCCCCACTCATGTCTCCCACCACCCCCACCCCCCAGCAGTGCAGGGGCAGCCTCCACCAGGCCCCCACTCATGTCACCCACCACCCCCACCCCCCAGCACTGTGGGGCACCTGCCAGCAGGCCCCCACCCATGTCCAACTCATGTCTCCCACCACCCCCACACCCCAGCAGTGCAGGGGCAGCCTCCACCAGGCCCCCACTCATGTCACCCACCCCCCCCACCCCCCAGCACTGTGGGGCACCTGCCAGCAGGCCCCCACACATGTCCAACTCATGTCTCCCACCACCCCCACACCCCAGCAGTGCAGGGGCAGCCTCCACCAGGCCCCCACTCATGTCACCCACCACCCCCACCCCCCAGCACTGTGGGGCACCTGCCAGCAGGCCCCCACCCATGTCCAACTCATGTCTCCCACCACCCCCACACCCCAGCCACCAGGGGCACCCTCCACCAGGCCCCCACTCATGTCTCCCACCACCCCCACACCCCAGCAGTGCAGGGGCACCGTCCACCAGGCCCCCACTCATGTCTCCCACCACCCCCACCCCCCAGCAGTGCAGGGTCACCCTCCACCAGGCCCCCACTCATGTCTCCCACCACCCCCACCCCCCAGCAGTGCAGGGTCACCCTCCACCAGGCCCCCACTCATGTCTCCCACCACCCCCACCCCCCAGCAGTGCAGGGGCACCCTCCACCAGGCCCCCACTCATGTCTCCCACCACCCCCACCCCCCAGCAGTGCAGGGTCACCCTCCACCAGGCCCCCACTCATGTCCCCCTGCACCCCCACCCCCCAGCAGTGCAGGGTCACCCTCCACCAGGCCCCCACTCATGTCTCCCACCACCCCCACCCCCCCCTGCCACCATGTGCAGCCCCCACCAGGTCCTCACAATCCCCAATCATGTGCGTAATGGTCAGCCTCCACAGCCAAAAAGCCCTACCAAGTAACCCATTCACCCACATGGAAATGAAAACACATGTTACACCCCCAATGTTCATGAAGCAAATGAACCCATGTCCGTCACACACAGATTTTCAAATTGAATGGGAAAACACACAACATGACATGCATGAAACCAATGAGATGAAACCACACAGTGAACAATGGAAAAAAAAATGTATTGGACAAAAATACGAATGGTAAAGAAAGAAAAATAACTACAATGTAAATGTGAAAAAATAAGCTGCATGTCCGCATAAAAACACAAAAGTAGAAAATCAAATCCATAAAATTTTGTCCAAAGTGAAATGTAAAAACTCTCCATGCAACAAAGAACTATGTACAAAAATAACAAGGGTCCATCATCACAACTGAACTAAGGAAACCTCCTAAAAAACCTACCTAAATATCAACTATATACAAAAAGTGGAGCAGTGTCCGTCGACTCCAAATCATAAGAAAAAACAAAGGAAACCTAAAACTAAAGAACTATATACAAAGGCGGCGGGCAAGTCCAGCGGCTCACTCCGTGGTGTTCCGGGCCAGGGCATCATCGAACTCCTGTTCGATGTCCCGGAGGCGGTCCAGTTCCATGGCCCCGAGGGTCCGCAGGGACGACGCCGTGTCCTCCTCCAACCCCCTGCGGATTGCCTCGAGGCACTCGGCCCGCCTCAGGGCCCTCCGCATGGAGTTCTCCGCCCTGACCATTGTGAGCCGCGCCTCTTCCGCCCGCCGCCGCTCCGCACCTATGGCGTGGCCCAACCGCTGCCACACGGAAGACACTCTCTGTCCTGGGTCCTCCTGCCCTCCGGCCGATGCCTGCCCCTCCGATGTCGAAGGCCCCGAGCCTTCATGGCTCCCGCCATGTTGCTGCTGCTGCTCTGCCTCTGCCCGTGCACTGCCTCCTGCTGCCTGCACATCCTCCGCCGGCTGGGGTGCAGTTGTTGATGTGGCCACCCCTGCTGGACGTCCGACTCCCGACTGTGGCAGGGATGCCTCCTCCACCAGCCTGGCCGCACTGTCAGAGGCAGCTCCACAGGGCACCTAGGTGACTGATGGGTGGGAAGATGGCACAGAGGACGACTGGCGCGTAGGGGGTCCAGGTGAGGAGGGGGTCGGAACAAGCCCCATCAGACGGAGGAATCCGGTCTGGGTGACCTGTCCCAGCAGGCTGACGTGGTCAACGAGCCATTCGAGATGACGTGCAGTCTCTCCATGAAAAGACTGCAGGTCACCTCGCATGGCCCGTTGACGCAACGCCACACCAGCCAGGACAGGCTCAACCCGGACCTGGATAGCCACGTCCGCAGGCAGAGGAAGGCCAGTTGACGTCAGCTCATCCCCTGCCTGGAAACGGGTCTGGACGTAGGCATCCCTGCTGGTGCAAGATGATGCAGGGACAGGATCGGGGACAGGATTGCACACAGGCACCTCCGCGGCGGCCTGTGCTGCCTCCTGTCCCTGGTCCTGGACTGCACCACTAGCACCAGTGGGATCCCCACCTCCAGACCCCGTCTCTGGTGCTTGCACGGCCTCCTCCTCCACCAGACCCCCCACCAACCTGGATGACTCTGTGCCATCTTCCCCTGTTGGGCCCTGTGGGGTCCCAGCTGCCCCTTCTGCTGCCGAGGAGTCCAACTCCAACCTCCGCCTCTTGGACCTCCCCCCGGCATCTGCGGCCCGGGACGCGGCACCGGACTCCTCACTCCCCGACAAGATGACAACACGGGAGGGGAGCCGGGCCTTGCGTCTCCGGCTGGCGGTCGGATCCCCGCCACTGTGCTCCACAGCAACTTCTCCGCCCTCTTCATCAGTTGACGCTGCAGACAGGGAGAAACAAAACACAGGCATCAGGGCACTGTACAATGGACACATACACACATGACAGTTGCACATGAGTGGCATTGGCAAACCTCAGACATGTCATCACAATCCCCAACACACATGTCATTGCAACTCGCACACATGAGCCATACCACAGCCATATCGCAACTGCCACCACCATCCATACACATACAACAGCATGAGCAGCCAAAGGTGACCCAGACATCACATGCAACACAGGAAGTGCACCACACATGTACACACACCACCACACTTGCATGCATGTGTACACCTCTGCCAAGTGTCGCACTGTTCAGACGGGCATCCATGTCACATCTGCCAATCAGGCTTACACATACCGCAGTCACATGCATCCATGTTGCATCACTGTTGCACCCTTGTCAAATACACACACATGCACATGTACACAGTGCTCATACATGCAGCCCAATACAACATACATGCGTGACATCACGGACATGTCTACTTACATACACATACATACAAACATGTGTGCACGCACAACTGCATTTGCCATGCAAGCCTACACACACAAGCACCATCCATGTCTCACACATTACAGCCCTCGCATGTGTCAGCCCCACGGCCATGTACACCCCCACCCATACTCGACCCCATACAAACAGATGTGCAACCTGCACAATACCGAATAATCACCACACGCACTGCTCACAATCAGGATGCATGTACACTCACCGCTCGACTCCAGACGGGTCTGCTTCTCCAGGACCTGGACGTGGAGCGCTGGGGATATGCGTTCCAGGACCCCCATCTGTTCTTCCGACAAGTGGCCCCGGCGCCCCTTGGCATCCGCTGCCTTCAAGAGGCGCCGGGCCTTGTTCAGGGTCCTGGACCTGAAGTCCTCCCAGCGCTTCCTGACATGTTGTAAGTCCCGGACTGCCACCCCCTCCGCGTTGATGGCAGTCACGATGTCAGTCCAGATCCGAGTCCGTCCTTCCTTGTCGGCGCGGGAACTTCCGAAGAGGGCATCATACTGCCCCAGGACTTGCTCCACCAGGACACCAACTTCGGTGGCACTGAAGCTGGTGCCCCTCTGCCTCTCTGGCCGGGGGTTGTCAGTGGTCACAGATGGTGTTTGCCCCGACATGACAACCCCAGAGGCAGGAGTGGGTGGGCAACTGGGTCCTGGGGCTGGGCTGTGGAGCGATGGAATTCCAGTCGGGAGTCTTCGGTACCAGCAGGGGTGGTCACAGCAACAGCACCCCTGGCTGATGTGCAGGCAGCAAATGGCAGTGCACGTGGGCAGCAGGCAGTCAGGCAGCAGCAGATGGTAGGTGGGAGCGTGCTCGGGGCTCTGGGGGGCAGTAGTTCGGCCTTCTGGGCAGGAGCGTGGTCTTCCGTGTGCTTACGCGTGGCCAGCTTGGTACGGAGTGATTTGGCACGTGAAAATCCTGCACGTCAGCGTGAAAATCGAGGAAAGGCCCTTAGCGCGTACACGCCGCGTAAGTGACGCTGGACGTGTGGGCCTGTATAAAAGGTACGCGTAGAACACCACTTCCTTGTACGTGCTTTTCGTGGAGAGCGAGTGGGTGAATTCTGTACTTCTTGTCGTTTCACACGCGATTTACTTCACGGCGTTTCAAGTTCGTATTCCCTGTTACCTCTGACAGCTTTTTCTCTTCTTTCGCTTTTACTGGTTTACCTGGGCCTGTTCCCTCAAACAGTGTTCCCTTCTACTGTTGTCCTGTCTCCTCAGACAGCGTACAAATCTTCTTTTGGCGGGGGTGTTGCCAACCAAACGTGCTCCTTTTACACGCTCGTTTACCAGGCAGACGGTGAGTCACGCACGTATCTAACATCTGTGCTTGCCCCGTGTGTAGCCTACCCCTTCAGAGGTCATTCTAGGCTGCGTGTGACACGCATACGTTCATTCTTGTGTTTCTGGGTGCCACAGCGTAGTGCAGGTTTTTCTTTCTGCACACGTGGTCTAGGAGGGGTTGCGTGCACGTCATCTCCCTTTTTTGGGCCTCCTGTGCGTTGCGTGACCCGTCATCTTTCCCCAGGGGTTACATTCAGCTTTGCTAGAGCACTAGGGTACAATTACCATCTGGTACCCAACCCCTTTGATCCCCAATTGCCCAGGACAATAGTCTACATCCACTCCCATACGCACATTAACATTAGTGCCATGGCTGGGAGGCGAGGATTCCGTAAGGGTGGCAAAGGTGGAAGAGCCACAAGTGGTGGCCGTGGTGGATCCGGTAGGGGACGTGGTCGTAACTTGCAGGGTGAGCCTGTCCCCCCATGTGTGGAGGACCAGTCACGGGCACCCATAATCCCCCCCTCCCCCCCTCCCATTGAGGCTGATGTGGCTGACACCATCCATGCTCAGCCCTTGTTGGACCAGCCCATTGTGGCACCAGACCTGGCTGACTCCATGGCTGACTTCCAGGTCAGCAGGGCTACGACACGTGCGCTGGTGCACGTTGATGCCATCATGCCACGTGGATCTGGGGCAGCAAGGTCATCTGCTGCACCAAGGAGGCAGGGCGGAGAGGCTGCAGGGGCAGCTGCGGCTCCATCCACCCCAGCCCTCACACACCCAGCCAGGACAGTGTCGGTCCTAGTCCATGCTGCTGACATTCCCCCTGACACCATCACACTAGAGCCAATGCCTGCACCAACTCCCATGCTGAGTGTGCAATCCCACACTCCTGATAGAGTCCACCAGGGCTCCTGCCCCTAGTGTCCAGAGCGGCGCAGGACACTCAGGATCACCACCACCTTCCAAGCGGAAGAGGAAGAGTGCTCGTCCGGCACAGGCTGATGCCCCAGACACGGCTACACAGTCCGGCCCGTCCAGGAAGCCCAGCTTCACGGATGACGAACTGAATGCACTTGTCGAGTATGTGTCCGGACATGACAACGAGATGGTCATTGTTGCAGGATCCAAGACCACACCTGCACAACGCCAGGCACACTGGCAGACCGTTGCGGACATCGTAAGTGCCCTTGGAATTGTGAGGCGCACAGCCAATGATTGCTATAAGCGCTGGAATGACCTAAAGCGCAGGGCAAAGAGTAAGCTGGCCTCAAGTCATGCCGCAACTCTAGTGACTGGAGGTGGGTCTCCAGTAGTAGACATGGAACTCACTCCACATGAGTCAGTCGCTGGGACCTACGTCATGGAGGAACAGATCCAAGGCGTGGGAGATCTGGCTGATTACGAGACATTGTCCGGTGAGTGCACATGCATGTGTGTGTCATCCATGTGCATGGTGTGTGTGTGAGGGCTTCTGTTTGTGTGCCAGGTGAGAGTGTGTGCGCCTGAGTCGTATGGGTCAGCCATGTGCTTCATGCAATACTTCCTGCGCAGCTGCATTTGGCCATAGCAGTATCCCTTCTGCCAACAGTAGACATCTAGCCCAACTGCACGCCAGTTGCCCTTGAAGTGTCACCTTGCCACAACATATTTGCTTATTTTTCACTGTTCATTCAGTCAGTTTGTTTGCATTCCACCACTTTCACTAGGCATGTCGCTGTCCACTAGTCACATGTCTGACATGGGTATGGTAAAGTGGAGTGACTTTGTTACCTGGATATCATTTGTACACACATGTCCCTGTGCAATTGGACCATTTCAGACTGGCAGCTCCAGGTGAAAAATCTGACCTGTTAGAATTAGAAAAGCAATTACATGCGGGAACTGGACTGAATGAATAGGTGCTGCCCTCCTCTCCATCTTCACTCAATAGCAATGGTACATGCCATCTGTGTGATGGCATGTGTGTTTCACCTGGCAATCACAGGCCAATGTGTGATGCCACTGCCAGGCAGCATGCAGAAAATGTGTTCATCTTCCATCTTGGTGTCATCAGTGTGTGCCATTTGCCTGCACTTCATACGCAGTGAGGGTGCATGCATGGGAGGGTTTTAGTCATGTGGGACATGTGTCAATCAAGTACTGTTTCTCTTGCTTCTCAGCCCTCATTGTGTGCCATGGTGCTAATGCCTGTTTCCATTTCTTTGTTTTCATGTCTTTGCAGGGGAAGACGCACCTGATACTGCTGGGGTTGTGGAGATGGTGCAGACCCAGGAGGGGTCAGAGGGCCGACCAACCACCAGTGAGGGACGTGGTGTGGTGGTGGGGGAGAACCCACAAGTGCTGCAGGTCGTGCTCTCAAGGGTGTCTCTGGCTGCACCTCCCCCGAGCTGTACTCAGGTGTTGATTCGGATGAGACCTACGTGCCGTCGCAGGTGAGTGTTCCAGGGAGGGATTCTGTTCTGTCTCACCCACCTGCACCAGGGTCAGAACCCTCCATGGGGATGTCAGTGTTGGCAGCTACGCCTTCGGTGGTTATGGATGCAGGGTCACACTCCGCGACATCTGATCCTGTTCCTGGGCCAGCAGATCAGAGGGGGAATGCAGTCCTGCAGCCTCAGGCAGTGCCGGCACAGCAAGGCGCAGTTCGCCTTGCCCCAGACAGGTGTGGTGCCCGCCGACGTGGTGGCCGTACGCCACCCGGCAATACCGCATGGGAGCAATCCATTTACGGTATGGCAACCCAACAGGCTGCATCATCCGAGATGATGGCTCAGGCCATGGATAGGGTGGCCACTTCCATTGTCCCCCCAGAAAGGCTGATGGAGCGACTAGAGCAGGCAACCGACTCCATCTGCCAGTCACACAGGGAGGACATGTTGGGGTCCAACAGGGACAGGCGGGCGGCACTGGCGACTCTGCAGGAGGCCATCTCCATTGAGTCCCAGGGCCACAGGGAAGCCCTGAGGCAGGAGCTCCTTCACCTCAGGACGACTCTTGTTGAGCTTGAGGCTTCAACACACCAAAGGACAGAACAGCAGCTGGAGCGTCTCACCCGTACGCTCTCAGCTGAGATGCAGGCAACGAGGGCGGAGGTCCGGGCATCCCGTGAGTTGTTGCATGGGGACCTCCGCACACTCATCCTCCAGAACCAGACCTACCACACCCGCATGCTTGCAGCCATGGAGGAGCAGACTAGGGCCTTGCGTGGGCTGCCTCCCATAGTGCAACCACCTCCGGATGCAGCAGTGATACTCCCACAATAGGGTAGCCGTGTGGGCCATGAGCCCATGGAGGTGTTTTATCTTCCCAGGATCCACGCAGGTGGGTACTGGTGTGCATCCTGTCCTCGGACCTCCTGGGTGGCCTCCCCAACCCCCCCGGGCCCATCAATGGCCATTTTTGATTGTTTCTTATTTTTATTTTTATTTTTATTTCTTTTATTCCCAATTTTTTTGGGACGATCTGTTGGCTTCCGTGGTTCCTGTGGGCATACGCTGCATTGTGGCTGGGTACATGCAGGCTTGTAATGTATTTGGTTCAGATGCTTGGGTTTGAGTCACACACACCCCTCCTGCTTCCCGTTTCCATGGGCTTGCAAAGGGTGTGCCCAAGTGACAGTGAATTACACAGTGACGTTGGACTCCCATGAGCTGTGTGGCCAGTCTGTAGTCAATACTGTGTATACATTCCTAGTGCATATTGCTGTTGTGTTGTACACTGCATGTTGCATTGATGTGTAACTCTTCTTCTGTGTCTACCTCCCAATTTGCAGGTCCCTTCCTCATGTCCACACAAGGACCTCTAGTCTGGAGATGGGGTTCATGTTGGCAGCAGTGCACCTACAACTCTACATGGCGACAACACTGCACAGTTGGTAGTGGTGGGAGTGCAGGCATTTCCAGGTGGTGAGACTACTAATATGTAACATTTGTGATGTCATGTTAATGGTAGTACGTGCTCAAGTATGTTGTTGGTCCGGCATTGCTGTGAGCATTTCAGGTGTTGCAGGTTTCTAATAGGGACACTGTACATAGTGAGACTGATGTCATGTTGTGGGGATTACTTTGTTTACCTGCAATTAGCATGATATGGCACGGTGTGTCGTGTGGCGGTGCTGAGGTTGGGTTGGCTGACATGGCACTGTCCTCTTGTTGCATTTTGCAAGTGGGTATTCATTTTAGCTGCTTCAATGTGTAACTTCACAAAACTGCATTGGTGGTGTCTGTGTGGGTAGGGATGCACACATTGTGACACTTCCAGGTGAACAATCTCAGGCTGACATGGTATTCCCGGTTCATTCTCCAGACATTCAGGATCAGTGTCAGGTTGAGTCATCATTGATTGTCAGATGGAATGTGCCAGGGCAGTGTGCACTCCACAGGGGTGTGATTTCTATGTGAAGTAATTAGCCACTAGCTGTGTACGGGCTGCCTCCCCCCGTGCCCTTTCCCCTCCCATGCGCAGCGGCTGTGCATGTGGTTGGGGATGTGGGGCCACCACCATGTCCACGGCCAGGCCCCGGCGTGTTGCAACGTTGTGCAGGACACATGCTGCCACTATGATCCTGCACACTACTGGGGGAGCGTATAACAGCTGCCCGCCAGAACGGTCAAGGGAGCGAAAGCGTGACTTTAGCACTCCGAATGTGCGCTCCACTATGCCCCTGGTTGTAATGTGGGCTGTGTTATATCTTACCTGGGGTGGCGTGGTGGGGTTCCGAATTGGCGTCATCATGTGTGGGCTGAGAGGGTAGGCACTGTCCCCTGTGGAGGTGGTGATTGGTATCATTGGTGGGGTTGTGACCTTGCTCAGTATCCAACATGCATGCATGTGCAGTGGCATACATACTCACCAAGCAGCCATGTATCGCCATGCCGCCCAGCTTCTAGGTCCCGGCTTAGGGTGGACATTCGGTAAATGAAGCTGTCGTGGGTGGAGCCGGGATAGTTGGCATATACTGAGGTGATGATTCCCTTGGCATTACATGCTACCTGCACGTTGATGGAATGCCAGTGCTTGCGGTTCCTATAGATGTGCTCAGATGCCCTGGGGGGACGTAGAGCCACATGGGTGCAGTCGATGGCACCTAGCACTTTGGGGAATCGTGCCACAGCGTAAAAATCCAGGGCGGCAGCATGCCTTTCTGCAGGTGTTCTGGGCAGGTATATGTGCCTGCGGACTGATGGGCGTGCAGTGATGATGTTCAAGACCTGGTGTAGGCAGCGTGACTGGGTGGCCTGTGACACCCCACCCACTATGGCACTTGTCCGCTGAAATGATCCAGTGGCTAAGAAGTGCAGTACATTGAGGACCTTCTCCAGGGGGCTGAGTGCTTGGGAGCACAGGGTGGGTGATGTGAGGTCATCCTCCCACTCACTCACCAGGTCCAGTATAATGTGTGGTGGAAACCTGTACCTCCCATACACCTGGTCATCCGGCATCCCGAAAAGGCTGGTTCTGGGTGTGAATATTCTGGCCCTGACTATCCTCCTCCTCCTCCTTTGGTAGCCCACTGCCACTGCTGCTAGGAACGGTATGTTCATCCTGGCGTCTGAGCTTGTTATTGTTAAAGTCCGCAAATTTATGCTTTGCGCGTGTTCTAGGCGAGCGTGTGACCCGCGCACCCCTGGAATCCAGTTCCCAGTCCAATAGCGTGTGGAAATTCACACGCACCACGGGATACAGCGTGTGACCCGCGCACCCCTGGAATCCAGTTCCCAGTCCAATAGCGTGTGGAAATTCACACGCACCACGGGATACAGGTTCGCTGACGTACTTGCGTGTGTAAGTGCCCGCGCACCCATTAAATACACGTACATAGGCCAATCGCGTGTACGCGCACTTTTGTCCAATTACACGCGATGACACTCTGACGTGCAGTATTTCCACGTGTGCCCCGTCATCACGTGCTGAGTGGGGAACACCCGTGCGGGTCACGTCACAGACGCGCTTACGCGTTGAGGGACTCTGGTCCAATAGAATCGCGTATGCGTGCTGACGCGCTTACCCGCTAAGGGCCTTTCCTCGGATTTCACGCTGACGTGCAGGATTTTCACGTGCCAAATCACTCCGTATCAAGCTGGCCACGCGAAAACACACGGAAGACCACGCTCCTGCCCAGAAGGCCGAGTTACTGCCCCCCAATGCCCCGAGCAGCCTCCCACGTGCCATCTGCTGCTGCCTGCCTGCCTGCTGCCACCGTGCCCTGCCATTTGGTGCCTGCACATCAGCCATCTGCAGGGGTCCAGTTGCTGTGTCCACCCCTGCTGGAACTGAAGACTCCCGACTGGGATTACATCGCTCCACAGCCCAGCCCCAGGACCCAGTTGCCCACCCACACCTGCCTCTGGGGTTGCCATGTCGGGCACTTCCACATCTGGCACCAGTGGCAACCCCAGGCCAGAGGGGCACCAGCTTCACTGTCACCGAAGTTGGTGTCCTGGTGGAGCATGTCCTGGGGCAGTATGATGCCCTCTTTGGATCGTCCCGCGCCAGCAAGGAAGGACGGCAGAGGATCTGGGCCGACTGTGTGGTTGCCATCAACGCGGAGGGGGTGGCAACCAGCGACGTCCTGAAGATCAAGAAGCGCTGGGAGGACTTGAGGTCCAGGACCCTTGTGAAGGCCCGGCGCCTCGTGGAGGGGGGCCGGGGCCGCATGAGTTCCATCCAGATGAGGGTCCTGGAACGCGTACGCCCAGCGCTCCACGGCCAGATCCTTGAGAGGGAGGCCCGTCTGGAGTTGAGCGGTAAGTGTCCAAGCATTACTGTGTGAGACAGGGCATGTTGCGGTGTGCTGGTTCTATGATACTTGCCTGTATGTGTGCCATAGGCCATGTATGCATGTATGTGTGCAGGGACATCATGGTAATGCATGTGCGACCAGTGATGTGTGATCCACATGGTTGTTGCATGTGTTGAAATGCCGCATGGGGAGCCCTATGCAGATTTTGAACATGAGAGCATGCCAGTCTCTGTACCTGGACATGGGTGGGGGTGAGGGATGGGTGCTGATGCCAGGTACATATATGGTAGCCATGTCTGTGTGCCTGACCTGCGTGTCTGTGACTTGTGCATGCCATGGATGCATGACACATGTGTGTGACAATGCACAGATTCAGTGAAGCAGCCAAATTACCCTTGTATCCGCTGTGTTTGGTGTGTTTGGGGCCAGATGGATGTGACGGAGGTGAAGTGTGTGCATGTGATAGGCATGAGCCATGATGCATGTGAGTTACATATCATTGAATGTTTCAAGAGTCCATTGGACATGCATGGAAATGTCCATGGCATGCACCATGCCTGTTACTGTGTGTGTTTTGCCTGGACTGACCCATGTGTTGTGGAGGGACATGATGGAAGTGTACTTTGACAGTGGTGCTCATCTGCTATTGCTTCCTGTCTAGGGGACCATTGTACAGTGCCCTGATGCTTGTGTTCTTTGTCTCCCTCTACGCAGCGGCTAGTGAAGAAGAGGGCGGAGACGGCGCTGTGGAGCAAGGCGGCGGGGATGCCCCCACGGCTGCAGCGGAAGGGGTGGGTGAGCCCCCACAGGGGCCTGCTATGGTGGGAGACGGTGAGGAGCCATCCAGGTTGGTGGTTTGCACAGAGGAGGAGGAGGCCGCCACTGGGGCACACATGGGGCCTGGTGGGGGCATCCCTGCTGGTGCAAGTGGTGCAGTCCAGGGCCAGGGGCAGGAGGCAGCACAGGTCACCGTGGAGGGGCCTGTGCATGTCGCTGTCCCTGACCCTGTGAGTGCACCACCATGCACCAGCAGGGATGCCCCGTCCCAGGCCTGTCCGCAGGTAGAGGGGATGTCCATGTCACCTGACTCCCCTCCACCTGCGGACGTGGGAACCCCTGGCCGTGCGGAGAAGGTCCTGATTGGGGTCGCGATGCGCACGGCTGTGATTCGTGATGCCGTGCGTGCTTCCCGGGAGGAGCACGCACGTCATCACGAAGTGCACCGTGCCGACGTGGCCCAATTGGGATCGGCCATGTTCGGGGGTTTCCTGCATGTGTTGGCCAATGTGGCGGCCCTCTCCTCCTCTGTGCAGGCTATCCACCAGTCGTTCCCCTTGCCGTCTTCCAGCCCAGATGCCACCAGGGCCCCCTGTGGACCTGCCCCGACCAATGCAGCCAGCTCGGTGGGGATCCCATCCCTGCCACAGTTGGGAGTCGGAGGTCCAGCAGGGGTGGACAACACAGCAACTGGACCCCAGCAGATGGAAGATGTGACAGCATAATCAGGCAGGGCACGTGCACGACGGCGTCGGTGGTTTCCATCAGCCTGGATGCCGTCGTGCTGGCAGAGGCAGTGGCGTCGGAGGCAGCAGCGGGCTCGACGTGGGAGGCATCATGGCTCGGGGCCATCAAGATCAGAGGGGCAGGCATCGGCCGGAGGGCAGGGCAACCCTGGGATGGTGGTGTCTTCCGTGTGGGAGCAGTTGGTCCAGCGGATAGGTGCGGAGCGGCAGCGGGCGGAAGAGGAGCGGCTCGCCATGGTCAGGGCGGAGTTCTCCATGCGTCGGGCGTTGAGGCGGGCTGAGTGCCTCGAGGAAGCTCGCAGGGAGTTTGAGTTGAACATGGGGTTATCCCTGCGAGACCTCGGGGCCAGGACAGAGTCCCGCCTCCAGGACATCGACATGGAGTTCGATGATGCCCTGGCCAGCAACATCAACAAGTGAGCCGCAGGACTTGCCCGCTGCCTTTGTATATAGTTATATAGTTAGTTAGTGTTAGGTTTCCTTTATTTGTTTTTATTATTTTGGACCGCTCGGACAATGGCCACTTTTTTGTATATATTTTTTTCATTAGGTAGTAGTAGGTTTCCTTTATGGTGTTGGGCTCATGGACCCTGGTACATTCCTGTATTTAGTTTGTTTTTTGAAGGAAAATTTTCTTTTTTTCATTATTGTGTTCACCATGTGGAAATGGTTTTTCATTCTTTTGCTTCTACTTGATATTGCTTTGGTCAACATTTGTTTTTTTATTCCTTTTTCGTTTTTTGATTTTTACTTTTGTTCTCCAACATGGACCATTTATTTTGTTATCCACATAGTTGTATGTTTGATTTGTTTAGTTATTTTTAATCTTTAATACATTTTTTATTTTTACTTCCACTTGTCTTATTTTGTCTTTGGTTTCATACATGTCATGATATGGGTTTTGACATTCACTTGCAGCCATTGTGTATGTGTGTGTGTGACGGACATGTGTTCATTTACATACTTGCCATTGGGGTTGTGTCATGTAATTGCATTCACTATGTGGGTGGATGCAATCCTTGCCTGGGTGTTTGTGCTGGGTATGCTGCCCATTACTGCCATGATTGTGTATCGTCAGGACCTGGGGGCAGGGGGACATGGGTGGGGGCCTGGTGGAGGGTGACCCTGCACTGCTGGGGTGTGGGGGTGGTGGGAGACATGAGTGGGGGCCTGGTGGAGGGTGACCCTGCACTGCTGGGGGGTGGGGGTGGTGGGAGACATGAGTGGGGGCCTGGTGGAGGGTGCCCCTGGTGGCTGGGGTGTGGGGGTGGTGGGAGACATGAGTGGGGGCCTGGTAGAGGGTGCCCCTGATGGCTGGGGGGTGGGGGGGGTGGGTGACATGAGTGGGGGCCTGGTGGAGGCTGCCCCTGCACTGCTGGGGTGTGGGGGTGGTGGGAGACATGAGTTGGACATGTGTGGGGGCCTGCTGGCAGGTGCCCCACAGTGCTGGGGGGTGGGGGTGGTGGGTGACATGAGTGGGGGCCTGGTGGAGGCTGCCCCTGCACTGCTGGGGGGTGGGGGTGGTGGGAGACATGAGTGGGGGCCTGGTGGAGGGTGACCCTGCACTGCTGGGGTGTGGGGGTGGTGGGAGACATGAGTGGGGGCCTGGTGGAGGGTGACCCTGCACTGCTGGGGGGTGGGGGTGGTGGGAGACATGAGTGGGGGCCTGGTGGAGGGTGACCCTGCACTGCTGGGGTGTGGGGGTGGTGGGAGACATGTGTGGGGGCCTGGTGGAGGGTGCCCCTGGTGGCTGGGGTGTGGGGGTGGTGGGAGACATGAGTGGGGGCCTGGTGGAGGGTGCCCCTGGTGGCTGGGGGGTGGGGGTGGTGGGTGACATGAGTGGGGGCCTGGTGGAGGCTGCCCCTGCACTGCTGGGGTGTGGGGGTGGTGGGAGACATGAGTTGGACATGGGTGGGGGCCTGCTGGCAGGTGCCCCACAGTGCTGGGGGGTGGGGGTGGTGGGTGACATGAGTGGGGGCCTGGTGGAGGCTGCCCCTGCACTGCTGGGGTGTGGGGGTGGTGGGAGACATGAGTGGGGGCCTGGTGGAGGGTGACCCTGCACTGCTGGGGTGTGGGGGTGGTGGGAGACATGAGTGGGGGCCTGGTGGAGGGTGACCCTGCACTGCTGGGGTGTGGGGGTGGTGGGAGACATGAGTGGGGGCCTGGTGGACGGTGCCCCTGCACTGCTGGGGTGTGGGGGTGGTGGGAGACATGAGTGGGGGCCTGGTGGAGGGTGCCCCTGGTGGCTGGGGTGTGGGGGTGGTGGGAGACATGAGTGGGGGCCTGGTGGAGGGTGCCCCTGGTGGCTGGGGTGTGGGGGTGGTGGGAGACATGAGTGGGGGCCTGGTGGAGGGTGCCCCTGGTGGCTGGGGGTGGGGGTGGTGGGTGACATGAGTGGGGGCCTGGTGGAGGCTGCCCCTGCACTGCTGGGGTGTGGGGGTGGTGGGAGACATGAGTTGGACATGTGTGGGGACCTGCTGGCAGGTGCCCCACAGTGCTGGGGGGTGGGGGTGGTGGGAGACATGAGTGGGGGCCTGGTGGAGGGTGCCCCTGGTGGCTGGGGTGTGGGGGTGGTGGGAGACATGAGTGGGGGCCTGGTGGACGGTGCCCCTGCACTGCTGGGGTGTGGGGGTGGTGGGAGACATGAGTGGGGGCCTGGTGGAGGGTGCCCCTGGTGGCTGGGGTGTGGGGGTGGTGGGAGACGAGTGGGGGCCTGGTGGACGGTGCCCCTGCACTGCTGGGGTGTGGGGGTGGTGGGTGACATGAGTGGGGGCCTGGTGGAGGCTGCCCCTGCACTGCTGGGGGGTGGGGGTGGTGGGAGACATGAGTGGGGGCCTGGTGGAGGGTGACCCTGCACTGCTGGGGTGTGGGGGTGGTGGGAGACATGAGTGGGGGCCTGGTGGAGGGTGACCCTGCACTGCTGGGGGGTGGGGGTGGTGGGAGACATGAGTGGGGGCCTGGTGGAGGGTGACCCTGCACTGCTGGGGTGTGGGGGTGGTGGGAGACATGAGTGGGGGCCTGGTGGAGGGTGCCCCTGGTGGCTGGGGTGTGGGGGTGGTGGGAGACATGAGTGGGGGCCTGGTGGAGGGTGCCCCTGGTGGCTGGGGGGTGGGGGTGGTGGGTGACATGAGTGGGGGCCTGGTGGAGGCTGCCCCTGCACTGCTGGGGTGTGGGGGTGGTGGGAGACATGAGTTGGACATGGGTGCGGGCCTGCTGGCAGGTGCCCCACAGTGCTGGGGGGTGGGGGTGGTGGGTGACATGAGTGGGGGCCTGGTGGAGGCTGCCCCTGCACTGCTGGGGTGTGGGGGTGGTGGGAGACATGAGTGGGGGCCTGGTGGAGGGTGACCCTGCACTGCTGGGGTGTGGGGGTGGTGGGAGACATGAGTGGGGGCCTGGTGGAGGGTGACCCTGCACTGCTGGGGTGTGGGGGTGGTGGGAGACATGAGTGGGGGCCTGGTGGACGGTGCCCCTGCACTGCTGGGGTGTGGGGGTGGTGGGAGACATGAGTGGGGGCCTGGTGGAGGGTGCCCCTGGTGGCTGGGGTGTGGGGGTGGTGGGAGACATGAGTGGGGGCCTGGTGGAGGGTGCCCCTGGTGGCTGGGGTGTGGGGGTGGTGGGAGACATGAGTGAGGGCCTGGTGGAGGGTGCCCCTGGTGGCTGGGGGTGGGGGTGGTGGGTGACATGAGTGGGGGCCTGGTGGAGGCTGCCCCTGCACTGCTGGGGTGTGGGGGTGGTGGGAGACATGAGTTGGACATGTGTGGGGACCTGCTGGCAGGTGCCCCACAGTGCTGGGGGGTGGGGGTGGTGGGAGACATGAGTGGGGGCCTGGTGGAGGGTGCCCCTGGTGGCTGGGGTGTGGGGGTGGTGGGAGACATGAGTGGGGGCCTGGTGGACGGTGCCCCTGCACTGCTGGGGTGTGGGGTGGTGGGAGACATGAGTGGGGGCCTGGTGGAGGGTGCCCCTGGTGGCTGGGGTGTGGGGGTGGTGGGAGACATGAGTGGGGGCCTGGTGGACGGTGCCCCTGCACTGCTGGGGTGTGGGGGTGGTGGGAGACATGAGTGGGGGCCTGGTGGAGGGTGCCCCTGGTGGCTGGGGTGTGGGGGTGGTGGGAGACATGAGTTGGACATGGGTGGGGGCCTGCTGGCAGGTGCCCGACAGTGCTGGGGGGTGGGGGGGGTGGGTGACATGAGTGGGGGCCTGGTGGAGGCTGCCCCTGCACTGCTGGGGTGTGGGGGTGGTGGGAGACATGAGTTGGACATGGGTGGGGGCCTGCTGGCAGGTGCCCCACAGTGCTGGGTGGTGGGTGACATGAGTGGGGGCCTGGTGGAGGCTGCCCCTGCACTGCTGGGGTGTGGGGGTGGTGGGAGACATGAGTGGGGGCCTGGTGGAGGGTGACCCTGCACTGCTGGGGTGTGGGGGTGGTGGGAGACATGAGTGGGGGCCTGGTGGAGGGTGCCCCTGGTGGCTGGGGGGTGGGGGTGGTGGGTGACATGAGTGGGGGCCTGGTGGAGGGTGCCCCTGCACTGCTGGGGTGTGGGGGTGGTGGGAGACATGAGTGGGGGCCTGGTGGAGGGTGCCCCTGGTGGCTGGGGTGTGGGGGTGGTGGGAGACATGTGTTGGACATGGGTGGGGGCCTGCTGGCAGGTGCCCCACAGTGCTGGGGGGTGGGGGTGCAAGGGGACATGAGTTGGTGTTCATTAGTTCAAGGAGACATGTGCCTTTGCTGGGGGGCATGCCCATGTTGGGTGGGCTGCCTGCGGGACATGACATGGGATGCAGGGTAGTCCCCTGTGGTGTGGGCTGCCTGCAGGGGCCGTGGAGGGTGTACAGGGTACACCTGGGAGGACCCACACTGTCAAATCACATGTGGAACTTCCCGCGCACCCCTGAAATACACGCGCCCAGGCTATTCGCGTGTGGAACTTCCCGCGCACCCCTGAAATACACGCACCCAGGCTATTCGCGTGTGGAACTCCCCGCGCACCCCTGAAATACACGCGCCCAGGCTATTCGCGTGTGGAACTTCCCGCGCACCCCTGAAATACACGCACCCAGGCTATTCGCGTGTGGAACTCCCCGCGCACCCCTGAAATACACGCGCACCCAGGCTATTCGCGTGTGGAACTTCCCGCGCACCCCTGAAATACACGCGCCCAGGCTATTCGCGTGTGGAACTTCCCGCGCACCCCTGAAATACACGCACCCAGGCTATTCGCGTGTGGAACTCCCCGCGCACCCCTGAAATACACGCGCACCCAGGCTATTCGCATGTGGAAATTCCCACGCACCCCTGTAATACACGCGCCCAGGCTATTCGCGTGTGGAACTTCCCGCGCACCCCTGAAATACACGCGCCCAGGCTATTCGCGTGTGGAACTTCCCGCGCACCCCTGAAATACACGCGCCCAGGCTATTCGCGTGTGGAACTTCCCGCGCACCCCTGAAATACACGCACCCAGGCTATTCGCGTGTGGAACTCCCCGCGCACCCCTGAAATACACGCGCACCCAGGCTATTCGCGTGTGGAAATTCCCGCGCACCCCTCAAATACACGCGCCCAGGCTATTCGCGTGTGGAACTTCCCGCGCACCCCTCAAATACACGCGCCCAGGCTATTCGCGTGTGGAACTTCCCGCGCACCCCTCAAATACACGCGCCCAGGCTATTCGCGTGTGGAACTTCCCGCGCACCCCTGGAATACACGTAGCCCGCTCCCCCAGGCCCGATCGCGTGAGGAACTTCACGCGAACCCCTGTAATACACGTAGCCCGCTCCCCCAGGCCCGATCGCGTGTGAAACTTCACGCGAACCCCTGAAATACACGTAGCACGCTCCCCCAGGCCCGATCGCGTGAGAAACTTCACGCGAACCCCTGAAATACACGTAGCCCGCTCCCCCAGGCCCGATCGCGTGAATAACTTCACGCAAACCCCTGTGATGCACGTACCCTGCTGAAATCGCGTGTTAGACTTCCCGCGCACCCCGGTATACACGCACAAGTATTTTTTGTCAGCGGGTGTCCGTGTTTGTGGGTACCCCTTTGCACGTCATTTTTCCTGGAGGGCCACAGTATGGGACATTCATCATGGCAGTATATAGGTGCTATTTGTTGGCGCACCTTTTGGCGCACATTTCTTACAGCCGCAGAGACGCTACCGCCTGCTTTCTTGTGGCGGTCGTGTTTGTGCCTGTGCGCTGGTTTGAGCGTGCGCTTTTTTGCCCTATTCTATTCCATGAATACGTGTTGTAGGCGAGCGTGTGGGCGTTCCGCGCACTTGTGCCCTGTACTTCCCCCGTGACGCCCACGTTTTGGCAAGTTGTTCCCCATTCCAAGTGTTACGCCCGTGTTCCGCCTACTTTTGTTGCGTGCACCGCGCTATGTGCGAATTTCGCTGTGGCCTGTGCGATTTTCGCTGTGACCTGGCGCACGCTGTTAGATGGCCTGTGCGCCAACGTGCGCCGCGCACTTTTTTATCGCACATGCGCTGGTTTTCTCGCGCACGGCCTTCCATGAATCGACGTGCGCTGCTTTTCGTGCGATTTTCGCAATTGCACTGCGATTTTCGCTATTCCACTGCGATTCGCACGTTTTTGCCCACTTGCGCCGCGCTAATTATTCCATGAATCGGCTTGTCAGTGTTTAAATCACATTAAAATAAATGGGAGAGTGAGAAAAAGGGTCTCACTCTCTCCAGGTAAAAAATCAAGTCCTTAAAATCCAGCAAAGTTGCTGGGGGTCTCTAGGGTAGAGAGGAATTAGCACATTTCTGAGAATTCTCCCTAACAGACAGCAACGGTACAATCACAGTTAAAAAGCAAACCAGTCCCTCTACCATGTCAATGTCGCCCTGTAATGGTAAGATCAGCCAATGCATCAACACGGCAAAAATCTTGTAATATACACAAACCATACATGGAGAAAGTCAGTAATCAATTGATACCACAACAGTACATGATGGTTGGACACAGAGTAAGATTTAAAATCACAATTGAAACACATTGTGTGAGGGCACATCAATTAATAATAGAAACATATTGATAGAAGACACACAAATTGTAAATACAACATACAAATATTCCTGTCAACATGAGAATAAATCAAATGGATATAAAAACTCAAGTACAAGCAACATACAACAGCTTCCCGTCGACCAAGCTGATAAAATGCAAGTGCATATACATTCAATATTCCTGACCAAAACGACAATACAACACACCTGCGTACAGCCAATTGTGCCCTGAGAGATATTCAGCAAGATATAGAGTTCTGATATGATATGATAGGTTATTTATAATGTACTTAATACCCAGTGGTTTCTAAGCGCAGACCCGGGGATTGAACCTGTGTTTCTACATGTCGACTTGCTTCCAAGGTGAGCACGTTGCCCCTGAGCTATCCTCTCGGGACGATAACACCAACTTATTTGCTGTCGCGGTGGTCAGCAAAGAGCTACATACCTGATGGTGCAAAATGTGCTGAATGGAAAGACATCCTTCAAAGTGCTAATGTAAAATATAAAACACAGAATGTAAAGGCAATCCAACCAATGAATGTCTGTTGTGCACATGGGGCTGAAGGAAAAAAAAAATGTTCCTATTCACATGCCGGTGAAGCAGACGATGTAGAATGCTAATAAGCCCAGTAACGACAGCTTGCAATGAATAAAGCTAATAGAGTGAAAATGCATGAGTATGGTGTGTATATACACATATATAACCCTGGGGAGATCCCGCAGGATACCAAATTAGCACCATTTATTTAGCTGACTCAATGATCACTAAAGTGCTACATACCTGCTACAGTGCAAATTAAGCTAATAGAGAAACATCCATTGGAATGCTGAAGCATAGTATGGGCTGCATTACAAACAAATGGGGCAAATTTCAGCCAACCAAATATAATCAATTGTGCAAATTGTGCTGGCAAAAAAGTGTGCATGGGCAGTTCAATGAAGCCCCGGAATATCAATAAATTCCCAACCAAAAACGAGGTGTGCCTGCTCGTGAAGAGCCACAAAAGCTGGGTGCTGTCACACCGCGGGCGTGGAAACTATGGGCAAGATGGAGGCGCTATTAGGTCGCCACGGCAAGTTAACGTGACAGGCTAGACTTTTCTTTGGCTGCAGGTACATAAGGAGGCAACGCCCCCTGCGAGTCGCGTTGCAATTCGCTTTTGTAGGTCATCCGACTTTTGCCCGCGTAGCAGTGCTCTCCTTTCAAACTTTCTCATTGGTTTTTCCCTTGTTCTTATTTTTCTTGCCTTCCCGACTGGGCTATTGTTATATCCGCAGTCGCCTCCCCTGTGCTCTCTTTCCTCGCTCCGGTTCCTCTCGGCTCTCCTGTGTTCCTGTCAGCCCCTCCGTTGCCGCCTTCCCGGATCCTTCTCGGGGTTTTACTTCTTTAGGCTTTCGCTTTGCCTTCAGCCTCTTCAGGCATCTGTGCCTTCCTACTGTCGGCTCCATTCCTCCGACACCCGTCCGCGGTGTGTTCGGAGTCTGCCACATTGTATCCCAGGTCTTCCTGTCTCTTCCAGCTCTTGCTCGCCCATTTTCTCATTCTCGCTCGTCTGCACTCTCTGTCTCTCTGTCTCTCTGTCTCTCTCACTTTCACTCACTTGTCTGCACTCTCTCTCTCTCTCACTTCCACTCGCCCGTCTGCACTCTCTCTCTCTTGCTCTCGCTGGCTTGCTGGCTCCTTCTCTCTCTTTATCCCCCTCTCATCCGTCCGCCAGCGCTCCCTCTCTCTCACGCACTCTCACTTTCTTTCTCTCTTTCGCTCGCTTCTTACTCAGAGTCCTTATTACATACTCTGTGTGTTCATATTGCTAACGGTGCCTTTTCCTTTCCGGTACCTCCTGTCTGCAGGGTTATTCTGCTTTATTGGTTCCGCCATACCAAGAGCTACTCCTTCTGGATCATATTCCCTCCTGAAATCGACCGGAGATTTACCATTACCAATTGAAGTCTATTACTCCAAGACAGAACCAGCCTCTCTACTTCCAGTCCTGCTGGGCCAATACCATCTGCAGCTATACAGGGTTTTTTCTGCCTATTCAGGCTTTTTCACTCTTTGAAGGGACGGGCTCCATTGGGTTCATCTGACTGTCAGTCTTATCGATGGTCAAGGTGGCCTCGGGAGGAGACCGTCCTTACCTCTACGAACGCAAGAAGGGAAGAAGATCTACCAAGACAGACGACGAAGTAGAAACACCTAAGAAGGACAAAAGGAGGAGACTGAAGACTTCGAGCTCCACAGAAGATCCAGGTGAGGAGACTCAGGGGGAAGAGACTACAGACCTTGACAGGTGCCTTGATGGCAACCAAGGATAAAACATGACACAAGGCCACGAATACACCTCACCAACCAGGAATGTGAGCCAAATTGATTAACCAAAATGGATGGAGGGACAAGTACCCAGAAAACCAAAATGGACAGAAACAGATGAGCCGCTACTCAAAGACACAAAAGCACACATATAAAAGAGTCAACAGTACCCACTAAATGGTAACACAGACTAAATGCATCAAAATATGCATACAGTAACGCCAATTATACGTTGAAGTAGGGGGAAACAAATAAGAAGAATTAAGAAGAAATGGAACAACAGGAAAAGACACACCACACAAAGGAAAGCAAAACAGCAGATGATCACATCAATAATATGACACCAGAATGGTGAGGGTTCCTGGGAACTGCCATCACAAAAGTCAACCATATATAGAATGAGAAAGTGGGCAATCTGACAACAGGGAGCTGGAACACCTAAACTAGACCCCTATGAAGGTATACAGCTTTTCATCTATATTGTGACCCAGCGGGACCTTAGTGTCCAAATCCAATATATATTTGGTCTCTAACTGGCGGAGCCTAATACTCAATCACCACCTCTGGGGCTCAAGGCAACATGTGCAACCCCAAAAAAGCTAAACAACTGGGCATTATTAGCATGATGTTCTTTAAAATGCTTGTTTTGGAGACAAAAAGTTAACATCTCCAGAATCATATTGCTGTGTGATAGTAAGTTCAAGGAACGTGTTTACATAAAATATCGGACACGCATTTATGCCAACAACATGATCTATGGAGGTGTACCGAGAAACCACGTCAAGGGTACCCAAAATCAAACCCTCCTCCCATGGTATGTGATTAATGTGTGAAAGAAAATCCTTTGTGTCTTGTAAATAAGATTGAAGTGCAGAAAGAAAGGAAATCATGGTCTTGTCAATGAATTGCGACATGTTCTCCAAAGGTGAGCCTGTGAGTGTGACAATGGGACATCCCGCTGGATTAACCATGGATTTGTGTACTTTGGGCAAAAAATAAATGGCTGGAATGGTGAAGAAAGCTGGCACTAAAAATGTGATCAGATCTGTGTCCAGGATGCTCATATCACACCATTTGGTAACTAAAATCTGTAGCTCACTCTGTATCCTGGAAAATGGATTGACAGTCAACACAGAATAAAAATGTGTGTCTTGAAGTTGTCTATAGGCCTCATTAACATAATCACACATGTTCAATAAGACAATATTAGAGCCCTTGTCTGACGGTTTGATCACAGTATTCGGCAGATCTTGCAATTCCGACAATGACTTCCATTGCTCCTGTGAAAGGTTGTGTTTCATGGAAGAACAAGAAGACTTGCGCAATTTCCTGAAATCAGAAATACACAAGTCATGGAATGCTTCCAAGCAGCCACCAGTCGGCATGGGTGGATTGAACTTTGATTTGGCTTTGAGCCGGGAATTAATGGACCAGTCTGAATTAATGTAAAATTCTGCAAAATCAATCACAGTGGAGTCAAAGGATGAGTCCTTCAATGTGGCCAGATCAGTTAGCATGCCATATCTCAGATCAATAGAGACGTCTTGCCTGAAAATATATCTGGTCGCAAGATGTTAATAGGATTATTCACAAAGAATTGAGTCAGCTTTATTTTCCTGAAAAAAGAATAAAATTCAAGGCAGTTTTTCTGCATAATCAAAACTGGCCAAAGGACAGAAATTCAAACCCTATTTCAATAAATCCAATTGATTATGGGTGAGAATATGGGATGACAGATTGATAACTTGTGTGGCTTGCATGGTATTAATGTCTTTGTTTGTGCTCCAAAGCGAGTTAACCTGCTCTGTCCTTCTTGATTTGGGGCCTGTCCCACATCGCCCCCTGCGTTTTTCTTCCAACCACTGCCTTTTCCATGACCCCTGCCCCGTTTCAGTGATTTGCCATCTTGGCACAGGAGCGGCATTTCCTCTAAAAAATGCAACTTCAAAATGGGCTCATCATTCTCGGAATGGGAAACATCAGATCCAGATGATATGGTCCCTGCTTCTTTATGGGTAGATGGTAAAGACTTGGATTGCACAGAATTGCGCAGGGTATCGAAACGCTAGGCAAATGTAAACATCCTACCAGTGCCATAATCCG